>NC_091309.1:9526975-9559475 GCF_038502225.1 Cherax quadricarinatus
AGGTTAGGTTTGGTTTTGGTTTAGTTTTTATTTGGTTGGGTTAGGTTGAGTTTGGTTTAGTTTTGGTTCCAATTTGGTTAGTTGGGATTAGAGTTGGGTTGGTTTAGTTTTGATTTGGTTTGGTTTGGTTAGAGTTAGGTTAGAGTTAGGTTTGGTTTTGGTTTTGGTTGGTTTGGTTTTGGTTTGGTTGGGATTGGGTTAGGTTAGGTTTGGTTTGGTTTGGATTTGGTTTAGTTGGGTTAAGGTTAGGTTAGGTTAGGTTTGGTTTGGTTTGGTTTTGGATTGGAAGTTGGGTTAGGATTGGGTTGGGTTAGGTTTGGTTTGGATTGGGTTGGGATTGGGATTAGGTTAGGTTAGGTTTGGTTTGGTTGGATTTGGTTTGGTTTGGTTTTACAGTTACAGAGTTGGGATTTGATTAAGTTAGGTTAGGTTAGGTTTTGGTTTAGTTTGGTTTTGGTTGGTTTGGATTAGGTTAGGTTGCAGTTGGGATTGGGTTGAAGTTGGAAGTTGGGATTGAGTTAGAGGTTAGGTTGGAATTGGGTTTGGTTGGAGTTAGGTTGGGTTTGGTTGGGTTGGGTTAGAGATGAGTTGGGTTAGAGTTAGAGTTAGAGTTAGGTTAGAGTTAGGTTTTGGTTAGGTTAGTTGAGTTTTGGTTTGGTTTGGTTTGGTTTTGGTTTTTGGTTTGGTTAGGTTGAAGTTAGGTTTGGTTGAGTTATGTTAGGTTAGGTTTGGTTTGGTTGATTGGGATTAGGTTAGGTTAGATTGATTGGGTTGAGTTAGGGGTTTAGTTAGGTTTGGTTTGGTTTGGTTTGGATTTGGTTTGGTTTTGGTTTCGTTGTTAAAGTTGGGATTGGGTTAGGTTAGGTTAGGTTTGGCCCCAGGTTGGTTAGGTTTTGGTTTGGTTGGTTTTGGTTTGGTTAGGTTGGAGGTTAGGTTAAAGTTAGGTTAGGTTAGGTTGGGATTTGGATTTAGGTTAGGTTAGGTTTTGGTTTGGTTTGTTTGGTTCGGTTAGGTTAGGTTGGGATTGGGTTGGGTTGGGATTTGGTTAGGTTAGGTTAGGTTAGGTTAGGATTGGGTTAAGTTTGGTTTGGTTTGTAGATTTGGTTTGGTTGGTTTGGTTAGGATTGGGTTGGGATTGGGTTAGGTTAGGTTGGGATTGGGTTGGGTTTGGTTGGGAGTTGGGGTTAGGTTGGGTTGAGTTAGGTTTGGTTGGGTTGGGTTAGGTTGGGTGGAGTTGGGTTGGGTTGGGTTTGGTTTGATTGGGATTGGGTTAGGTTAGGTTGGGATTGGAGTTAGGTTTGGTTAGGTTAGGTTAGGTTGGGTTGGGATTGGGATTAGGTTTAGTTAGGTTGGGATTAGGTTGAGTTGGATTGGGATTAGAGTTGGGTTGGTTGGGTTGAGTTGGGTTGGGTGAAGTTGGGAGTTAGGTTTGGTTGAGTTAGGTTAGGTTGGGTTGGGTTAGGTTGGGTTTCCCAGTTAGGTTGGGTTTGGTTAGGTTAGGTTGGGTTGGGTTGGGTTGGGTGGGGTTTGGTTGGGTTGGGTTGAGTTAGGTTAGGTTAGGTTGAGTTGAGTTTGGTTGAGTTTGGTTGGGTTGGGTTGGGAGTTGAGTTAAGGTCAGGTTAGAGTTGGAGTTAGGTTGGGTTGGGTTGGGGTTGGGTTAGGTTTGGTTAGGTTGGTTAGGTTGGGTTATGGAGTTGGGGTTGGGTCCCAGGTTAGGTTGGGTTGGGTTAGGTTAGGTTGGAGTTAGGTTAGGTTAGGTCAGGTCAGGTTAGGTTAGGTGGAGTTAGGTTTTGGTTTGGTTTGGTTTGGTTTACAGTTTGGTTTGGTTTAGTTTGGTTTGGTTTGGTTCAGTTCAAGTTAGAGTTAGGATTAGAAGTTAGAGTTAGGATTAGGTTTGATTTAGTTTAGTTTTAGTTTGGTTTGGTTTGGTTCAGTTAGGTTTTGGTTAGGTTAAGGATTAGAGTTAAGTTAGGTTGATTAAGTTTGATTTGGTTGGTTTGGTTTGGTTTGGTTTTAGTTAGTTGGGATTGGGATTAGATTGGGTTAGAGGTTAGGTTGAGTTTGGTTTGGTTTAGTTTAGTTTGGTTAGTTGGGATTGGGTTGGGTTGGGATTGGGATTGGGTTGGGATTAGGTTTGGTTTGGTTTGGTTTGGTTAGGTTAGGTTAGGTTAGGTTAGGTTAGGTTACGTTAGGCTTGGTTTGGTTTGGTTAGGTTAGGTTAGGTAAGGGTTGTTAGGAAACAGGACAAGTGTTTCCTGACGCGGGTCTTAGTCATATGATGACCTGCAGCTGGAACTTTTGGTCGCCTGACTGAGGCCTTCCGCTGGCTTACCCGTCCACCCCTATAAAAAAATCATGGTTATAATTATAACCATTTATTTACGGTTAGGTAAATTTTCAGTGGCTTAATGGCCGCACTAAATTTCAATTCACTCTTTCCACAACACAGCCTCACAGACACTTCTAACACCATACCACGAAACACCATACCACCACAGAACACCATACCACAAGACGCCAGCCTGCCACCAGACGCCACACCGCAAAACGTATGCCATACACGGAACGCCGTACCGCAAGACACCATACCACCACAGACACCATACCATAAGGCCATGCCACAAGAGCGCCGGCTGCACCACGGAACGCCATCTGCCACCAGGACCGCCATGCCACGGAACGCCATGCCGCAAGACAAGCGTACCCGCAGGACATCATGCCGCAAAACCGCCGTAAACACGGAACGCCATGCCACGGAACGCCATGCAGGACACCATGCCACAAGGCACGCCATGCCGCAGGACGCTGTGCCACAGGACACAGTGCCACAAGAATGACATACAATCACGGGACGCCATGCCGCAAGGGACGCCATGCTGCAAATGACATGCCACAGGACGCCATGCCACAGACGCCACGTACCTGCGGACACCGTACCACGGGCGCCGTACCAGGAGACACCATACCACTGGAACACCATGCCACAGACACCCATGCCATAATGCCATACCACAGAGACACCATGCCACAAAACAAGCATGCCTGGAGACACCATACCACAGGAACCATGCCTGGGACACCATGCTACAGGGCACCATACCACAGGACACCATGCCACAGGACACCATACCACATATTACCATGCCACAGAACACCAGCCTGCAGAACAATATACCACAGGAACACCATACTACGGAACACTTACATGCCACAAAACAATATACTGGAACATATCTGGGACACATACCACCACAGAACCACCATACCACAGGACACCATGCCACGAAAGACACCATACGGAACCTATGCCACAAGACAAGCATGAGACATATACCACAAGACGCCATACATGGAACATCATACCAAAAGAGCATATACCATGGAGACACCATGCACCATGAGACGCCATGCCACGGAACACCATACCACAGACACCATGCCACTGGAACATGCAACAAAACAACATACCACAGAACATATACAGAACACCATACTACAGACACCATACCACAGGACACCATACAGAGACACCATGCACCACCACAGACACCATGCAGGAGACACCATCACCACAGGAGACACCATACCACAGGAGACACTATGCACAAACAACATGCACCATGAACTATATACAAACACCATACCACAGAACACCACACCACAGAACACCATGCCACAGAACCATGCCACAAAACACTTATACACAGGACACCATACCACAACACCATACCATGAGACACTATACCACAAAGACAAGCATGCCTGGAACACCATGCCACAAGGCATACATACCCTCAAAATACCATATACACAGAACACCATACTACAAGACAGCAAAATACCACAAACACCATACACAGAACACCATATCCTGAGACACCATACCACAGACGCGTACCACAAAACACCATACCATGGAGACACCATGCCACAAGGCCTGTACCACAGACACCATGCCACAAAACACCATGCCACAGAACACCATGCCACAGAGACACCATACTGAGACACCATACCACAGGAACATGCTACAGGACACCATAACCTGGAACGCCATACCTGGAACACCACATACTACAGAACCCTCTACCTGGAACGCCATACCACAAGACACCGCCCATGCACAGTACCATGCCACCAGACATGCCACCAAGGCACCATGCCACAAGACACCATGCCTGGGAACACCATACCTGGAACACCATACCACAAAATATATACCACGGAACACCCATGCCACCAGGACACCATGCCACAGGACACCATGCCATAGAAACCGCCATACCACAGGACACCATGCCACCAGGACACCATACCACAGGACCTTCATACTTAAGAACACTTACATGCCACAGGACACCATGCCACAGGACACCATGCCACAAGGACACCATGCCACAAGACACCATGCCACAGGACACCATGCCACAAGGACACCATGCCACCAGGACATGCATGCCACTGGTACCATGCCACAGGACACCATGCCTGGACAGCCATGCCACAAAGACACCATGCCTGAGGCAGCCATGCAGGACACCATGCCACTAGAGAACCTGCATGCCAGGACACCATGCCTGGGACACCCATGCCACAGGACACCGTACTGCAGGACCTTCATGCCATAAAGACGCAAAACACCATACCACAGAACACCATACCACAAAACACCATACCACAGAACACCATACCACAGAACACCATACCACAGAACACCATACCACAAAACACCATACCACAGAACACCATACCACAGAACACCATACCACAGACTCGTGCAAAAGTGCACGTGGTTCCTTGCTGCTCTTAGCCACCCCGTTGCCAGACGTATTACCGTCTGAATAACGGTAAAAGTCGGACCTAAACGTCGTCGTAAGCGTCGATCCCCATGCGCGTGTTATTTGTATATTATCATTCTTTGTTTCTTGTGGTTAAAGACTGACGTAACTTAATCTAACTCAACATATACAATAATAAAACTGTATTTTCAATTTTAACATAAAGGTGGTGACCCTACTGATGTAAACAACTATAGGCCAATATCAAACTTACCATTGCTATCTTAAATCTTCGAGAAACTCGTGCACAGGAGACTGCATTCATTTATAAAGGCACAAAACATACTCAACCCCTGCCAATTTGGATTCAGGAAAAATAAAAGCACTAATGATGCAATTATAAAAATGCTAGACCTGCTTTACACAACACTGGAACATAAGGAATATCCGCTAGGAATTTTTATTGACCTAAGAAAATCGTTTGACAGTTGACCACGGCATACTACTCCACAAACTTGACCACTATGGCATAAGAGGCCATGCGCTTGCATATTTCAAATCCTACCTTTCTAATAGGTATCAGTATGTCACCATTAAAGACACAGCCTCATCAATACGGCCACTTGATACTGGAGTTCCGCAGGGAAGTGTCCTTGGACCCCTGCTCTTCCTCATTTACATCAATGATCTTCCAAACATATCCAACACCTGAAACCCATTCTCTTTGCTGACGACACGACTTATGTCATCTCCCACCCTAATCTTGCCACCCTCAACACCACTGTTAACGAGGAGCTGATCAAAATATCGACTTGGATGACAGCCAATAAACTTACACTTAACACTGACAAAACCTACTATATTATGTTTGGTAGCAGAGCAAGTGTTGCGCAACTTAACATTAAGATCGACAACACTCTAATTGCCAGACATAATGAGGGCAAATTCCTTGGTCTATACTTCGACAACAACCTAAATTTCAGCACCCATATCCAACACATAACAAAAAAAGTATCCAAAACGGTGGGGATCCTCTCCAAGATACGATACTACGTGCCGCAAACTGCCCTTCTCACACTATACCATTCACTTATATATCCATACCTCACCTATGCTATCTGTGCTTGGGGTTCAACTGCAGCAACACACCTAAAGCCAATAATAACCCAACAAAAAGCCGCAGTAAGAATAATCACTAAATCCCATCCCTGACAACACACTCCCTCACTCTTCATAGATCTAAACTTACTCCCTGTTCAGAACATCCACACTTACTACTGTGCAATCTATATCTACAGGACCTTAAATTCCAATATTAACCTTGACCTAAAATGCTTTCTTGATAGTTGTGACAGGATCCACAGGCATAACACCAGACACAAACATCTCTATGACATTCCCCGTGTCCGACTAAACCTTTACAAAAATTCAATGTATTTCAAAGGACCTAAAATCTGGAACACCCTACCTGAAAACTCTAGAACTGCAGACACATTCATCACTTTCAAAACTACAGTTAGAAAACATCGTATCTCCCTGATACGCCCCGACAACTAACTACATGATAACCACCTGGTGGTTCACAATTACACTCACTCACCCACTGACTATAAACACAGAAATACTACTAATCTTAATCTTAAAATAATTAATCCTAACTAGTCATAAGTTTGCCTATGATACTCCAATATAGACACTTTGTATTGTGCTAAAACAAAAGCATTCACATTGCTAAACTCACAAATTATGATGTAGTCACTTAGCCTTAATACCATAATCTGTAAGGATTTAATGTTAAGAATTAATCTAAGTTTGCCCGAAATGCCTAGCCCCCTCTGTAATTAGTATTTTATAACATGTAAACCACACAATATCCAAATCTTGTAAACCCCACATTGTAACCCTTATATAGAATAAACTTGATTTGATTTGATTTGACGTATTAAAAATTTGGATACACAAGTCGGGAAATTACAGCGGCCTTAACAATGTAAAGAAAACGGGAAGAGCGCACCAAGCATGATAGACTATACCATTCTGCAGCATTCACTTTATTTCGAGTGTGTGTGTGGGTGGGATACTCCGCACAGAGCTCGTCAATAAACAAAACCCATGAAAAATTCACTGCTGATAAAATGTGCCAGGAATCTGTGCAATCAGAGTTATTGTCATACAGAAAAATCTGTGAAATGGAAAAAATATTTAATGTGGGAGTGCTAGTCCCAATATAGTGTACTGGTCGTTCACTTCTTTTGTGCGGACGTTACTGACGTGTGTGTACGTACTCACTAAACTGCGGCACAGCGGGGACGAGGACGTACGTACTCACTAAACTGCGGTAGAGGGGGTCGAGGACGTACGTACTCACTAAACTGCGGCAGAGGGGGGTCGAGAACGTACATACTCACTAAACTGCGGCAGAGGGGGGTCGAGGACATACGTACTCACTAAACTGCAGCAGAGGGGGTTGGAGGACGTACATACTCACTAAACTGCGGCAGAGGGGAGTCGTGGACGTATGTACTCACTAAACTGCGTTAGAGGGGGTCGAGGACACACGTACTCACTAAACTGCGGCAGAGGGGGGCCGAGGACGTACATAGTAAACTGCGGCAGCTGGGGGGAGGGGGTCGCGGCTTAGCTCCGGGTTTCATCTCTTAACTTTATACAACTGGTGTCAAAGATTTCCTGCCTCATTACTATCCTTAAAACTGTACATTTGTATTTGCTTCCACCAGCTCCTTATCTAAATCATTCCACTCCTTGACCATCCTGCGTGCGGCCGGCAGTAACAGTCTAGTTGGTCAGGTCAGAGCTACTGTGAGGCCTGGTTATGCACCGGGCCGTGGGAGTTATGACCCCCGGAACACCCTCCAGGTATACTCCAGGTATACTCCAGGTATCCCTGTAACTCATCTGCATCTTTAACTTTCAGTTATACTCCATTCTTCTGATATATATACCTTTGATATACCTCTGATGAGTTCCGAGAGTTTCTCTACTCGTGGAGCCCGGCCAGGAGTAGAGAAATCATATAGACATAGCCAGGAGCTATGAATTAAAGTAAACTATGAGTATATATATATATATATATATATATATATATATATATATATATATATATATATATATATATATATATATATATATATATATATGTATATATATATATATATATATATATATATATATATATATATATATATATATATATATATATATATATATATATATATATATATATATTATATATATATATAAATATGTATATATGTATATATATATATACATATATATATATATATATATATATATATATATATATATATATATATATATATATATATATATATATATATATATATATATATATATATATATATATATATATGAACATAAGAAAGAAGGAACACTGCAACAGGCCTACTGACCCATGCAGAGCAGGTCCATGTTCCCCCACGGATTAGACCAATGACCCCCCCCCCCCGGATTAGCCCAATGAACCACCCAGTCTGGTCATCTCCACTCAAGGATGGAGCACTGCACCAGACCCAGCAGCACAAGCTCGTCAGGTCCAACTCACACCCACCCACACCCACTCATGTATTTATCTAACCTACTTTTAAAACTACACAATAACTGTACTCGGGAGTTTGTTCCACTCATCCACAACTCTATTACCAAACCAATGCTTTCCTATATCCTTCCTGAATCTGAAATTTTCCAACTTGAAACCATTGCTGCGAGTCCTGTCTTGGCTGGAAATTTTCAGCACGCTATTTACATCCCCTTTATTTATTCCTGTTTTCCATTTATACACCTCGATCATATCATCCCTAATTCTACGCCTTTCGAGAGAGTGCGACCTTAGCCTCATAATCCCTTTTTGCTTTTCTTATTCCTTTCTTTATTTCTCTCTTTAATTGAATATATTGATTTCTTAACTGCCCATCCCCTCTTTTGATACGCCTATATATGCCTCTCTTTTGACCAATGAGATGTTTTAATCTATTGTTCATCCATTTGGGATCATTTTTGTTAGATCTAATTTCCCTACTCGGAACAAAAGTTGTCTGGGCAGCTAGAACTATGCTCTGAAAAACGTCATATTGGCAACCAAGATCACCTACCTGACCCATAGTCAGGACATCCCAATTTAGCCCACCCAGATAATTTTTCAGTCCCATGAAGTCGGCCAAGCGAAAATCTGGGACAGAGATTTGATTGCAGTTATCTGGGTAATTCCATGATATATTGAAACTAAGTGATTTGTGGTCACTTTCCCCAAGCTCATCATTAACCTCAAGATTATTAATTAGTGAATCTTTGTTGGCAAGAACCAAGTCAAGCAGATTGTTTCCTCTAGTTGGTTCTGTCACAACCTGTTCTAAAAAGCAGTCCTGAACCGTATCAAGAAAGTCACTAGACTCAAGATTTCCTGTCATATTGTTCCATTCAATTTGTCTAAAGTTAAAATCTCCCATTATCACAACATTTTCATATCTAGATGCCTTATGAATTTCGTCCCATAACAGCTTACTGCACTCCCTATCAAGGTTTGGGGGCCTATAAATCACACCCAAAATTAATTTGTCACGTCCCTCGAGAAACTGTAGCCAAACAGATTCTGTGTTCGATGTTTCTAATCTTATATCATGTCTAAGACAACAATTTAAATTTTCTCTGACATACATCGCCACCCCACCACCCTTCCTGTTGACCCTATCAGTGTGGAATAGTTTATAACCCTGTATGTTGCATTCAGAAGGCATTTCTCTATCTTTCAGGTTGAACCAGGTCTCTGTTATACCAATAATATCTATATTACCTACACTTGCAAGTAATCTTAGCTCACCTATCTTATTTCTTAGACTCCTACTATTTGTATAGTAAACCTTAAGGGAGCTAGTTACTCGTTGCCCTCTACTATATCTCTTTGTTTGTTGATCAATTGATTTGCCATTACTAGCAACTTTATTTTGAATATTGTCTTTTAAACATATCCCTGAGGTATCCCGGTAATAACTGATGTTTTTAACCCTAATGCTGCAGCCTGATTGTTTCCCACAAACACCCATACCTCTATAATCTGTCAGTTTAAATTCCTAGACAAGTCATCAATTACCCTCTCAATTGAATTGGCTAATGCAACCACTCCATCCCCAGAAAGATGAACCCCATCCCTTGCATACATATCACGTTTGTCAAAGAATAGGTCCCAGTTATCAATGAATGGGATTGCAAGTTCCTTGCAGTACCTGTCTAGCCAGCAATTTATACCAATTGCCCTAGACATCCATTCATTGCCCACTCCCTTTCTAGGCAAGATGCTACATATGACTGGGATCCCTCCCTTAGACCTAACTACTTCTATGGCTGACCTGTACTTATCCAGCAGCTCCTCTCTCCTGCCCTTCCCAATGTCATTACCCCAGCACTAAGACAGATAATGGGCTTGTTCCCATTACCTGCCATAATATTATCCAACCTGCTGACTATGGCACCAACACCAGCTCCAGGAAGACACACTCTCTGTCTGACCTTTCTGTCTTTGTTACAAAATGCACGGTCCATATATCTTACCTGAGAATTGCCTACAATTAAAATATTCTTACCTTGATTAGCAGGGGAATCAGTGGTACCTTCAACCTCACTAACCACTGAAGTACACTCATCTTGGAGAACAGAGAATCGATTTCCTACCTTCACATCTTCTCTATTAACTCTCCTCATCTTCCTTCTTCCTGAACTGTGAACCACTTGCCACTTAAAGCGGCTGCCACTATCACTGCTGGTGACCATTCCTTCCTTACCAGCTAAATCCTTCTCGCACTCGCTCCCAAACTCGTCTATGCGAAGCCTCAGGCTCCTATTTTCCTCCTGAAGAAGTAGAATCTCCTTCTTCAACACTTTAACCTGAGATTCTAAAACACTACAACAAGCCATGGTGCTTGATAACAGCCCACGCTAACTCCCAAGAGCTTAGGCAGGTATATATATATATATATATATATATATATATATATATATATATATATATATATATATATATATATATATATATATATATATAGGCAAGACAAGCCACAGGGGGTGGAAATCTTTAGGTCTAGTACTTTCACACTTCTCAGTGCGTCATCAGGAGCTATGCCAGGCTGCAACTGAATGAGTTAGGGGAAGTTTTCTCAGAATAGCGCAGTGCGGGTCTGCAAGTGACAGACCCGCACTGCACTATCATGGGTTAACACACACACACATTATGTGTAAGCACACAAAAGCCATCAGATTTTATTTCTTTTTTTCACTGTGGCATTTTTCCCTATATATAAACACACGGTGCTCTGCCACAACAAAACGTGTTCTCTCACTGACCAGCCTGTATCGGGAGTTAAATAATATATTAAAACCAATCAATGCATAATGCAAGTTGAAAACTTCTGTGCACATTTGATGACATTCACGGAAGTGTGAAGTGCACTGAGAGGCGTGAAGGACACGTGAATTAATCCACAGGATTATGTTTAAGTGAGGCATGACTCTAATTATCAATGGCTGGTGGGGAGGCGGCAGTTTACAGATTGTGGCAACAAAGTTATGTACACCGACAGATGTGTATTCCAGGGTATACCCACTGAGAGGTGTGTATCCCAGGGTATACCCACTGAGAGGTGTGTATCCCAGGGTATACGCACTGAGAGGTGTGTATCCCAGGGTACACCCACCGAGAAGTGTGCATCTCAGTGTATACCCACTGAGAGGTGTGCATCTCAGTGTATACCCACTGAAAGGTGTGCATCTCAGTGTACACCCACTGAGAGGTCTTACATGTCTAGCGTCTTCTCATTAACAACAACAGGCTGAAAGAAAACAGGCATGTGCCATCGTGCAATCAGTAACGCCAGGGATATGTTAGTAGGGAAAATATTAGCAGTGCCTTATTCTGTTACTATAGATTTCGAAAATTTCAAGGTGAGATCAGATCTGATGAATATATATATAAGGAGACGTTACTGTTGAAACAAGTGAGTGTGTGTTTGTTCCCTGATTCTCCTCTCTAATATGGTAAGGTTCCGTTTTTTAGTTTTTTGTTTAGGCAGGTCTTCCTAACATAGGGACTATTCCTGAAATTGGGATTAAATTAAGCCCAGCATACATACACTGAGAGAAATACACCTTTCGGTGTATGTCCCCTCTTCATTCTCGTAGAGAATCTCTGGGTTTAGTATCTTCCCATATTTGTTCAGGTGTGGGTTCCCTGCTGGTACTGCGTACTCGTTGATTCGTTTGATGCACGCTTGATAAAGAATCTTTGATGAGATACTTCAGTGATGCTCTTAAGGTCACAAAAAGCGCATTTGCCGTCGAGGTTAAACGGCTGATGTATGTATGTGTGTGTGTGTGTGTGTGTGTGTGTGTGTGTGTGTGTGTGTGTGTGTGTGTGTGTGTGTGTGTGTGTGTGTGTGTGTGTGTGTGTGTGTGTGTGTGTGTGTGTTAACCGAATATTATGATACATTTACTAAAAGGGAAACAACCCACTGACATGGCTGCCCAACCTCATCTCCCACCCCACTCGCCCTCCATACCAACCCCCATTCCATTCTCCCACTCCTCACTCTCCCACTTCCTCCCTCACCAGCACTCAGTACCATTATCCACTTTCAATATCCTCCAGACACCATCTCCTCTCTCCCCCATACACCTCATCCCCTTCTATCATACCCTCTTATTTTCCCCTCCACTTTTTCGTCTCCCTCTTTCTCTACCATCCCACCCACTTCCCTCCCACTCCCTTTCCCCTCTTATCCACTCTGGGACCTGGAAATATCCCAGGCCGGCCTTGAGGGTCCTTGAGCCGAGTCGTATATCCTGGGTAAACAATACACAATGTGCTGTTCACTTGTTTTCTGCCAAACCCTTCAGAGGCGTGTGAGTGTGTGTGTGTGTGTGTGTGTGTGTGTGTGTGTGTGTGTGTGTGTGTGTGTGTGTGTGTGTGTGTGTGTGTGTGTGTGTGTGTGTGTGTACTCACCTAATTGTGGTTGCAGGGGTCGAGACAGCTCCTGGCCCCGCCTCTTCACTGATCGCTACTAGGTCCTCTCCCTCTCTGCTTCCTGAGCTTTGTCATACCTCTTCTTAAAACTATGTATGGTTCCTGCCTCCACTACTTCACTTGCTAGGCTATTCCACTTCCTGACGACTCTGAAGAAATACTTCCTAACGTCCCTCTGACTCGTCTGAGTCTTCAGCTTCCAGTTGTGACCCCTTGTTTCTGTGTCCCCTCTCTGGAACATCCTGTCTCTGTCCACCTTGTCTATTCCCCGCAGTATCTTGTATGTCGTTATCATGTCTCCCCTGACCCTTCTGTCCTCCAGTGTCGTCAGTCCGATTTCCCTCAACCTTTCCTCGTACGACATTCCCCTGAGCTCTGGATCTAGCCTTGTTGTAAACCTTTGTACTTTCTCTAACTTCTTGACGTGCTTGACCAGGTGTGGGTTCCAGACTGGTGCTGCATACTCCAGTATGGGCCTAACATACACAGTGTACAGTGTCTTGAGCGATTCCTTATTACGGTATCGGAACGCTATTCTCAGGTTTGCCAGGCGCCCGTATGCTGCAGCAGTTATTTGGTTGATGTGTGCCTCCGGTGAGGTGACGTGCTTCTGCACTAATCTCTTGTGAGGAACTGTGTCAAAGGCCTTCCTGCAGTCCAGGAAAATGCAATCAACCCACCCCTCTCTCTCGTGTCTTACTTCTGTGTGTGTGTGTGTGTGTGTGTGTGTGTGTGTGTGTGTGTGTGTGTGTGTGTGTGTGTGTGTGTGTGTGTGTGTGTGTGTGTGTGTGTGTGTGTACTCACCTGTATGTGGTTTTAGGAGTCATTCACAGCTCCTGGCCCCGCCTCTTCACTGGTCGCTACTAGGTCAACTCTCCTTGCTCCGTGAGCTCTGTCGTATTTCTTCTGAAAGCTATGTATGGGTCTTGCCTCCACTACATCACTCTCCAGATTGTTTCACTTCCTGACAACTCTATGGCTGAAGAAATATTTCCTAACATCCCTGTGACTCATCTGAGTCTTCAACTTCCAGCTGCGACCCCTTGTTGCTGTGTCCCATCTCTGAAACATCCTGTCCCTATCCACCTTGTCAATTCCTCTCAAAATTTTATATATCGTTATCATGTCCTCCTTCTCTCTCCTGCCCTCCAGTGTCGTCAGGTCGATTTCCCTTAACCTATCCTCGTAGGACATGCCCCTTAGCTCCGGGACTGGTCTTGTTGCAAACTTTTGCACTTTCTCTAATTTCTTGACATGCTTGATCACGTGTAGTTCCATACTGGTGCTGCATACTCCAATATGGGCCTGACGTACACGGTGTACAGCGTCTTGAACGATTCCTTGCTGAGGCGTCGAAACGCTATTCTTAGGTTTGCCAGGCGCCCGTATGGTGCAGCAGGAGATGTGTTCGGTATTATACTCACTCCAAGATCCTTTTCGTAGAGTAATGTTTGTAGTCTTTAGCGTCCTAGCCTGTACTCCCTATGTTTTTCTTTGATCTTCCCCAATCTTTATGACTTTGCACTTGGTGGGGTTAAACTCCAGAAGCAGTTGTTGGACCAGGCTTACAGCTTGTCTAGATTCCTTTGTAGTTCTACCTGATCCTCATCCACTTGAATTCTCCGCATTAGCTTCACGTCGTCTCCAAACAGGGACACCTCTGAATCTATTCCTTCCGTCGTATCATTCATATATACCAGAAAGAGTCCCGACCCTAGGACTGACCCTTGTGGAACCCCGCTTGACACAGGCTCCCACTCTGACACCTCACCACGTACCATCACTCGTTGTTTCCTTCCTGTCAGGTATTCTCTGAAACACTGCAGTCCCTTTCCTGTTATTCCTGTCTGCCCCTCTAGATTTTTGCACCAATCTCTTGTGCGGAACTGTGTTGAAAGCCTTTTAACAGTCCAGTCTCTCTCCTGCCGTACTTCTGTCACCTTGTCGTAAAACTCCAGTAGCTCTGCGAAACAGAATTTCCCTTCCCTGAAACCGTGCTGGTTATCGTGTGTGTGTGTGTGTGTGTGTGTGTGTGTGTGTGTGTGTGTGTGTGTGTGTGTGTGTGTGTGTGTGTTTGCTCAGAGTGTTTGCAAGAGTCAACTCACTGCTACTGGTCCAGAGTCTGAACATCTAGAGACCATGTAGATCAATGATCCACAGAACGAATAAGTTAATAAATTAGACACATTTGCAACACCTGGGTACATTTGTTGTGGTAATGTTTCGCCACTGAGTAGCTTCATCAGTCCAATACAAAGGAGAATGGTGAAGATCAGGAGTTTGAGGTAATCAATCCCTTAGCCTGGAGTCGATATAATCAGTCCACCAATCTTGAAAAGACTGATTACATCAACTCCAGGCTGAGGGACTGATTACCTCAAACTCCTTCTGATCTTCATCACTCTTCTCTGAATTGGACTGATGAAGCCAATGTGTGGCTACGTTTTCTCAATAGATACCCAAGTGTTGCACGTGTCTCTAGAAACCATCTTTTCTTATTTTTGGCCCCCGCAGCCCTATCATACCTACTCCTAAAGCAGTGTATGTCTGTACCATCTTTATCTAATTCAATACCCTGAGACCGTAAAATAATTTCCTTTAGTCCCTGTGGCTCATCTGCGCCTTTAGCTTCCATCCTTGTTCCCTGGCGCTCTTACAGTTAACCCCCTATCAACTCTCCCTGTGGCTCATCTGCGCCTTTAGCTTCCATCCTTGTTCCCTGGCGCTCTTACAGTTAACCCCCTATCAACTCTCCCTGTGGCTCAACTGCGCCTTTAGCTTCCATCCTTGTTCCCTGGCGCTCTTACAGTTAACCCCCTATCAACTCTCCCTGTGGCTCAACTGCGCCTTTAGCTTCCATCCTTGTTCCCTGGCGCTCTTACAGTTAACCCCCTATCAACTCTCCCTGTGGCTCATCTGCGCCTTTAGCTTCCATCCTTGTTCCCTGGCGCTCTTACAGTTAACCCCCTATCAACTCTCCCTGTGGCTCATCTGCGCCTTTAGCTTCCATCCTTGTTCCCTGGCGCTCTTACAGTTAACCCCCTATCAACTCTCCCTGTGGCTCATTTGCGCCTTTAGCTTCCATCCTTGTTCCCTGGCGCTCTTACAGTTAACCCCCTATCAACTCTCCCTGTGGCTCATTTGCGCCTTTAGCTTCCATCCTTGTTCCCTGGCGCTCTTACAGTTAACCCCCTATCAACTCTCCCTGTGGCTCATTTGCGCCTTTAGCTTCCATCCTTGTTCCCTGGCGCTCTTACAGTTAACCCCCTATCAACTCTCCCTGTGGCTCATTTGCGCCTTTAGCTTCCATCCTTGTTCCCTGGCGCTCTTACAGTTAACCCCCTATCAACTCTCCCTGTGGCTCATTTGCGCCTTTAGCTTCCATCCTTGTTCCCTGGCGCTCTTACAGTTAACCCCCTATCAACTCTCCCTGTGGCTCATTTGCGCCTTTAGCTTCCATCCTTGTTCCCAGGCGCTCTTACAGTTAACCCCCTATCAACTCTCCCTGTGGCTCAACTGCGCCTTTAGCTGTCATCCTTGTTCCCTGGTGCTCTTACAGTTATCCCTTTATCCACTCTATCTTGCCCTGTGAGCATTTTATGACGCCACTATATCTGAGTATTCAGAGTGATCTGGGAGGCATATCGATGTTGTAGTCGAAGACTTGGAGGATGATTTTCAATACTGACAAGCGCAAAGTAATACATTCTGAACAAACCAATCTCAAATATTAATTGTTTGGCAACAAACTAAGCGAAACAAGAGAAGGAAATGACCTTGGAATAATCGTAAGTAACGACCTCACAAGTACCAAACAATGCCAAGTTGTGAGAAACAGACCTAACGTGACATGTTTACTGTGGCAACGTTTCACTCTCCAGGAGCTTTATCAAGCTGTTACAAGCAATACATAGACAGATGTATATATAGGTATCAGAGTCAGGTACAAGGCATAATATAATTGTTGTATGTAGTACGTATTCGTAGTAGTAGTAGTAGTAGAAATACTAGTAGTAGTGGCCGTAGTAAGTACTACTCGTGGTAGTAGTAGTAGTAGTAGTAGTAGTAGTAGTAGTAGTAGTCGTAGTAGCGGAGTTTACTGCTTTGAGGAGAACTCTTGCTAATACTACAGAGATGACGAAGTTTGCCTTTATTCTGTTTAACTGTGCCAGAAATAGCGATTAATGACGATTTAAGGCATTTAATAGCTAGACATTTGGAGTACACAACAACAAACATAATACTGACTATAATCGCTTGTTAGAGAGCATCTCGAATCTGTCATTCGGTTTTAGACTTCAAATTACATAAAAGGGGAAGATAGACTGGAGAGGGTAGAGAGAGAGAATGATTATTATAATCATAACTAAGCGCTAAGCCCACAAGGGTCATACAGGGCTGGTTACAGAGAGAAGCAATGCTCTGGTACGCACAGCGCACTTCAGCTGCGAAATTCCGTCATAAGTAGAATACCAAGGACAAATTTCTCTAAATATTTGTGTGTACATCTGTGGCCCCGCTGGCAAACTTGCTCGTGTGTCTGACGCGTGGTTAGGTTGAAGCAGAGGGCGCGGTCGGGCAGTTTGCATAATTTGCAAAGTTCCATTTATTTTATACAATTTTTCATTCCTAATTTAATAACGAAGACTTATTATGATATAATATACAAACTGATGAAGTTTACCGTAACGCCCATGTTTGGTAGTTCAGGGTACTACACGCCAAGGTTCTTCCACGAGGTGGCAGTATTGCTACGCCAGGGCAGGCTGACCTGTGATACCCAGTTGGTATGAGAGGAGAGTGTAGAGAGGGGATACGGAAGGGTACGGAAGTAAATCGTGGGTACGGAAGTAAATTCTTGGGTGGCTTTGGGTAGTCGTGGATTTGATAAGGACCTACCTTGTATAGACCAGTAGGCCTTCTGCAGTGATCCTCCATTCTTACGTTCTTGTGTCCTGGGAATCATCAGTGATTACACCTGCACTGAAATTCTCTATAAACTATCGAGTCAAAGCTAAATTAATCTGCTATTTTAAGATTTCACGTGGAAAAAAAATTGCTTATTCTAATTTGAGAGATTTTGAACCATTTGCAATAATAAATATAATTATCTTACGGTGATTTAAATTTTGAAAACAAACCGCGGTACGGGCGGGGTTTGAACTCGCGGCTAGTGAGTCGTTGGCAATCGTGTCATTACGATTTCGTGAGTCAGTTAACTTTTATATTACAATAAATTTTTTTTTTAATTATGTGACTTTTTATTTCCTTAATTCTACCTTTTTTAAGAGGCCTATTGCCATACCCATCCAGGCCTACTATATAGGCCTGCTGAATCATCACTAAGGAAACAAATCACATGAAGAAACACTAGGAACACTCATCCTTTTATCTCTTAGTGAAAAAAAAAAACAGGTTACTAGATCGAATTCAAACCTTTAAGATACTGACCGGGTTCGACACTCCGTACACAAAGAATTATTTGAAGCGCAGAAACAACGTAATGAAATTACGAACCAGAAGATGCAATATGAAGCTTACGTAGAGTATTTTTTTTAGGATGGGGGGGACCGAAACGTCGTCGTAAGCTCCTCTCTTCTATGTGCGGATTATTTGTGTGTCGTTCCAGTCACGGTATTGTGTCTTTTTTTTTTGTTGTTATTTATAACTGGTGGTAACTAGCAGCACGACCACTGGTCACACAGTGAGGTTCATGGTTCGATCCCCGGTACGGGTGAAAACATAAGGACGTGTCCATGTTCACCCATCAGTAAATAGGTACCTGGGGTTTAGTTGACTGGTGTGGGTCGCATCCTGGGACAAAACTGATTTGCCCCAAATGCTCTGCATAACAAGCGGCTTTCTATATAGTAGTATGTCACTGATGTCAACTATGGTCTGTATACCTTGTACATGGACTTGTAGAAATAAATATTATTATTATTATTATTATTATTATTATTATTATTATTATTATTATTATTATAATTATTATTATTATTATTATTATTATTATTATTATAATTATTATTATTATTATTATTATTATTATTATTATTATTATTATTATTATTATTATAATTATTATTATTATTATTATTATTATTATTATTATTATTATTACAGGGGGTTGTAGTTCGTTCCTTCTATCCACTTTCATTTCTCCTTCAAATTTCATTCCATTTTTTCAGAATGGTTAAGTACATTTTTTTGGCCTCTGCTTTCATGTGGGTAGTGGCTGGAGGGAGTGGAGGGTGGGGAGAGAGCCTTCTGTTTTGCTATCTTTGCCTCTAACATCTAGATAACGCACGACAGTTCTTAATGCACGTAAAAGTGGATATTTCTTAGCAGACGGCTTCTGTCTGGACCGTCTTTCCCAGAAAAGGTGAAGGGGTTAAGGGGGAAGAGGAGGGGGAGGGGAAGTGAAGGGGGAGGGGAAGAGGAGGGGGATAGAGGGATGGAGAGGGAATTGGGAGTAACATAGGAATATTGGGTAACTCGAGAAGAATAACGATTTCACCCAATGCTAATTACCGCCTCTGGGAGCCATGAAAATGTGTAGTGGTTGGGGAGGGGGTAGTAGTGGTGGTGGTGGTGGTGGTGGTGGTGGTAGCAGTTGTGGTAGTAGTAGCAGTGATGGCGGTAGTGGTGGTGGTAGTAGTAGTGGTGGTGGTGGTAGCAGTTGTGGTAGTAGTAGCAGTGATGGCGGTAGTGGTGGTGGTAGTAGTAGTGGTGGTGGTGGTAGTAGTGATGGTGGCAGTGGTGGTAGTAGTGGTGGTGGTGGTAATAGTAGTAGTAATGGTGGTAGCAGTGGTGGTGGTAGTAGTAACAGTGGTGGTGGTGATAGTAGTAGTAGTAGTGATGATAGTAGTGGTGGTGATAGTAGTAGTAGTGGTGGTGGCGGTGGTAGTAGTAGTGATGGCGGTAGTAGTGGTGGTGGTAGTAGTAGTAGTAGTGGTGGTGGTGATAGCAGTAGTGGTGATAGCAGTGGTGATGGTGATAGTAGTAGTAGTGGTGATAGTGGTTGTGGTGATAGTAGTGGTGATAGTGGTGGTGGTGGTGATAGTAGTAGTGGTGATAGTAGTGGTGGTGGTGATAGTAGTAGTAGTGGTGATAGTGGTTGTGGTGATAGTAGTGGTGATAATGGTGGTGGTGGTGATAGTAGTAGTGGTGATAGTGGTTGTGGTGATAGTAGTATTAGTGGTGATAATAGTGGTGATAGTGGTTGTGGTGATAGTAGTAGTAGTGGTGATAATAGTGGTGGTGGTGGTGGTGGTGATAGTAGTAGTGGTGATAGTGGTTGTGGTGATAGTAGTAGTAGTGGTGATAATAGTGGTGATAGTGGTTGTGGTGATAGTAGTAGTAGTGGTGATAATAGTGGTGGTGGTGGTGGTGGTGATAGTAGTAGTGGTGATAGTGGTTGTGGTGATAGTAGTAGTAGTGGTGATAATAGTGGTGGTGGTGGTGATAGTTTCGATAAAGTTTTTTTAAGCAGAATTTAATACATCTGCAGTGTGATGCTACCATATTCAACATGACAAGTATTGTTCCCACTGTGTAACTGTTTCCCTGTTGTATTCCATCACATTTGACTGCTTAAATTTCCTTAAAAAATTGCCAGCCTGAGCTAAGAGACTTCAATAGGGTAATGGTGTGGGAAGTGGTGGGGGGTAATGTTGTGGGAAGTGGTGGGGGGGTAAATGTTGTGGGAAGTGGTGTGGGGGGGTAATGCTGTGGGAAGTGGTGGGGGTAATGGTTTGGGAAGTGGGGGGGGGGGTAATCGTGTGAAGGAAGGCTGAGGTTGGGTAGGATGGAGTGAATTAATAAGTTAACCGAGGTGAAGTGGGGCAGCTGATAGATGGAGGAGGTGGAGCGTAAATAGTAGGAAGAGTGGGTCGCAGATAGAAGTGGTGTGGGATCGTAGATAGATGGAGGAGTGGGTCGTAGACGGAAGTGGTGTGAGGTCGATAGCAGAGGTGTACTGAAGTAGATTCTACCTCAATACTCCATTTATCTTCTAATTACTTGAAGATAAATGGAGTGGTAAGAATATTGGCTGTGATATACAACAGCTTACAGCTATATCAGCCTGGGGAGAACGATGGCACGTTACATCTGCTTCCCAGAAAACGCAAATGATGGTCTCAAGGCACCATGATGGTAATGCAGGAACAGTGGTAAGAATGAATGGGAGAGTTGGAAGCCGGGGATGAGGGTGATACCCTTAGGGTGAAATTTCATTCTAAATTGCCTGTCAAGAACCTCATAATAAATCTTGTAAACAAGGCGGCCAGGAAGCTAACAGCACTTAGACGTATCTCGCATCTGCTGGATAGTATTATTATTATTATGGGGAGCGCTAAACCCGTATGGTTATGCAGCGCATGTGGGAGGGGATGGAAGGTATTCAGGCTTAATTCAGGGAACCGGAGCACAGATCCAATTCCCTAGATCAAGAGCCCATCAGTAACGCCAAGGAACCTCCCCTGACGGGTGCTCGACAGTAGAGACTGTAAAACTCTTATACGAGATACAAATGCGCCCACACCTTGAGTATGCTCCATTTTCTTGGATTGCTTGCCCCCTGTTTCATCTCCGGCTTTATGATAGAAGAGCGAACAGAGCAAGACTATTCATCTCTCTTCTGGATCCGGCCTGGACAGATCTGTCATTTCAGTAGAGCATTCAACACCGGAAGGATGTAGGTGGCCTTCCTGTTACGTACCAGGTCAATGTTGTCAAGGTACCACACTTGGCTCCACTTCGCGAACAGCAAGAGAACACCTTCTACACAACAAGACGGACAGCAAATAACAACTACGCTCTGGTTGTACCCTTCTCAAGAACATCACTTCATCTTAAGTCATTCATTCTTAGGATGACTCGAGTCTGCAACATGTTCGTACAGCATAACGGCACTGATGAAATAGTCAGTTGATCAAATGAAATCGTTGGCCCACAGATGACTCCAGCTTCATCCTATTTCCTGTTTATATGTCTCAGAATAAAAAGGCTTTCAAATGAGCTGAGGTTAGTAACATCTCTTAGTTTGTGAATAAAGGTACAAACCCCTAACCTAACTATAAAACCCTTGTGTAGTGAGAGAGAGAGAGAGAGAGAGAGAGAGAGAGAGAGAACGGGGGAACATGACCACTAAATTTAGTGACGATAATTTACAATTGTGTAATGAAAATTGGGGACTGCTCCAGCGATCTTACCTATGAAAGACCACACCAATATACAGTATAGTACATGACAATACATATCCTTACACAGTCTTTGTGGATAAATTCACATATACAATGATAGATATTACAAGTGTCAGTGAGAATGTGATAATGTATTATCCTAAGATACATGCATACACATATTTACGTGTCACTGGGGGTGCTAGCTGGTGCTTGCAAATTTAGCGTGGACAATGAGGATATCCTCAAGCACTCCTGAGTGGATGTGGTATTTACACAGTTCCAAGTGCCTCATATCATCTGTTGTGTAGTCAGTGGTAAGTGTGGTCATTCTGTGATTCTTATCATTCAAGGTCGTGTGTTTCTTATTACGAATAATACATAAAGAATTGGCAGGGCTGGGAGGCTCAACTGTGATACCTGTATTCACTTGTCACAAGTGTGGATAGCCCATCAACAGTATATATGTACCGAAAGGTGTGTGTACAGATACTGATTTTAATCGCTATTTTAGCAAGTAAGGTGTTCTTGACTGGTGGCGAACAGGTTGTACACATGCAACCTTAATGATCCACCTGTAGTTACTGTCTTTCAACGCCATTAACCAATCGCATCCCAAGCTAGATCTAGTACTCACAAGGTCACACAGGCTGGTGGATGTAACTACACGAGGGTCGTGGGAGCTGCATCTCACCTGTACATCATCACTCAAGACCACATTCGTCCCTCCAACGGGAAATATTGTAACCTCTGATTGCATATTCACTCTGGTCTCGTCAGAGACCAGGAACGTGTATCTCTCTGTCAGATGATAACAGTTCAGAGGTTAATTAAGCATCCGCTGGCGTACCCCAGCTGGGATGGCCCATCATCCAGCGAGGTTTTAAATTACATCTAATAAGACACGACCAACGCATGGTAGTTATGACTTTTTTCGTCCGTCTTCCATCGAGTCAGGATGACTACAGAAAAGAAAAACATACTCACCATCATTCATTTATATAGTTGTCTTTCCAAAAGTGTGCAGACATCACATTTCAAATAACCCCCCTGAACTGCAACTTACCCGCCCCTCCTTCAGAGTGCAGACACTGTACTTCTCACCTCCAGTACTACAACATCTCCACCCCTCCTTCAGAGTGCAGACACTGTACTTCTCACCTCCAGTACTACAACATCTCCACCCCTCCTTCAGAGTGCAGACACTGTACTTCTCACCTCCAAGACTATAATCCGGCTAACCAGCTTCCCCTGAATCCCTTCATAATTGTCACCCTGCTCACCTTCTATTATGACTGAGGCGCTGGTTGTCCCAGTCACCATTATCTCCGGTGTGTGTATTGAATTGAAGAGCCACCGGTGTGGCCAAAATATCTACATGATAAAGATACCCAGGCCTTCAACATGTGTCATATTTAATGCATTACTTGTCGGTATTATATATCATTAATTCATTATTATTATTATTATTATCCACATCGTAAAAGATGTGGAGGGGGAGCAAGATATTGCAAAGGTAAAGAGCTTTCAACAACAAAGCAGGACAAATAAACAATGAAATTTCGCCATAATACGCGAGTGCTCTCTCCTGTCTAGACGGAGGGGCGTGCCGAGACGGAAGGGTGTGCGTAGACGGAGGTGCGTGCGTAGACGGAGGTGCGTGCGTAGACGGAGGTGCGTGCGAAGACGGAGGACAGTCAATATACCGTCCACAGACGGAGATGCGAACATAGATGGAGATGTGTGTAAATGGAAAGACGTACATACAGAAAAAACGTAAGTGTATACACAGAAACAGACGTGTGTATAGACAGATAGATGTACGCGTAGGACAGATATACCTGGGGGGAAAGAGGATAAGGAAGAGTGGAGGATTGGGGGGGTTGATGAATCACGTACAAGGAAACGCATATAAACAGAGACGGTCAGAAGGTTGTTAAATAGCAGTTTTTTTAATCTAGGGATGTTAAGTGGAATACATTAGGTGAAGAGATAGTGGACGCAAACACTGTACACAGTTTTAAGAACAGTCATGACTGGGTTCACCGGAGGCTAGACCTAAGAGCTGTGACTTAACCTTTGCAACCAAGTGAAGAGTTAAAAAAAATTGAACGGGTGGTGTTAGAACCCATGGCAAGTGGGTCGTAAAACACCAGGCCAGTGCGTCAACCACTGGGCCAGCTAGCTACAGAAAGATTCATCCAACTAGGTATAGTGTTCCACCACAGGGAGGTTAGCATGGGCCACCACTGTGACCAACAACTCACTCGCCATGAGTTCAAACCCCACCCGTTCCGTGGTTTATTTACAACAGCGTTATTACGATTTCGTGAGTCGGTAAAGTGAATAGTTGTGAACCCACACCGAGGTGTTGTTTGCTCCAGGTCAAGGTTGTAAACCCACACCGAGGTGTTGTTTGCACCAGGTCAAGGTTGTAAACCCAGACCGAGGTGTTGTTTGCTCCAGGTCAAGGTTGTAAACCAATACTGAAGTGTTTTTTGCTCCATGTCAAGGTTGTAAACCCACACCGAGGTGTTGTTTGCACCAGGTCAAGGTTGTAAACCCACACCAAGGTGTTGTTTGCTCCATGTCAAGGTTGTAAACCCACACCAAGGTGTTGTTTGCTCCAGGTCAAGGTTGTAAACCCACACCGAGGTGTTGTTTGCTCCAGGTCAAGGTTGTAAACCCACACCAAGGTGTTGTTTGCTCCAGGTCAAGGTTGTAAACCCACACCAAGGTGTTGTTTGCACCAGGTCAAGGTTGTAAACCCACACCAAGGTGTTGTTTGCTCCATGTCAAGGTTGTAAACCCACACCAAGGTGTTGTTTGCTCCAGGTCAAGGTTGTAAACCAACACCAAGGTGTTGTTTGCTCCATGTCAAGGTTGTAAACCCACACCAAGGTGTTGTTTGCACCAGGCCAAGGTTGTAAACCCACACCAAGGTGTTGTTTGCTCCAGGTCAAGATTATAAACCCACACCGAGGTGTTGTTTGCTCCAGGTCAAGATTATAAACCCACACCAAGGTGTTGTTTGCTCCAGGTCAAGATTATAAACCCACACCGAGGTGTTGTTTGCTCCAGGTCAAGATTATAAACCCACACCGAGGTGTTGTTTGCTCCAGGTCAAGATTATAAACCCACACCAAGGTGTTGTTTGCTCCAGGTCAAGATTATAAACCCACACCGAGGTGTTGTTTGCTCCAGGTCAAGGTTGTAAACCCACACCGAGGTGTTGTTTGCTCCAGGTCAAGGTTGTAAACCCACACCAAGGTGTTGTTTGCACCAGGCCAAGGTTGTAAACCCACACCGAGGTGTTGTTTGCTCCAGGTCAAGGTTGTAAACCCATACTGAGGTGTTGTTTGCTCCAGGTCAAGATTATAAACCCACACCGAGGTGTTGTTTGCTCCAGGTCAAGATTATAAACCCACACCGAGGTGTTGTTTGCACCAGGCCAAGGTTGTAAACCCACACCGAGGTGTTGTTTGCACCAGGCCAAGGTTGTAAACCCACACCAAGGTGTTGTTTGCACCAGGCCAAGGTTGTAAACCCACACCGAGGTGTTGTTTGCTCCAGGTCAAGGTTGTAAACCCACACCAAGGTGTTGTTTGCTCCAGGTCAAGGTTGTAAACCCACACCAAGGTGTTGTTTGCTCCAGGTCAAGGTTGTAAGTCCACACCAAGGTGTTGTTTGCACCAGGCCAAGGTTGTAAACCCACACCGAGGTGTTGTTTGCTCCAGGTCAAGGTTGTAAACCCACACCAAGGTGTTGTTTGCTCCAGGTCAAGGTTGTAAACCCACACCAAGGTGTTGTTTGCTCCAGGTCAAGGTTGTAAGTCCACACCAAGGTGTTGTTTGCACCAGGTCAAGGTTGTAAACCCACACCAAGGTGTTGTTTGCTCCAGGTCAAGGTTGTAAACCCACACCGAGGTGTTGTTTGCTCCAGGTCAAGGTTGTAAGTCCACACCAAGGTGTTGTTTGCTCCAGGTCAAGGTTGTAAACCCACACCAAGGTGTTGTTTGCTCCAGGTCAAGGTTGTAAGTCCACACCGAGGTGTTGTTTGCTCCAGGTCAAGGCACCCCCACCTCCACCACCCCACCCTCACACCCCCACCCTCCCACATCCACCCCCACCCTCACACCCCCACCCTCACCCCACCCATTCACCCACTCACACCCCCACCCACTCCACCCCGCCCCCACCATTCACACCCACCACCCCACTCCCCCACACCCCACCCTCACACCCCCACCACTCACACCCCCCACCCACTACCCCACCCTCACCCCACTCCACACCCCCATCACCCCATACCCCACCCCACCCTCCACCCCACCCTCCCCCACCCCACCTACACACCCACCCTGCCACACCACCCACACCCCACCCCTCACTCACCCCACCCACTCCACCCCACCCCTCCACTACCCTCACCCCACCCCACCCCACTCCACCCCACCCCCACCCTCCACCCCCACCCTCCACCCATCCACCCCACCCCACCCTCACACCCCCCACCCACTCCACCCACCCCACCCTCCCCACCCCACCCTCACACCCCCACCCTCCACCCCACCCCTCCCCACCCCCACCCCACCCTCCACCCCCACCCCCACCCCTCCACCCCCACCCTCCCCACCCCCACCCCACTCACCCCACCCCCACCCACCACCCCACCCACCCCACCCACCCTCCACACCCCACCCCTCCACTCATACACCCCACCCTACACCCCACCCATCACACCCCCACCCTCACCACCCCACCCTCCACCCCCACCCCCACCCTCCACCCCACCCCACCCACCCCACCACCCTCCCCACCCCACCCTCCACACCCCACCCCCTCCCCACCCCACCCCACCTCACCCCACCCCTCCCCACCCCATACTCCCCCACCCCACCCTCCCCACCCCCACCCCTCACCCCCACCCCACCCCACCCTCACACCCCCACCACTCCACCCCCACCCTCACCCCACCCCTCCACCCACCCCTCACCCCACCCACCACCCCACCCCACTCACACCCCCACCCACCCTCACCCCACCCCCCACCTCACCCCACCCCCACCCTCACACCCCCCACCACCACCATCACCCCCACCCTCCACCCCCACCCCACACCCCCCACCCTCCACATCACACCCCCACCCCCACTCACACCCCCACTCTTCCCCACCCACTCACCCCAGCCCCGCCTCACCCCACCCTCCACCCCACCCCTCCACACCCCACCCTCACCCCACCCTCCACCCCCACCCCTCCACCCCCACCCTCACACCCCCACCCTCCTCCACCCACCTCCCCCACCCCACCCCACCCCCACCCACTCCACACCCCACCCTCACCCCACCCTCACACCCCCCACCCTCACACCCCACCCACTCCCCACCCCACTCCACCTCCCCACCTACTCCACCCCACCCCCTCACCCCCACCCCACCCCACTCACACCCCCACCCTCTCCACCCCACCCCCACCCTCCACCCCCACCCCACCCTCCCACCCCACCCTCCCACCTCCTTCTTTACAAAATTCAAAAATTTTAGAAAAAGAAATCACTCCTGCAAGTGGACGAAAAGATGTGAGCACAGACACGACACACAGATGTGAGCACAGACACGACACACAGATGTGATCACAGACACGACACACAGATGTGAGCACAGACACGACACACAGATGTGATCACAGACACGACACACAGATGTGATCACAGACACGACACACAGATGTGAGCACAGACACGACACGATGTGAGCACAGACGCTGGACACACAGATGTGAGCACAGACCGACACACAGATGTGAGCACAGACGACACACAGTCTGATCACAGACACGACACACAGATGTGAGCACAGACACGACACACAGATGTGAGCTGACACGACACACAGATGTGAGCACAGGGCGACACACATATGTGAGCACAGACACGACACACAGATGTGATCACAGACGACACACAGATGTGAGCACAGACACGACATACAGATGTGAGCACAGACACGACACACAGATGTGAGCACAGACACGACACACAGATCTGAGCACAGACACGACACACAGATGTGAGCACAGACACGACACACAGATGTAAGCACAGACACGCCACACAGATGTGAGCACAGACACGACACACAGATGTGAGCACAGACACGACACACAGATGTGAGCACAGACACGACACACAGATGTGATCACAGGGACGACACACAGATGTGATCACAGACAGCACACAGATGTGAGCACAGACGACACACAGATGTGAGCACAGACACGACACACAGATGTGAGCACAGACACGACACACATATGTGAGCACAGACACGACACACAGATGTGATCACAGACACGACACACAGATGTGAGCACAGACACGACATACAGATATGAGCACAGACACGACACACAGATGTGAGCACAGACACGACACACAGATGTGAGCACAGACACGACACACAGATGTGAGCACAAACACGACACACAGATGTGAGCACAGACACGACACACAGATGTGAGCACAGACACGACACACAGATGTGAGCACAGACACGACACACAGATGTGAGCACAGACACGACACACAGATGTGATCACAGACACGACACACAGATGTGAGCACAGACACGACACACAGATGTGAGCACAGACACGACACACAGATGTGAGCACAGACACGACATACAGATGTAAGCACAGACACGACACACAGATGTGAGCACAGACACGACACACAGATGTGAGCACAGACACGACATGATGTAGCACAGACACGACACACAGATGTGAGCACAGACACGACACACAGATGTGAGCACAGACACGACACACAGATGTGATCACAGACACGACACACAGATGTGATCACAGACACGACACACAGATGTGAGCACAGACACGACATACAGATGTAAGCACAGACACGACACACAGATGTGAGCACAGACACGACACACAGATGTGAGCACAGATACGACACACAGATGTGAGCACAGACACGACACAGATGTGAGCACTGACAGGACACACAGATGTGAGCACAGACACGACACACAGATGTGAGCACAGACACGACACACAGATGTGAGCACAGACACGACACACAGATGTGATCACAGACACGACACACAGATGTGAGCACAGACACGACACACAGATGTGATCACAGACAGGACACACAGATGTGAGCACAGACAGGACACACAGATGTGATCACAGACAGGACACACAGATGTGAACACAGACAGGACACACAGATGTGATCACAGACACGACACACAGATGTGAGCACAGACAGGACACACAGATGTGAGCACAGACACGACACACAGATGTGAACACAGGCAGGATACACAGATGTGAGTACAGACACGACACACAGATGTGAGCACAGATACGACACACAGACGTGAGCACAGACACGACACACAGACGTGAGCACAGACAGGACACACAAATGTGAGCACAGACACGACACACAGATGTGAGGACAGATACGACACATATATGTGAGCACAGACACGACACACAGACGTGAGCACAGACAGGACGCACAAATGTGAGCACAGACACGACACACAGATGTGAGCACAGACACGACGCACAGCTGTGAGCACAGACACGACACACAGATGTGAGCACAGAAAGGACACACAGACGTGAGGACAGACAGGACACACAAATGTGAACACAGACACGACACAGAGGTGAGCACAGAAAGGACACACAGATGTGAGCACAGACACGACACACAGACGTGAGGACAGACACGACACACAGATGTGAGCACAGACACGACATACAGATGTGAGCACAGACACGACACACAGACGTGAGGACAGACACGACACACAGACGTAGGGACAGACAGGACACAAATGTGAACACAGACACGACACACACACATGTGAGCACAGACACGACACACAGATGTGACCACAGACACGACACACAGATGTGAGCACAGACACGACACACAGATGCGAGCACAGACACGACACACAGATGTGATCACAGACACGACACACAGATGTGCTCACAGACACGACACACAGATGTGAGCACAGACACGACACACAGATGTGAGCACAGACACGACACAGATGTGAGCACAGACACGTCACACAGATGTGAGCACAGACACGACACACAGATGTGATCACAGACACGACACACAGATGTGAGCACAGACACGACACACAGATGTGAGCACAGACACGACACACTGATGTGATCACAGACACGACACACAGATGTGATCACAGACACGACACACAGATGTGAGCACAGACGCGACACACAGATGTGAGCACAGACACGACACACAGATGTGAGCACAGACACGACATACAGATGTAAGCACAGACACGACACACAGATGTGAGCACAGACACGACACACAGATGTGAGCACAGACACGACATACAGATGTAAGCACAGACACGACACACAGATGTGAGCACAGACACGACACACAGATGTGAGCACAGACACGACACACAGATGTGATCACAGACACGACACACAGATGTGATCACAGACACGACACACAGATGTGAGCACAGACACGACATACAGATGTAAGCACAGACACGACACACAGATGTGAGCACAGACACGACACACAGATGTGAGCACAGACACGACACACAGATGTGAGCACAGACACGACACACAGATGTGAGCACAGACACGACACACAGATGTGAGCACAGACACGACACACAGATGTGAGCACAGACAGGACACACAGATGTGATCACAGACACGACACACAGATGTGATCACAGACACGACACACAGATGTGAGCACAGACACGACACACAGATGTGAGCACAGACACGACACACAGATGTGAGCACAGACAGGACACACAGATGTGATCACAGACACGACACACAGATGTGATCACAGACACGACACACAGATGTGAGCACAGACACGACACACAGATGTGAGCACAGACACGACACAGATGTGAGCACAGACAGACATGCAGATGTAAGCACAGACCGACACACAGATGTGAACACAGACCGACACACAGATGTGAGCACAGACACGACACACAGATGTGATCACATACACGACACACAGATGTGATCACAGACGACACACAGATGTGATCACAGACACGACATATAGATGTAAGCACAGACACGACACACAGATGTGAGCACAGACACGACACACAGATGTGAGCACAGACACGACACACAGATGTGAGCACAGACACGACACACAGATGTGAGCACAGACACGACACACAGATGTGAGCACAGACACGACACACAGATGTGATCACAGACACGACACACAGTTGTGATCACAGACACGACACACAGATGTGAGCACAGACACGACACACAGATGTGAGCACAGACACGACACAGATGTGAGCACAGACAGGACACACAGATGTGATCACAGACACGACACACAGATGTGATCACAGACACGACACACAGATGTGAGCACAGACACGACACACAGATGTGAGCACAGACACGACACACAGATGTGAGCACAGACACGACACACAGATGTGATCACAGACACGACACACAGATGTGAGCACAGACACGGCACACAGATGCCAATCCACAGACACGACACACAGATGTGAGCACAGACCCGACACACAGATGTGAGCACAGACGACACACAGATGTGAGCACAGACACGACACACGATGTGATCACGGGCGTTACACAGATGTGAGCACAGACCCGGCTTTTGGAGTATGATCACCAGACCGGACACACAGATGTAGCTGGATGGTTTCTACAGATGTTATGATCACAGACCGGACCTGCAGTCTGAACACAGACCAGGACACCCAGATGTGATCTGGGCTGACACGTAGATGTGAGCATAGACGGACACACAGATGTGACACAGACTGACACTAGATGAACCTGGGCAGGATACACAGATGTGAGCACAGACGTTTTTCTGAATGTGGCGCCAGACAGGACACTGGGATGTGGCCGCAGACTTACGTCACACGGATGTGACTGGGCTTTGACCACAGATGTGAGCACAGACACGACACACAGATGTGAGCACGGGCGACGTACTGGTATGATCCACCGACACGACACACGAATGTGATCGCAGACTACGACGTACACAGAATGAGCACAGACACGACGCACAGATGTGAGCCTGGACGACACACGAGTCTGCAGGCACGGGCACGACACACAGATGTGGCACAGACGCGTCACACAGATACAGCACAAGGGCTACGACACACAATTCTGAAGCACAGGCATTTTGAATCTTGATCACAGACACGACACAGATGTGATCTGGGCGACACCGATGGCACAGACACATCCGCACAGGAATGTGAGCACAGACACGACACACAGATGCTGTGATCACAGACACGACACGCACGGATGTGAGCACAGACACGTACACAGATGCTGATCACAGACGACACACAGATGTGATCACGGGCGACACGTTCGTGTTCA
>NC_091309.1:9564475-9574475 GCF_038502225.1 Cherax quadricarinatus
ACACACACACACACACACACACACACATACACACACACACACACACACACATACACACACACACACACACACACACACACACACACACACACACACACACACACACACACACACACACACACACACACACACACACACACACACACACACACATCGCCAGAAGCAATAACATTCATTTTACTCAATTTTTATCCGGACTATATAAACGAAGTAATGGATACCCGCTCGGTATTCGGCACCTCGATATAAGGCACGAGTGTTGCGTATAAAGGCACCTCAATATAAGGCGCGAGTGTTGCGTATAAAGGCACCTCGATATAAGGCACGAGTGTTGCGTATAAAGGCACCTCGATATAAGGCGCGAGTGTTGCGCATAAAGGCACCTCGATATAAGGCGCGAGTGTTGCGTATAAAGGCACCTCGATATAAGGCAGGAGTATTGCGTATAAAGGCACCTCGATATAAGGCACGAGTGTTGCGTATAAAGGCACCTGGTGGGTGGGCTCTGGTGGCCTGGTGGTTAACGCTCTCGCTTCACACGGTGAGGGCCTGGGTTCGATTCCCAGCCAGAGTAGAAACATTGGACGTGTTTCTTTCCACCTGTTGTCTATGTTCCCCATCAGTAAAATGGGTACCTGGGTGTTAGTCGACTGGTGTGGGTCGCATCCTGGGACACTGACCTAAGGAGGCCTGGTCACAGACCGGGCCGCGGGGGCGTTGACCCCCGGAACTCTCTCCAGATAAACTCCAGATAAACCTCGATATAAGGCGCGAGTGTTGCGCATAAAGGCACCTCGATATAAGGCGCGAGTGTTGCGTATAAAGGCACCTCGATATAAGGCAGGAGTATTGCGTATAAAGGCACCTCGATATAAGGCACGAGTGTTGCGTATAAAGGCACCTCGATATAAGGCACGAGTGTTGCGTATAAAGGCACCTCGATATAAGGCACGAGTGTTGCGTATAAAGGCACCTCGATATAAGGCACGAGTGTTGCTTATAAAGGCACCTCGATATAAGGCACGAGTGTTGCTTATAAAGGCACCTCGATATACGGCACGAGTGTTGCGTATAAAGGCACTCTATTTATTCGTACCATCTCTCTTTCTCTCTCTCTCTCTCTCTCTCTCTCTCTCTCTCTCTCTCTGTCTTCCCTCCCACCATCATTCAATACTTAAAGGTCACACTATAAATGCTTTTCCTTTGGTCACTTCCGCCTCGTTATCCTTCTGAGGTTGAGTCAGCTTCTCACCGAGGCGATCATCAAGACTGCTGCAATACTTGGCTACACAATAATATATCTACACAACTACTCCCTTTAAAATACACCAACAGGAAAAAGGTGCCAGAAATCTTCCCCAGAGGCAGAGAGAGAGAGAGAGAGAGAGAGAGAGAGAGAGAGAGAGAGAGAGAGAGAGGAGGGGAAACGAATGCAGATTTCTTGAATATATTTGTCGACTACAAAGGTTACTACGGAGATCTGTATGTTTCACTGTTGGTTCTGAGACCCTCTTCAAACAGATGCCCAACTGTCTTCTGACACACCGACCTGCACCTACTGCGTCCTGCAGCTCTGTCTTCTGACACACCGACCTGCAGCTACTGCGTCCTGCAGCTCTGTCTTCTGACACACCGACCTGCACCTACTGCGTCCTGCAGCTCTGTCTTCTGACACACCGACCTGCACCTACTGCGTCCTGCAGCTCTGTCTTCTGACACACCGACCTGCAGCTACTGCGTCCTGCAGCTCTGTCTTCTGACACACCGACCTGCAGCTACTGCGTCCTGCAGCTCTGTCTTCTGACACACCGACCTGCACCTACTGCGTCCTGCAGCTCTGTCTTCTGACACACCGACCTGCACCTACTGCGTCCTGCAGCTCTGTCTTCTGACACACCGACCTGCACCTACTGCGTCCTGCAGCTCTGTCTTCTGAAACACCGACCTGCAGCTACTGCGTCCTGCAGCTCTGTCTTCTGACACACCGACCTGCACCTACTGCGTCCTGCAGCTCTGTCTTCTGACACACCGACCTGCACCTACTGCGTCCTGCAGCTCTGTCTTCTGACACACCGACCTGCAGCTACTGCGTCCTGCAGCTCTGTCTTCTGACACACCGACCTGCACCTACTGCGTCCTGCAGCTCTGTCTTCTGACACACCGACCTGCACCTACTGCGTCCTGCAGCTCTGTCTTCTGACACACCGACCTGCACCTACTGCGTCCTGCAGCTCTGTCTTCTGACACACCGACCTGCAGCTACTGCGTCCTGCAGCTCTGTCTTCTGACACACCGACCTGCACCTACTGCGTCCTGCAGCTCTGTCTTCTGACACACCGACCTGCAGCTACTGCGTCCTGCAGCTCTGTCTTCTGACACACCGACCTGCAGCTACTGCGTCCTGCAGCTCTGTCTTCTGACACACCGACCTGCAGCTACTGCGTCCTGCAGCTCTGTCTTCTGACACACCGACCTGCACCTACTGCGTCCTGCAGCTCTGTCTTCTGACACACCGACCTGCAGCTACTGCGTCCTGCAACTCTGCCTTCTGACACACCGACCTGCAGCTCTAACTTCTGACACGCCGACTTTCAGCTCTGCCTTCTGACACATCGATATACAACTCTGCCTTCTGACACATCGACCTGCATCTCTGCCTTCTGACACACCGACTTTCGGCTCTGCCTTCTGACACACCGACTTTCAGCTCTGCCTTCTGACACACCGACCTGCAACTATTGCGTCCTGCAGCTCTGCGTTCTGACACAACGACATAGAACTCTCTGCCTTCTGACACATCGATCTGCATCTCTGCCTTCTGACACACCGACTTTCAGCTCTGCCTTCTGACACATCGACTTGCAGCTCTGCCTTCTGACATATCGACATACAACTGTGCCTTCTGACACATCGATCTGCATCTCTGCCTTCTGACACACCGACTTTCAGCTCTGCCATTTGACACACCGACTTGCAGCTCTGCGTTCTGACACACCGACCTGCAACTATTGCGTATTGCAGTTCTGCGTTCTGACACACCGACTTGCAACTCTGCCTTCTGACACACCGACTTTCAGCTCTGCCATTTGACACACCGACTTGCAACTCTGCCTTCTGACACACCGACCTGCAGCGACACCTTCTGACACACTGACCTGCAGCTACGACAATATCAACGTACATCCAGCAATGTCAGGTTACATGACGTCTGTGAGAACTCACATGACGTCCTGTGAGAACTCACATGACGTCCTGTGAGAACACACATGACGTCCTGTGAGAACTCACATGACGTCCTGTGAGAACACACATGACGTCCTGTGAGAACACACATGACGTCCTGTGAGAACACACATGACGTCCTGTGAGGGTTGATACTTTCCCTGGAGGTCGAGGTGTAAGATGAATAATAATGTTGAATAATGTTGCAGAAGCGTCTCATTCTTCACCATGAATGGAAGAACCTCAACACCCAAGAGATGAAGTTGATCTCCCGGTGTGTGTGACATATAAGTCGGCCATGACTATGAGGAATCAAAAAAGTTAGATCGTTACGAAGCATCTCGTACCTGCGCCACGACATTAAACTGCGAGACTTCATTCCAGTCATATCTTTACTCTCTCTCTTGCACTTGCTTCTTCCTTCCTAGTCTCCCACTTCTGGACAAAAGGGTTAATCGTTTTAAAAGAACTTTTAACGCAATTCTGCTTACAATCAGTGTAAAACTTTCTTCATTTTCCAGGGATTTTCTTAAAAGTTTACATTCCTATAGTATTTATATATATATATATATATATATATATATATATATATATATATATATTAACAAGTCGGCCGTCTCCCACCGAGGCAGGGTGACCCAAAAAGAAAGAAAATCCCCAAAAAGAAAATACTTTCATCATCATTCAACACTTTCACCTCACTCACACATAATCACTGTTTTTGCAGAGGTGCTCAGAACACAACAGCTTAGAAGCATATACCTATAAAGATACACAACATATCCCTCCAAACTGCTAATATCCCGAACCCCTCCTTTAAAGTGCAGACATTGTACTTCCCATTTCCAGGACTCAAATCCGGCTATATATAAATATACGGTTTCCCTGAATCCCTTCACTAAATATTACCCTGCTCACACTCCAACAGATCGTCAGGTCCCAAATACCATTCGTCTCCATTCACTCCTATCGAACACACTCATGCACGCCTGCTGGAAGTCCAAGCCCCTCGCCCACAAAACCTCCCTTACCCCTTCCCTCCAACCTTTTCCAGGACGACCCCTACCCCGCCTTCTTTCCCCTACAGATTTATACGCTCTCCATGTCATTCTACTTTGATCCATTCTCTCTAAATGACGAAACCACCTCAACCATCCCTCTTCAGCCCTCTGACTAATACTTTTATTAACTGCACACCTCCTAATTTCCACACTCCGAATTTTCTGCATAATATTTACACCACACATTGCCCTTAAATAGGACATCTCCACTGCCTCCAACCGTCTCCTCGCTGCTGCATTTACCACCCAAGCTTCACACCCATATAAGAGTGTTGGTACTACTATATTTTCATACATTCCCTTCTTTGCCTCCATAGATAACGTTTTTTTGACTCCACATATACCTCAACGCACCACTCATCTTTTTTCCCTCATCAATTCTATGATTAACCTCATCCTTCATAAACCCATCCGCCGACATGTCAACTCCCAAGTATCTGAAAACATTCACTTCTTCCATACTCCTCCTCCCCAATTTGATATCCAATTTTTCTTTATCCAAATCATTTGATACCCTCATCACCTTACTCTTTTCTATGTTCACTTTCAACTTTCTACCTTTACACACATTCCCAAACTCATCCACTAACCTTTGCAATTTTTTTTTTAGAATCTCCCATAAGCACAGTATCATCAGGAAAAAGCAACTGTGTCAATTCCCATTTTGTATTTAATTCCCCATAATTTAATCCCACCCCTCTCCCGAACACCCTAGCATTTACTTCCTTTACAACCCCATCTATAAATATATTAAACAACCATGGTGACATTACACATCCCTGTCTAAGACCTACTTTTACCGGGAAGTATTCTCCCTCTCTTCTACACACCCTAACCTGAGCCTCACTATGCTCATAAAAACTCTTTACAGCATATATATATATATATATATATATATATATATATATATATATATATATATATATATATATATATATATATATATATATATATATATATATATGTCGTGCCGAATATGTAAAACTGGTCAATTAGCAAGAACTCATTTAAAATTAAGTCCTTTCTGAAATTTTCTCTTATTGTTTAAAGATATATATTTTTCCTTAATGTTAATGTAAAAATTTATAATTTTGCACCAAAAAGAACATTGGAAAACTTACCTAACCTTATTATGACAAGCGCAATTTATTTTAGCCTAACCCAACTAAATATATTTTAGATTTGTTTAAATTAACTTAATACTAAACAAACACAGTGAAATATATTTTTTTCGTTAGGTTGAGAATGATTTTGGCGAAATTATTGCATACACAAATTTTCACTTGTCCTATATGGCAAGATGAGCGTTACTATTTAAGCCAAGATCGCAAGTTCTGCCTATTCGGCACGACATATATATATATATATATATATATATATATATATATATATATATATATATATATAAACAGTTGTAAATATTACTTTTGATTTTATTCTCTATAATTGCTTCTAGATTTACGTATCACTTTTAAACTCAACTGCATATGCTAGAAATTTAATACAAAATATATCTTTATCTAGTTGTTGTTGTTGTTGTTGTTGTTGTTACTGTAGTGGTCAGGGTAAATCACTTGACACTAGTCTTTGGCATATGCTGATTCCCTTCATTAAAATGACGTAAACAGTTCAGAAAACTTGACACATCGACTCCAGGCTAAGGAACTGATTATCTTAAACTCCTTATTTTCCACCGTTCTTCTCTTAATTGGACTAAGGCCAGTTGCTGGCGAAACGTCTCCACAATAAAGATTCCGAAATGTTGCACAAGTGTCTCATTCTTCCTTAACTGAGGGTGTTAGACCTACGGTGAGGGCGTGGAAGGAGGCATCTTGTGTCTACTAACGCAGAAGTGAGTGTGGCAGCCGCAGGTTCTAATGACATAGGCGTAGCAAGAACCGACCCCTGACGTGCGTTGCCGCAGTCAAGTTAGTTGAATATCTTCATTATGCACCCCATACCCACGGTGTGGGCGGCTGTCAAAATATTACAGGGGTACATGATGGGCCCAGGGACTGGGATGCAAAGTATTGATGGCTGGACAAGTTACACTGGCAATGAATTATTTACACGTTTATATCCGGTCACAGTAGTAATGAGTTATTTATGCAGACATGAATTAGGTCACAGGCGGTGGTGTCTGCTGATAAAAATGTTATCACGTGAATGTGGACGGTGGTGTCTACTGACACAGGTATGAACGCAGAGTCGCAGATGGTACTATCTGCTGACACAGGGTAAAAGTAGACGGTGGTATCTGCTGACACAGGTGTGAACGTAGACGGTAGTGTCTGCTGACACAGGAGTGAACGCAGACGGTAGTGTCTGCTGATACAGGTGTGAAGATGGCATCCACCAGACTTATAGATCAGACTGGGTGTGCTCCTTCCCCAACTTTGTCCTCAATATCTCATCCCCTTACCCACGTCTTACCAGCTTTTTCTATAACCACTAACCTCCCGATTGTCGCCCTGCCTTGGTGTCATCTTTATCTAACCTTGCCCTCAATATCCCCATCTTTTATCCACATCTCTCTTTCATTTTAACATTTACCCTCCTTTCTCTCCCTGCCTCACCTTGAATATCGCCTCTTTCTGCGTGGCCTCAAGTGACGTATCTAATCTGGCAGAAGTTAGGTTCCCACCCCTACACTAGCGTCAACCTGCCAAGCACAGTGCATCAAGCAATTTACCCTCTCCAGCTCTATCATCAGTGTTGCATGATTCAACCATGTATCTTATACGTGTAAAGTAAAAGGACACAAGTGCAACTAATGTGACATTTAACTGTGGCACAACGTTTCGCTCTCCAGGAGCTTTATCAAGTCACTTTACATATTGTCGGTAATTCTACCAAGATAAGTACTATCTCATACGTGCATCCTTGTATCCTCGCAAGAATCTTGTTTATGTCTTAAAAGCCCTTCCAAATATCAGGTTAATCCTTTCTAGAATATAATTGAATATCAGAGATAAGTGAGAAAGAGGGCAACAATTACTTATAAGCTTAATAAATTAGAGGAACCACCATTAAAAAAAATAAACGAAATACTGTTTCATCTCACAACCCGGGAAGTTTTCAAGGAACATGAGACAGTATTGTCACAGTTGTTGCCGCTGGTACAAACATGTCACAGAAGGACTGTAAACTTATCATATATAAGAACATATTAAAATATTAAATTATTCATAAGCACTGAATTCTAATTTAGAATATTTAAAAGCCAAGCACATATCAATAAAAACAAAATCAAAGTGGAAAAAAAAAATTGAGGCATTTAGTAGGAATCCATCGTGGGACAACTTGCTTGACTGTCATCCACGATTGCTTAAAGCTGTGTTTTAATAATAAAAAAAAACTGTGAAACATTAACATATAAACATTATATCTTTAACATTATACAAAATAAACGCTATACAACAATGAAAAAAAAATCAAAACACACACAAAAAAATCCTAGCCCATAAACTTTTTTTAAATATAAATAAATTCCACTAAGTTCTCAGGGATCTGACAGAATACAGAGAAAACACAAGACAGACAATTCTCAGATGAAAGTGCAAAGAATTTATTTTTATCTTGGAAACTTGCACCCTTTGGTGATGGTCAGGCAGGAGATCCCACACTCTGATTGGCTTTAAGAGCATCAAAGGCTGTGCCAGGGGAGTGTGTATGTGTGTGTGTGTGTGTGTGTGTGTGTGTGTGCTCACCTAGTTGTACTCACCTAGTTGAGGTTGCAGGGGTCGAATCCAAGCTCCTAGCCCCGCCTCTTCACTGGTCGCTACTAGGTCACTCTCCCTGTACTGTGAGCTTTATCATACCTCTGCTTAAAGCTATGTATGGATCCTGTCTCCACTACTTCGCTTCCCAAACTATTGCACTTCCTGACTACTCTGTGGCTGAAGAAATACTTCTTAACATCCCTGTGATTTATCTGTCTTCAACTTCCAACTGTGTCCCCTTGTTACTGTGTCCAATCTCTGGAACATCCTGTCTTTGTCCACCTTGTCAATTCCTCTCAGTATTTTGTATGTCGTTATCATGTCCCCCCTATCTCTCCTGTCCTCCAGTCTCGTCAGGTTGATTTCCCTTAACCTCTCCTCGTAGGACATACCTCTTAGCTCTGGGACTAGTCTTGTTGCAAACCTTCGCACTTTCTCTAGTTTCTTTACGTGCTTGGCTAGGTGTGGGTTCCAAACTGGTGCCGCATACTCCAATATGGGCCTAACGTACACGGTGTAAAGTGTCCTGAACGATTCCTTATTAAGATGTCGGAATGCTGTTCTGAGGTTTGCTAGGCGCCCATATGCTGCAGCCGTTATTTGGTTGATGTGCACTTCAGGAGATGTGCCTGGTGTTATACTCACCCCAAGATCTTTTTCCTTGAGTGAGGTTTGTAGTCTCTGGGCCCCTAGACTGTATTCCGTCTGCGGTCTTCTTTGCCCTTCCCCAATCTTCATGACTTTGCACTTGGTGGAATTGAACTCCAGGAGCCAATTGCTGGACCAGGTCTGCAGCCTGTCCAGATCTCTTTGTAGTTCTGCCTGGTCTTCGATCGAATGAATTCTTCTCATCAATTTCACGTCATCTGCAAACAGGGACACTTCGGAGTCTATTCCTTCCGTCATGTCGTTCACAAATACCAGAAACAGCACTGGTCCTAGGACTAACCCCTGTGGGACCCCGCTGGTCACAGGTGCCCACTCTGACACCTCGCCACGTACCATGACTCGCTGTTGTCTTCCTGACAAGTATTCTCTGATCCATTGTAGTGCCTTGCCTGTTATCCCTGCTTGGTCCTCCAGTTTTTGCACTAATCTCTTGTGTGGAACTGTGTCAAACGCCTTCTTGCAGTCCAAGAAAATGCAATCCACCCACCCCTCTCTCTCTTGTCTTACTGCTGTCACCATGTCATAGAACTCCAGTAGGTTTGTGACACAGGATTTCCCGTCCCTGAAACCATGTTGGCTGCTGCTGATGAGATCATTCCTTTCTAAGTGTTCCACCACTCTTCTCCTGATAATCTTCTCCATGACTTTGCATACTATACATGTCAGTGACACTGGTCTGTAGTTTAGTGTTTCATGTCTGTCTCCTTTTTTAAAGATTGGGACTACATTTGCTGTCTTCCATGCCTCAGGCAATCTCCCTGTTTCGATAGATGCATTGAACATTGTTGTTAGGGGTACACATAGCGCCTCTACTCCCTCTCTCAGGACCTATGGGGAGATGTTATCTGGCCCCATTGCCTTTGAGGTATCTAGGTCACTCAGAAGCCGCTTCACTTCTTCCTCGGTTGTGTACTGTGTCCAGCACTTGGTGGTGTGCCCCACCTCTCCGTCTTTCTGGAGCCCCTTCTGTCTCTTCTGTGAACATTTCTTTGAATCTCTTGTTGAGTTCCTCACATACTTTACGGTCATTTCTTGTTGTCTCTCCTCCTTCCTTCCTTAGCCTGATTACCTGGTCCTTGACTGTTGTTTTTCTCCTGATGTGGCTGTATAACAGTTTCGGGTCAGATTTGGCTTTCGCTGCTATGTCGTTTTCATATTGTCGTTGGGCCTCCCTTCTTATCTGTGCATATTCGTTTCTGGTTCTACGACTGCTCTCTTTACTCTCCTGGGTCCTTTGCTGTCTATATTTCTTCCATTCCTTAGCAAACTTGGTTTTTGCCTCCCTGCACCTTTGGGTGAACCATGGGCTCATCCTGGCTTTTTCAT
>NC_091309.1:9579475-9749475 GCF_038502225.1 Cherax quadricarinatus
CCCTATTATATACAAGTTACAAGAGAACACCCCACGGTGTGGAGTTACCCCTATTTTGCGTGTTACATGGTGGGAACACCCACAGTGTGCTATTATCTTACTCTATATGAGTGTGTATGAGTGAACAAAAACTAGCTACGCTTCGCTATAATATTACAGACAGACAGACACACACACACACACACACACACACACTGGGTTTTGCTCAGTATTCAAACCCTCGTCACACTGGTAGAGGAGGTGCTTTATATTATATATATATATATATATATATATATATATATATATATATATATATATATATATATATATATATATATATATATATATATATATATATATATATATATATATATATATATATGTATATATATATATATATATATATATATATATATATATATATATATATATATATATATTTGTTAAAAATAAAATATTTATTCACTATACCTTAAAAAATGTATCGTCACTAATAGGGGGAATAATGGGATGAATGTGTGCCCCCGTTCGTGAAGGGGAGGCGCGCTTGTTGACGCTAGTTCGCGCTGCTGCCTCGACCCACATCGTTAGGGCCATTTCCGCCTCTCGGGCTATTTACTCTTGCCTAAATACGGCCGGCAGGGAGAAAAAATGCCAGGGAGGAAGGGATAATAAGGGGGAAAACGGAGAGGCACAAGGGCGATGTAGAGAAAGAGAAGAGACGATAATAAAGAGGGGAAAGGAGAGAGACACAAGGGACGATGGAGAAAAAGAAAAGGGCACAGGGAAAGTGGAGAAGCGCAAGGGTGACGCAGAGAAAGAAAGACTAAGGGTAAAACCAAGAGGCACAAGGGCGATGGAGTGATAAGGGATTAAAAAAGAAGAGGAAAACGGAAGAAAGAGGAACTCTTGAGAGGACAACACTCAAGAGGCTATTGGTCGATCTGTGAATATTTTTGTTTCGATGCCTTGTGAAAAAATAATCTGCGACAACTTAGTCAATAGGCAATAACCCACATGATATGCTGGTTGCGAAAATAATAAAACGACCTCGGTTTATTGTCTAACTCCAGCTGGAGAGACTCTCCTCGACTCACAGATAGACGTCGCTTCCCCCAAGCAATTAATTTTAGATTTCCTTCGCGGAACTCCATGATGACAAAATTTGTGAGCCAAGGTAGCTTATATTTAGATATCTGCAAGATAAACCGACCTCCTTTCAGGCAGAAACTAGATATAACATGAAGTATTAATGCATACTTAAAATTGTACGATTTCTATTTAGCTACGTTTCTTTTTTTTGTACTAACGCATATTCACAACTGTGATATTTTCATTTAGCTCTTTTTTTTTTGCATTAATGTATATTTAAAATTGTACTGTTGTTCACTTAACTACCTCACTTTTTGTAATTTAAAAAAAAGAAAACTCCTACTCAGTAGCCTATGTCTAGTCCGTAAGAAGTCTGTAAATATTAGGATTATTCTGCCCGAGACGCACGTGGCTTTCTTTTGTTCTTAACAATATTTTACCGCGTGTACACTACATTTTGCATGCTGATATATGAGACACTTGTGCAATATTTGGTGATCTTAATTCTGGAAACGTTTCGGCACGCAGTGGCGTCTTCAGTCCAATGCAGAAAAAGGTGATAGATGAGGAGTTTGAGGTAATCAATCCCTCAGCCTGGAGTCGATGTGTTCAATCCATCAGTCTTGTCAAAATTGATGGACTGAGCACATCGACTCCAGCCTGAGGGACTGATTACCTCGAACTCATTTATCAACCTGTCGGGTTTTTTAAGCCATTTATTCACATATTGAATACTGCAGGAAGATATAAAAGTGTTTGTTTTGCCTGTTTACTGTTTACTCAGTGAAATGAATTAGTATAAAATACCGACAGAATGGAAAGAGCTAGATGCAGTATAATGCGATCCTTTCTTGACAATGTTTCGCTCACGAGGCCTGATCTCAGACCGGGCCACGGGGGAGTTGGCCCCCGAACCCTCTCCAAGTATCCAGGTCTCCAGGTGTGGACAGAGGAGCAGCCACCACCAGGTCTTTAGGTGTTGGCAAAGGAGCAGCCACCACCAGGTCTCCAGGTGTGGGCAGAGGAGCAGCCACCACCAGGTCTCCAGGTGTGGGCAGAGGGGCAGCCACCACCAGGTCTCCAGGTGTGGGCAGAGGGGCAGCCACCACCAGGTCTCCAGGTGTGGGCAGAGGGGCAGCCACCACCAGGTCTCCAGGTGTGGGCAGAGGGGCAGCTGCCACCAGGTCACAATGGGCTTTATCAAGTCACAGATCTAATAACAATCACCAAAATAATCAAGTATAGCGATAAATCCGAATGGGTTATACAACACTGCAGGTAGGGATGTACTCACCTATTTGAAGTTGCAGGGGTTGATTCACAGCACCTGGGCCCACCTCTTCGCTGGTCGCTACTAGGTCCACTCTCTCTCCCTGTTCCATGAGGAATGTGCGAAGGTGAGGAGGGAATTAATGGCAGGAATGTGCTATGCCCTAAATTATTTTTTTTACCTTATCTTCGATATATCAGCCACGTGCATCACCTCGCCTCACCTGCAAGAACACAAGGCTTTGATTAATGAGGCGAGTCTCATCTCACTGGTAGGAGTGATGGACAACTGATCTGATGGTGTATGCAAGACGCCCTTTGTGGTGTCACCAACTTTGTATCAAGATCAGATGACCAACATTATTAATGTTGTTCTGATGGTGTATGCAAGACGCCCTTTGTGGTGTCACCAACTTTGTATCAAGATCAGATGACCAACATTATTAATGTTGTTGAAAAATAAAGTCACAATACTGTAGCCTGACAGCTCACCAAAAATCCGCACTTAGGAGAGTAGCCTTGACAGCTGCCGAAGGCAACTGCCGTCAGGAGCTGTCTTCACCTCGTCGCACCAGCAGGCGAAGTCGCCACTTAGAGGTAATATCAGAAGCAAAGGATGTTAAGCAAATTATATTTCCTTAACCTCATTTCATTAGCTATCCCCACCTCGTTAGCTATCCCCACCTCTTTAGCTATCCCCACCTCATTACTTATCCCCACCTCTTTAGCTATCCTCACCTCTTTAGCTATCCCCACCTCTTTAGCTATCCCCACCTCGTTACCTATCCCTACCTCTTTAGCTATCCCCACCTCTTTAGCTATCCCCACCTCGTTAGCTATTACCACTTAATTAGCTATTATAAATACCATTATTCATCCTCTCAGCATTACCAAATGTGAACAAGCATGTATGCAAACATATTACAGTCAAAGGTTTGGTGACGATATCATTCCTCAGCTCCTTAAATTTAAAGATTCCAACCCTTTGGAGGACGATCTAATTCCTCAGCTAATTAAACTTAAGGAATCCAGCACTCCGAGGACGCTCTGATTCCTCGGTTCCACAAACCCAAGGATTCAAGTGGACGTGAAAATACATAAACAGCAAGCCATCTTTAAAAATATACGAATCTACCCTATTATAATTATTATTATTATTATTATTATTATTATTATTATTATTATTATTATTATTATTATTATTATTATTATTATTATTATTATAAACAAGACGCATTAAGCCCGTAGGAGGTATTACAAATCTTGGAGAACGAGAAGCCTTCAAGTCTGCCCCAAGTAAAGGGTAGGCAGGGTCGACATCTCGCCTCGAGAACCCTTCACCAGCATCGAGGTACCAGTCTATATGGAGTGCCTCACCCTATACACACATATTTACACCCTGAGCCGTGCATACACACATCAACTCCCCCTCACTCGTTCCGTAAAACTTTCCTAACTATCGGTGTAAAGGCAATCAATTATGTATTTCCAGACTATAACAAGAGGAGGGCTTCGTAAATGGCGTAATCGAATTTTCCCCCTCGTCAAAGTTGGTCTCTTACAATGAAGACCCACTGAGTACACGGGGGTCATTAAGGTTGTAAGTCACCTCTACACTATCATTAAGAACGCTGAAAATCTACACCCTAAGAGTATATAGACAATTATATATATATATATATATATATATATATATATATATATATATATATATATATATATATATATGCAAAACAACCACTCTGAAAGAATAGAGAAATTCCAAGCGCTTTCGTGACTACTCACATTATCAAGGAACTATCATATATATATATATATATATATATATATATATATATATATATATATATATATATATATATATATATATATATATATATATATATATATATATATATATATATATGTATATATGTATATATATATATATATATATATATATATATATATATATATATATATATATATATATATATATATACGTATGTATGTATGTATGTAATACTTTGAGCATATACACTTCTATTTGTGGTAAACAGAGAGATATAATCCTAGAAGTGTATATACACTGAAATATATACACCTCAAAGTGAATATACATATATATTTATACCTGGAACGTGTATACAGATATACATTGGCAAACTTTTAACCAATATTATCTCTTAGTCCACAGCAAGATTCGAACCTGTACACTCTGTATCAAAATACACAATACTTTTTCCACTCAGCCATATATATATATAAACACCTCTCAGTAGATATACATTGAAAGACATATACCTCTCGGTGTATATAACCTGTATCTCTTGTTTCAGCTAACTCCAATTAGGTTATCATCCAATCAGTATAAAATGTATATTTCTCAGCGTATATACACCGAGTTGTATATACCTCAGGGTATATGCACCGAGGTATGTGTATTTCTTAGGGTATATACAACAAGAAACGCGCATCTCTCAGCGCAAATGCACTGACAGTTCAATAGCTCTCAGCGTATATCCACCAATATACGTACATCTCTCGGTGTATTTATACTGAGACAACCTGCAAGACGAGGCTCCGAGAGTAAGCATGGCACCGAGCATATCACCAGAACAATGGTATAACTTCAGGAGCATATGCAAAACTATCTCTACCTACTGATTTCAGGACCCCAAACAGATATATTTAGTACATACAGAAGGTAGGTTAGGCCCATCATGTGGTACACGGTAACAGCATGTAACCCGAACCTGGTCAAGCATGCAAACTAAACAATCCAATCATAAAAAGGTTCACAACAAGATTGGTACCGGATCTGAGGGGAAGGACTCCTTCTAGCAACACTAAGAGAGAGGTAATGACATAAAATAGTCATAGGAGTAGGTAGAGGTGATAGGGACACGATTCCTGAGATGAAAGAGCCACGGCTAATTGGATGAATAGACAGATGAAGGACTTTGGTGGTAAATACTTAACACAGTTTCAGCAGTAGGTATGACTAAGACATGTAGGCTAGGAATCAGTAAAACAGGTCGGTAAGAAGACCAGGTGTTATAAATCGACCTCTAAAAAAACACAACTAGGTGAGTACACACACACACACGCACACACACACACACACACACACACACACACACACACACACACACACACACACACACACACACACACACACACACACACACACACACACACACACACACACAACAAACACCACGTCACTCTGGTTATAACTGCAGCTGTAATAATCGAGATCATCAAGTGTAGAAAAACACCATCAGTGAATAGCATAACTGACAGATCTAATTAAAGTAGGCGAACCCCAAGTGTGTGTGTGTGTGTACGGGACACTGGCCAACCTACACACACACACACACACACACACACACACATACACACAAACTTACACACGAATACCAATGTACCGAAAAGGATACTAAACTACACTGACGCCAATGTACACACAGACACCAACCTACAGACAGACAACGTACATTTAGATAGCAAGGTACACACACACACAGATGGGATACAGGAACAAGAGGGCTCAACTGGAAACTGAAAACTCAGAAGAGTCATAGGGATGTTAAATAGTATTTCTTCAGTCATAGAGTTGTCAGGAAGTGAAACAATCTGGAGAGTGACGTAAAGGAGGTAGAATCCACATATAGCTTTAAGAAGAGGTATGACAAGACTCTTGGAGCCGTGAGAGAGAGTGAACTTAGTAACGATCAGCGGGGAGGCAGGGGCAGGAGCTGTGACACGACCCCTGCAGCCACAAATAGGTGAGTAAGACCACCAACATCCACACAGACGCAGCCAGAAAGACCGCCCACACACCACAAACAAGGAACGTAGTGTTTCCAACGAATTAAAGAACGGCACTGTAGTCCCCCTCTGCCAGACGTTACTTTTACCTGACTCTCCCTTTATATCTCATAAATACATTTAACTGTACGAAATTTTATTGATAGAGTAACTAACTCAGAGATAACTAGCGTTTCATTTTGCACGTTGTTCAAATCGCTCAGATGCCCACGAAAAGTGGTAAGACCGTAAGGGCCATTAGGAGCATGTCATATCCTTCAGAAATAAATGTATGTGAGTGTATTTGAGGACAGGAAGCAAGAAGAGAAAAAATTATAATGATAATTATTATTATTATTATTATTATTATTATTATTATTATTATTATTATTATTATTATTATTATTATTAGCAATAGTAGTACTGAAATTTTTAATTATAATGAGTGAACAATTATATTTATTATTATTTTCATGGGGAAGCGCTAAACCCGCCATACACTGCTTTGGGAATGGAAGATAAATCAGGTTTGATACAAGGCAGGGGAGAGGGAGTTCCCACTCCGAGGGTCAAGCAATAGGAAGTAGCGTTTAATTTCAGATTTTTTTTTCCACTTCCTTGGATGAAGGCGATCCATTTCTCAAACTTTTCTAATATCGCCAAGTTTTTTCCTAAGAGCAAGTAAAACACACACACACACACACACACACACACACACACACACACACACACACACACACACACACACACATACACATACACACACACACACACACACACACACACACACACACACATACACATACACACACACACACATATACACACACACAACCATGTGCAAGGAGGCTGAGGAGAGGTTTGTACCCAAGGGTAACAGGAATAATGAAAAAGCCAGGATGAGCCCATGGTTCAGCCAAAGGTGCAGGGAGGCAAAAACCAAGTGTGCTAGGGAATGGAAGAAATATAGAAGGCAAAGGATCCAGGAGAATAAGGAGAGCAGTCGTAGAGCCAGAAATGAATATGCACAGATAAGGGAGGCCCAACGACAATATGAAAACGACATAGCAGCGAAAGCCAAATCTGACCCGAAACTGTTATACAGCCACATCAGGAGGAAAGCAAGAGTCAAGGACCAGGTAATCAGGCTAAGGAAGGAAGGAGAGGCAACAAGAAATGACCGTGAAGTATGTGAGGAACTCAACAAGAGATTCAAAGAAGTGTTCACAGAGGAGACATAAGGGGCTCCAGAAAGACGGAAAGGTGGGGTACACCACCAAGTGCTGGACACAGTACACACAACCGAGGAAGAAGTGAAGAGGCTTCTGAGTGAGCTAGATACTTCAAAGGTAATGGGGCCGGATAACATCTCTCCATGGGTCCTGAGAGAGGGAGCAGAGGTGCTATGTGTACCCCTAACAACAATATTCAATGCATCTATCGAAACAGGGAGATTGCCTGAGCCATGGAAGACAGCAAATGTAGTCCCAATCTTTAAAAAAGGAGACAGACATGAAGCACTAAACTACAGACCAGTGTCACTGACATGTATAGTATGCAAAGTCATGGAGAAGATTATCAGGAGAAGAGTGGTGGAACACCTAGAAAGGAATGATCTCATCAACAGCAGCCAACATGGTTTCAGGGACGGAAAATCCTGTGTCACAAACCTACTGGAGTTCTACGACATGGTGACAGCAGTAAGACAAGAGAGAGAGGGGTGGGTGGATTGCATTTTCTTGGACTGCAAGAAGGCGTTTGACACAGTTCCACACAAGAGATTAGTGCAAAAACTGGAGGACCAAGCAGCGATAACATGGAAGGCACTACAATGAATCAGGGAATACTTGTCAGGAAGACAGCAGCGAGTCATGGTACGTGGCGAGGTGTCAGAGTGGGCACCTGTGACCAGCGGGGTCCCACAGGGGTTAGTCCTAGGACCACTGCTGTTTCTGGTATTTGTGAACGACATGACGGAAGGAATAGACTCCGAGGTGTCCCTGTTTGCAGATGACGTGAAGTTGATGAGAAGAATTCATTCGATCGAAGACCAGGCAGAACTATAATGGGATTTGGACAGGCTGCAGACCTGGTCCAGCAATTGACTCCTGGAGTTCAACCCCACCAAGTGCAAAGTCATGAAGATTGGGGAAGGGCAAAGAAGCCCGCAGACGGATTACAGTCTAGGGGGCCAGAGACTACAAACCTCACTCAAGAAAAAAGATCTTGATAACTGCTGCAGCATATGGGCGCCTAGCAAACCTCAGAACAGCATTCCGACATCTTAATAAGGAATCGTTCAGGACCCTGTACACCGTGTACGTTAGGCCCATATTGGAGTATGCGGCACCAGTTTGGAACTCACACCTAGCCAAGCACGTAAAGAAACTAGATGAAGATTGAGACACTTATGCAGCATATGGGAATCTTTATTCAGGAAACGTTTCCTGAATAAAGATTCCCATATGCTGCATAAGTGTCTCAATCTTCAACATGTCGGTTTTTCAAACCATTCATCACAAAGAAACTAGAGAAAGTGCAAAGGTTTGTAATAAGACTAGTCCCAGAGCTAAGAGGTATGTCCTACGAGGAGAGGTTAAGGGAAATCAATCTGACGACACTGGAGAACATGAGAGATAGGGGGGACATGATAACGACATACAAAATACTGAGAGGAATTGACAAAGTGGACAAAGACAGGATGTTCCAGAGATGGGACACAGCAACAAGGGGACACAGTTGGAAGTTGAAGACACAGATGAATCACAGGGATGTTAGAAAGTAATTCTTCAGCCACAGAGTAGTCAGGAAGTGGAATAGTTTGGGAAGAGATGTAGTGGAGGCAGGATCCATACATAGCCTTAAGCAGAGGTATGATAAAGCTCACGGTTCAGGGAGAGTGACCTAGTAGCGACCAGTGAAGAGGCGGGGCCAGGAGCTTGGATTCGGCCACTGCAACCTCAACTAGGTGAGTACAACTAGGTGAGTACACACATACACACACACACACACACACACACACACACACACACACACACATACACACACACACACACACACACACACACACACACACACACACACACATACACACACACACATACACATACACACACACACATTAACAAAGATCTTCAACACATCATTTGAAACTGGGCAACTCCCTGAGGTATGGAAGATGGCAAATGTAGTCCCAATTTTTAAAAAGGGAGACAGACATGAGGCACTAAACTACAGACCTGTATCACTAACGTGTATAGTATGCAAGGTCATGGAGAAGATCATCAGGAGGAGAGTGGTGGAGCACCTGGAAAGAAACAAGTGTATAATTGACAACCAGCATGGTTTCAGGGAAGAAAAATCCTGTGTCACAAACCTACTAGAGTTTTATGACAAGGTGACAGAAGTAAGACAAGAGAGAGAGGGGTGGATCGACTGCATTTTTTTGGACTGCAAAAAGGCCTTCGACACAGTTCCTCACAAGAGGCTACTGAAAAAGCTAGAAGATCAGGCACACATAACAGGAAAGGCACTGCAATGGATCAGAGAATACCTGACAGGGAGGCAACAACGAGTCATGGTACGTGACGAGGTGTCAGAGTGGGCGCTTGTGACAAGCGGGGTTCCACAGGGGTCAGTCCTAGGACCTGTGCTGTTCTTGGTATATGTGAACGACATAACGGAAGGGATAGACTCAGAAGTGTCCTTGTTTGCAGATGATGTGAAGTTAATGAGAAGAATCAAATCGGATGAGGATCAGGCAGGACTACAAAGAGACCTGGACAGGCTGCAAGCCTGGTCCAGCAACTGGCTCCTTGAGTTTAACCCTGCCAAATGCAAAGTCATGAAGATTGGGGAAGGGCAAAGAAGACCGCAGACACAATATAGTTTAGATGGCCAAAGACTGCAAACCTCACTCAAGGAAAAAGATCTGGGGGTGAGTATAACACCGAGCATATCTCCTGAGGCGCACATAAATCAGATAACTGCTGCAGCATACGGGCGCCTGGCAAACCTACGGATAGCGTTCCGATACCTCAGTAAGGAGTCGTTCAAGACCCTGTATACCATTTACGTCAGGCCCATACTGGAGTATGCAGCACCAGTTTGGAATCCACACCTAGTCAAGCACGTCAAGAAATTAGAGAAAGTGCAAAGGTTTGCAACAAGACTAGTCCCAGAGCTACGGGGATTGTCCTACGAAGAAAGGTTGAGGGAAATCGGCCTGACGACACTGGAGGACAGGAGGGTCAGGGGAGACATGATAACGACATATAAAATACTGCGCGGAATAGACAAGGTGGACAAAGACAGGATGTTCCAGAGATGGGACACAGACACAAGAGGTCACAATTGGAAGTTGAAGACTCAGATGAATCGAAGGGATGTTAGGAAGTATTTCTTCAGTCATAGAGTAGTCAAGTCGTGGAATAGTCTAGAAAGTGAAGTAGTGGAGGCGGGAACCATACATAGTTTTAAGGCGAGGTATGATATAGCTCATGTAGCAGGGAGAGAGAGGACCTAGTAGCAATCAGTGAAGAGGCGGGGCCAGGAGCTATGACTCGACCCCTGCAACCACAAATAGGTGAGTACAAATAGGTGAGTACACACACACACACACACACACACATACGTCACTCAACGAAAAAGGACCTTGGCGTGAGTATACTACCAAGCACGTTTCCTGAGGCGCACATCAATCAGATAACTGCTGCAGTGTACGGGCGTCTGGCAAACCTAAGGATAGCGTTCCGATACCTCAGTAAGGAATCGTTCAAAACTCTGTACAACATTTACGTCAGGTCCATACTGGAGTATGCAGCACCAGTTTGGAATCCACACCTGGTCAAGCACGTCAAGAAATCAGAGAAAGTGCAAATGTTTGCAACAAGTCTAGTCCCAAAAGAAGAAAGGTTAAGGGAAATTGACCTGACGACACTGGAGGACAGGAGAGTCCGGAGAGACATGATAACGACATATAAAATATTGCGTGGAATAGACAAGATGGACAAAGACAGTATGTTCCAGAGATGGGACACAGAAACATCGGGTCACAATTGGAAGTTGAAGACTCAGATGAGTCTAAGGGATGTTAGGAAGTATTTCTTCGGTCATAGAGTTGTCAGGCAGTGGAACAGCCTAGAAAGTGGCGTAGTGGAGGCGGGAACAATACATAGTTTTAAGACGGGGTTTGATAAAGCTCATGGAGCAGAGAGAGGATCCAGTAGCAATCAGTGAAGAGGCAGGGCCAGGAGCTATGACTCGACCCCTGCAACCACAAATAGGTGAGTACACCCCCTGCAGCAGGAAAAAAGTGAACCTAGTAGCGACCAGCGAATAGGCGGGGCCAGGAGCTGTGAATCGACCCCTGCAAGCACAAACAGGTTAGGTACAAATAGGTAAGTACACACATACACTTGAAGTATGTAACCCTGAGTGAATATCTGCTAACAGTTCACTTAAATCCCTCATTTGGGGATTACAGTCTTCTGGATTGTTGGCGAGTGGATTAATGCAGCCTAAATAACCCTCGTGTAGCCGATAGGCTTTAAACCCCATTAACCAACGAACCTAGTGACGAGAGCAGACCTTTACTGTTTAAATTTTCTTAAAATAATAAAAAAAAACAACTTTAAGGCCCTGCATTAATTAATTCAAAAATTTTCGGCTGAGGCGACTGTTTTATTGAGCGAGAGTATGAAAAAAAATAGAAAATTAGCCCTAAAAGGGTTAATAAGAATACATCTGCATTTAAAACATTTAATAATTCCCGAAATGCATACGATGGGCTTAATGTAAATGTATTTACCTGCCGACAATGTTATCAAATACCGACAAGTTGATGATTAAGATACATGTGCCACAGTTGAATGTCTTTAATGTTGAAACGTTTCGCCTACTCAGTAGATTTTTTCAGTCAAATACAGAGACAGCAGGTGTAATAGTCAAATGAAAATGATCTAATCAGTCCATCAACCTTGGATGTAATATTTGAGGTGATCTATGGACTGACCATCTCAAATACTATTTCTCCAAGGTTAATGGACTGATTACATCATCTTTACTTCACTACTTCCCCCTTACTGACGCTGTATGTGACTGAAGAAGCCTACTGTGCAGGCGAAACGTTTCAATAGTAAAAGTACCTAACTGTTGTACGTGTCTTAATCATAAAATGTACATAACTGTACTTGTCATGGAAGTCCTCAGCTTCTTCACTAGAATTCAACCTGCATCAGCCCACTAACTCCTAGGTACCTATTATTGCATGCTGAACAGGGGCAGTAGGTGAAGGAAGACTTGCCTATACGTCTATGTGGATCAGCTGTAAACAATTCGGTATTGTCACTATTGTAACGTTTACACCACAAATTACGATTTAGGACGTTATAAATTGCTTAAGACAAGTTGTATCAGATATGAGACGACATCGTTGCAAGGTCCCAGAATGCAATTGCTGGTTGACGCACGACGGAGACGCAGGGTGAATACCGTATGATTTCGCGGTGGAAGCTGCAGATCCCTAATAATGGAAGATATTAAACCAGATTACAAGTTAGGTGGAAGGGACCGGGCATCGCAACGATGACGGAATACCTGATAACATACTCAAAACTGTTTTAACATAAAGTGACACAGAGAGGAATATATATATATATATATATATATATATATATATATATATATATATATATATATATATATATATATATATATATATATATATATATATATATATATATATATATATTGTGTGTGTGTGTGTGTGTGTGTACACCCAGTGGTGTATATCTGGACATCGAAAAGTGTATCTCTCAGTGCATAAATATTAATCCTTGTTTTAGGGATTAAAGCATTACCAATACTAGTGTACAGATAGTAACTGCTACCAACACTGGTGGAGGTAACTGCTACCACCACTGAGGGTAGCACGTGCTATCACCACTTATAATTTTGCGATAAATTAAACACTTGAGATGGAACACTACAAGCTTCACTCTGCTCCTGTAGCTACAAATAACTAATAACATGTAACTACTTATAAAGACAAGTATATAACTACTTGTAATGACAAAAAGAAGTGTACATCTAGAATCATGTGCAAGCAACAAGTGCTAATGTGTAAATGTGAGATATACAGAATGCCAATCGGGAGCAGCAGGTGCTAGTGTGTATATGTGAGATATACAGAATGTCAATCAGGGGATATGGGACCAGTTCAAAGTTAGGCATTAAAGATGAGGTAACTTTAATAATATACTTCACTCCTTTAGAAAGCTTCTTACCGTTACAGCAGCTCAGAGATAAAGCGTTCGGCTTACAACCCAAAGGACCCGGGTTCGACTCCCGTGCAGGGCACGATGTATGGGCAATTTTCCTTTCACTGTTCATCTAGCAGTAAATAGGTACCCGGAGTGTTTGTCGGCTGTTGTAGGTCACAGCCTATGGAGCCCGGGGTAAGCAAGTCATACAAAGCCAGTGCACAAGGCTAGTCTTGTAATGTTGGTAGAATTACCGACAATGTGTTAGGTAAAAGGACACAAGCATAACTAATGTGACATTTTATTGTTGGTAATGGCTTGACAAAGCTCCTGGAGAGCGAAACATTGCCACAATAAAATGTCACATTAGTTGCACTTGTGTCCTTTTACCTAACAAAGCTAGCCTTGTATAAAGGTTTGACTTGTACAAAGGCTAGCATTGAACAAAGGCTAGACTTGAACAAAGGCTAGCCTTTAACAAAGGCTAGCCTCTATGCTAGCCTTGCACAATGGCTTCATATTAATCTCCTCAGCGGAGTAAACGAAATGGAAATCAGTCATTGCTCTTGAGGAACGAACATGGTGTCACTGATATGGATTTAACGATTTAAAGAGACACAATGTCTTCACATTAATCTCCTCAGTGGAATAAACGAAATGAAAATCAATCATTGCTCTTGACGAACGGACAAGGTGTCACTGATACGGGTTTAACGAGGCGGTACCATCGTCTATCACACTGGCGACAGCGAGGGCATCTTGTGAGAGAGAGCGTTGCCTGGTATGCTTCACGGTGACGGCTCCACAGGGACCTCCACAGCCTCGTGCTGGTGACCTGTCTCACAACAATGACAAATGACCCTATTCCGCCACGCTGACACCAGCTTACTGGGAATTAACAGCTCCTTCTGGTGTATTTATGTGCATGTTTGTGTGCATACGAGTGTGTATGTATTTACATATTTACACACATTCAATTTGATCACAATAAGTGAGTGATTTGGAATTCTTGAGAATGTGTTTGTTGCATCATGTGGGAGCTCTGTAAAATTGTTTGTATTAATTTATTATTCGGGAGAAAATCAACCGATGTTGATCTTAATCAGTGGGATTATCATCAAAGATGTACCATTGCTTAAACTGTTGTGTCTTTGACACAAGACCACACAAACTGTCCGTGGTAGAGCGCTTGGTTCTCTCTCTAGGGCTGTCGTGCGGCTGTGAGCCCATATGCTTGTTGAAGCAGTGACTATGCGTTAATAGTATATATTTTTTAACGTGTGAGAAGAGGTTATCGTTGGAAAGGATATGCTGTTAGGATGGTTTTCAAACGTTGGTTCCTACTGCAGTAGCAGTGAAGCAGGCGACTTGTTGGTGGCAGTGTCACTCGGTTTTATATTTTGTTCCTGTGAAACTGTGATCGGGATGCAGTTTGAAGCCACTCGCTAAGGACCGTTATCAGCCAGATTCACAACCAGAAAGTCTTGTTTAGTGGTGGCCCAGTCAGTAAATAGATGCTGAGTGAATTTGCCATCATGAGTTCGATTTCCCTGTGTACCTTACAATTTACTATTGCCCTTCTCCTCCCACCCTCTTCTTCCTTCCTTCTCTCCGTTCAGTCTATTGCTCTTAAGGACACAAAATGGAGGAACACTGCTGCAGACTTACTGGCCCATACAACCCTTATCAAAACCACCCAATCCCAAACTACCCAAGAACTTGCTTCAGTACCTCAAATACTTATCAAACCTAGACCTTTTCACTCCAATCTCTTTTTAAAGCTACCCAATTAAGCCTCAACCCCATTGCGTTTCTCCCCTCATTCCTGTTTTCTCTGTTTCTCTCATTTGTTTCCTTCCACCCAATTCCCTCTCTGTTTTCCCCTCCCTCCCTGTCTCCCTCTTCCATCTCGCCCAGAGGTGCCACGAGCGGCGGCAGCGCTAGTTGCTGCATTATACAGATTTCTTCAGGGGGGTGTTAGGCACTGGCCCACAGGGACACCAACACCTCCGCCACACCGATTTGTCACCTCGGGGTTCGGTATGTGACCCAGGGACCGGGACGGGGAGGAGCGCGGATAACACCGGGGGGGTTAATAATCCAGGATAACCCAAGAAAACCACCCCTTCTGGCTTATTACCGCTGCGGTCCTTAAGCCTTAATCCACGATACGACCCACAGCAGCCGACTGTGCTTATGTAGATATTTACTGTAGATAAATGGAGACTTGTCCATACGTCTAGCCCCGCCCAGGATAGCACCCAGTGCTGGGAATAGCAGGTAGGAAAATAATAAGTATCTTTCAGAGATTTCTCCCGACGAGTGTGCGGGCTGTTGACGACCCTTCCAGACGTTGCTAGACGCTGATACCCAGAAAAACTGCAGCACAATGAGTCTCCCTTGTCCGCCTTAGTTCTCTTTCACTGTCCTCTGCCTTACCTCCTCACGCTTTTCCTGCCTTCCTCACTTGGCTATGTTACCTTCCCTCCCTCTGTGGAAATTTATTTGGTCCCTAAAGTTCCACAGGACAGAAACGGCGTACCAAGGGATCCCAGCAAAGCCGTAATGGAACGGCTGAGCTGGGTGGCCCTTAAACCCTCCCAAACAAACACATTTCTCTCCCCGAGTGGATTGGTGATAGGCATTTATTTAATTTATAGATTTACCCTTCAGGGAAGGAGTAGGTAGTTTTACTGTTAGTATATTAATATTAGGTTTACTAAGGCAACTGTAAATAATAATAATGTAGACCTAAGACCTTAACATAGGTAGTAATAGGCCGATAATGTAGGCAAACACTAGGATAAGTTAGCTAGTGAGAACTGGCAGCCCTAGTTTGAACGAAGAGACGAGGGTCTGGAAGAGAGACCAGCTCGTTCTTCTTAAGACAGACACCAACTGGGCAAGACGTGCCGTGATCAGCAGACGGCGCCCCCCACGTGTCTTCACATTTGAGACCTAGGGAAATCTGGTAGAGGCACCTCGATGTACCATAGATGACCTCCGTCAGGCCCATACAGTAAGACAAGACCTCCACTTTATCTCGTAGATTTCTGGCCAGTGTCTGGGGAGAATTGTGAGTGAGTTTGATCTGTGGGCCTGTGTTGCAGCTGGCAGTGCATGCCCAGTAAGTACCAGTGTCTCAAGGCAGTCTGGAAGCTAGTGTCAGTGTCTGCATAGTTATACTAGGGGGTATATACATACCCTCTTGGATATAGGAATTTCTGAGGTGCAGGCAGGTCACTAATAACGACTGAATATTGCAGGAATTAAGGCTCCCGGTTGCACATGGTTTCTGAGGGAAAGTCCAAAGGGGCTAAGGCTAAGCTTAGGGAAGTTGAAGATCAGGATATATGCTGCAACACCAAGTAAGTTAGTCCTTTATACATGCATGCAGGCGAGTTTCTTGCAACATCAATCATTTGTGAAAATCTGTCCTATAAGCCACTTGTGAGGCTGAGGTACCCACCTCAGAGCTCGGTGTCAACAGAGTTTGCCAGGGTAGGCGACTCACTTGGAGGCAGTCCACACAAATTTTCACAAAAAGTGGTCCTTCGAAACCGTGATGTGGAATAGCTAGGTTAAGCTATCATAGCTAGGCCAGAGTTAGGAACCAGTTTAACAGAGTTAGGTTAAGTTAGCACACCTAGGCCCAGAGTTACACAGAGGCTAGGCCAAGCTGACTATACACGGAAGTTGTTATTTGCAGTAATTTACAGGCAGGCCAGGTAGGCTAGAGAAGCTTGTGAATTTAATTACTTACAGTGGATTTGCAAGGTAGCCATAATTAGGCTAGGCTTGTGCAATATTTACAACAGTTATAGTAGCTAGGACAGATTTAACCTAGCTATTATTTACAGGGATTTCTAAAGCTAGGTTAAATTAAGCTAGCACACTAGTTAGGTTAGGATTTACCTTATCCAACCATCCACGCTAGACTGAGTAAGCTAGGTCAAGCTGTTTACACACATTATTCATTTACTGTTTCACAAGTTGAATTGTTGAATTTATTTGTGTTAACCAAGTGATTTTTAATTTGTATACTGCACCTTTTATTGTGATTTTCATTGTCTTTGATTCATTTTGATGTGGGATTTGTGAATTGTACCTGAGACTAGGTTAAGTCCTGTAATTATTTGCTGGCATTGTACAGGAAAGTGCTAGGTTAAGCTTTCACATCGATGCACATTTTGATTGGGATTTGAGAGCTAACAGTGTACATTTTTGATTCAGAGTAGAGTCAATATAATAAAGGGAATTGTTAAGCTTGTTGAGAAGCCTTGAGACTCGTTCATTCTCACCTAATACCGTTCGTGCTCTGGGGTGGGCTAATTGAAGTACAAATTAGTACCGTGATCTTAACTAAACCGTAACTATGGTAGGTGAAGATGTAGTACCAGCTGTCCCAGCTCTGTCAATTAAAGCGGTCTATGGGAGCCTATAAGGGGCGCCTGAGCAAAGCATGTGAGGAGTGTCGTACGGTCAGGCAAGATCAAGATGTAGACTGGGAGGAGCTAGAGAGTTGCCTGAAACCTTTGGAGCAAAGACTGGAGGCCTTTGAGAGATCATTTATCCTTTATGAGACAGAGGCCTATACTACAGGTGAGTCTGAATATACAGTCGAAGTAGCACGGACGGACTATGACGAATGAAGGGCAGAGTGTAAAGCAGAGATGAGACTCTGCAGGCAGTTAATAAAGACTTTGAAGGCCAGTACAGCAGGGGGAGCAGATGTTTCAAGGAACACGAACAACAGCACGCCTGTTAATGTGTTGCCCAGATTGCCCCAGTTGAATTTACCAACGTTTGACAGAACCTTAACAGAGTACATTGCTTTCTGGGATCAGTTTAAAGCCCAGATAGATGACAGAGACGATTTGTCAGATGCCGTCAAATTACAATATTTACGTTCACAGCTCAAGGGACTTGGACTTGGTCCGGCATTACCAAACCACCGACACCAATTACCAACATGCCAAAGACCAATTAAAGGACACGTTTGGCAACACTGAGGAGATAAAGGTAGCTATACTTTATCGGTTGTTGGATCTAGAGGCTTGCCGACATGACCGTCAGAGCCTAGAGAAGTTCCCTATTGAAATTATGAGCTTGACAAATAGTTTCAGAGATTTGCATGATGAGGATGATTCAGAATGGGTCCTTAGCCAGGTGATTCAGAGGAAACTGGCTAGCACTACAGTGCATGAGTTGCACTTAAAATATCGGACGAATAGGTTCACGATAAAACAAATTGCTGAGGGGTTGGGAGATCTCGTTTCTCATTTGAGTATAGGTGTGAGAGAAGAGTCACCACCATCGCCACATAAAAACCCAGAAAGTCACTCAAAGATCTCGAGAGATCAGTCTAAAGCTCGTACGACTAACGTTGGAGTGTACTATGGTAAAGAAGTGTCTAAGGTAAGAACCTCTGAGCAGAACCTCAGAGGCCCTCATGCCAGAATATGCATGTTCTGCGAAGGCGAACATGCTAGCACGAGTTGCTCGGAGTATATAACACTGAGCAGTAGGCAACAGAGACTAAGGGAGTTGAGACTCTGCTTCAAGTGTTGTGGGGAACACTTTGCGAGAGACTGTGGCACCCAGCTCAGTGAGTGTCGAGTCTGTTGCAAAGGTAAGCACCATACTACACTATGTCCCAATAATTTAAGGGAACCCCAGGCTAGTAGGGATATCTCTCAGGTAGAGATAGAAAGTGAGTCCGAGCCTGAAATGGTAGCCAGCGTGATTAGTGGGAGTGAAGTCTCTAATCCGAGTGAGAATCACGGAGGTGCTTCCCTACCTACAGTCATGGCAAAAGTTGTGAAGGGGCACAGGTCCGAAACAACCAGATTATTCTTTGACCCAGGAGCGCAAGTATCCTTGATAACAAAGAAGTTGGTGGCTAAATTAAAGTTGAAGGCCAGAAGGAAAGTTAGTATGATGTTGGGAGGGGCTATAAGTCAGGTCCCACCCAAATCTTATGATGTAGTGGATGTCACAGTCAAATTAGGTGGACATCACAGAGACATTACAGCCTTGGTGGTAGAGACATTACCCAGGGCAATTACAGCGAGAGGTCTTGCTGCAGCAGCTAAGCGATTGAAAGACCTTGATGTGAAGCTGGCAGACCAGGGAATTACCACTGACACAGTCAGAAATGTAGATATCCTGGTGGGAGCCAATCATATAGATGACTTCCTGTCTACACAACGGACGTTTAAGGAATTGGTTTATACAGATCCCCAGTAGGATACATCATAGGCGGCAGAGTTCCACCTGAATTCCCTGCCACGCCAGCTAGAGGAGAAGCTGTCCCCATGATAGCTGGGGGAGTAGTGATAATGAATACCAGAATACATGATGAACCGCCAGGGAAGCTGAACCAGGTAGGGAGTGACGAACACTCGGCCACCTTGGGAAAACACTTCTACAGGGTGTGTAAAGAGAGAGATAGATTGTCATTAAATCCAGGGAACCTCGTATCAGTGGGAGGAAAAGCTACGAGGGCATGTGGGCGACTGGGTGGGAAAGTACGGAGCCACTCAGTCAAGGATAGACATACGAAAGACTTTAAAGTTAAAGGAAAGGGTGCTAAGACCACCGGAACCAACAAGTTTACACCCCCAGAGGTCCACGCAGGGGAAACTGGATGGTTGAAGTTAGACCAGAGTCTGCTCGACGAGAGGGGCCAGACGGCACTCGTGTCCAGGGTCCACCGTGGGGGCTCGCGGAAGGTGAACTTGATTTAGACTTAGCGCCTACCTTCACCGGTGGGAGGATGTGGAAATTTATTTGGTCCCTAAAGTTCCACAGGACAGAAACGGCGTACCAAGGGATCCCAGCAAAGCCGTAATGGAACGGCTGAGCTGGGTGGCCCTTAAACCCTCCCAAACAAACACATTTCTCTCCCCGAGTGGATTGATGGTAGGCATTTATTTAATTTATAGATTTACCCTTCAGGGAAGGAGTAGGTAGTTTTACTGTTAGTATATTAATATTAGGTTTACTAAGGCAACTGTAGATAATAATAATGTAGACCTAAGACCTTAACATAGGTAGTAATAGGCCGATAATGTAGGCAAACACTAGGATAAGTTAGCTAGGGAGAACTGGCAGCCCTAGTCTGAACGAAGAGACGAGGGTCTGGAAGAGAGACCAGCTCGTTCTTCTTAAGACAGACACCAACTGGGCAAAACGTGCCGTGATCAGCAGACGGCGCCCCCCACGTGTCTTCACATTTGAGACCTAGGGAAATCTGGTAGAGGCACCTCGATGTACCGTAGATGACCTCCGTCAGGCCCATACAGTAAGACAAGACCTCCACTTTATCTCGTAGATTTCTGGCCAGTGTCTGGGGAGATATAGGAATTTCTGAGGTGCAGGCAGGTCACTAATAACGATTGAATATTGCAGGAATTAAGGCTCCCGGTTGCACGTGGTTTCTGAGGGGAAGTCCAAAGGGGCTAAGGCTAAGCTTAGGGAAGTTGAAGATCAGGATATATGCTGCAACACCAAGTAAGTTAGTCCTTTATACGTGCATGCAGGCGAGTTTCTTGCAACATCAATCATTTGTGAAAATCTGTCCTATAAGCCACTTGTGAGGCTGAGGTACCCACCTCAGAGCTCGGTGTCAACAGAGTTTGCCAGGGTAGGCGACTCACTTGGAGGCAGTCCACACAAATGTTCACACCCTCCCTCACCACCTCACAATGTTACCTTCCCTCCCTCCCTCCCCACCTCACAATGTTGCCTTCCCTCCCTCCCCACCTCACAATGTTACCTTCCCTCCCCACCTCACAATGTTACCTTCCCTCCCTCCCTCCCTCCCCACCTCACAATGTTACCTTCCCTCCCTCCCTCCCCACCTCACAATGTTACCTTCCCTCCCTCCCTTCCTTTGCCATCTACCGCCCGCCGAACCATGCAATTAAGGTCGGGTAAATAATGCTTTTGTTTACCATTGGTGGCCCCCTTAGAGAGTGCCTGCTTACCTTCTAACCTACCTGCTAGTTCACTTGTCTCACTGATAACTTCTCTACTTGCTTGCCTGCCTGCTTGTGTATCACCTACCCGCCTGCCAGGCGGTAATCTCTGTCTGCCTTTCTCTCTGCTGTCAGTCAGCCTTTCTATCTGTCAGCCTTCCTGTCTGACTGCCTCCCTATCTGGCTTTCAGTCTCCCTGTATCCTTACCCACTTTCCTTTCTGGCGTTCTGCCTGGTCCTCAGTCTGCCAATCGGGCTGTCTCTCTGTCAGCCACTTATCATCTCTGTCTGTCTGTCTGTCTGTCTAAATGATTGACTGCATGCCTATGCATCTACAAGTTTGTCTGCCTGGCTACCTGTCTGCAGGCCTAAGTAATTGTCTTCCACCTTAACTGTCTACCATCTTACCTGTCTACTATCTTACCTGTCTACCATCTTACCTGTCTACCAACTTACCTGTCTACCATCTTAACCGTCTACCATCTTAACCGTCTACCATCTTACCTGTCTACCATCTTACCTGTCTACCATCTTACCTGTCTACCATCTTAACCGTCTACAATCTTACCTGTCTACCATCTTACCTGTCTACTATCTTACCTGTCTACCATCTTACCTGTCTACCATCTTACCTGTCTACCATCTTAACCGTCTACCATCTTACCTGTCTACTATCTTACCTGTCTACCATCTTACCTGTCTACTATCTTACCTGTCTACTATCTTACCTGTCTACCATCTTACCTGTCTACTATCTTACCTGTCTACTATCTTACCTGTCTACCATCTTAACTGCTTACAATATTACCTGTCTACCATCTTAACTGTCTACCATCTTACCTGTCTACCATCTTACCTGTCTACCATCTTAACCGTCTACCATCTTACCTGTCTACCATCTTACCTGTCTACTATCTTACCTGTCTACCATCTTAACTGCTTACAATATTACCTGTCTACCATCTTAACTGTCTACCATCTTACCTATCTACCATCTTACCTGTCTACCATCTTAACCGTCTACCATCTTACCTGTCTACCATCTCACCTGTCTACCATCTTAACCGTCTACCATCTTACCTGTCTACCATCTCACCTGTCTACCATCTTCACCGTCTACCATCTTACCTGTCTACCATCTCACCTGTATACCACCTTACCTGTCTACCATCTTACCTGTCTACCGTCTTACCTGTCTACCATCTTAACCGTCTACCATCTTACCTGCCTACCATCTTACCTGTCTAGCATCTTACGTGTCTACCATCTTAACCGTCTACCATCTTACCTGTCTACCATCTTACCTGTCTACCATCTTAACCGTCTACTATCTTACCTGTCTACCATCTTACCTGTCTACCATCTTAACCGTCTACCATCTTACCTGTCTACCATCTTACCTGTCTACCATCTTAACCGTCTACCATCTTACCTGTCTACCATCTTACCTGTATACCATCTTAACCGTCTACTATCTTACCTGTCTACCATCTTACCTGTCTACCATCTTAACCGTCTACCATCTTACCTGTCTACCATCTTACCTGTCTACCATCTTAACCGTCTACAATCTTACCTGTCTACCATCTTACCTGTCTACTATCTTACCTGTCTACCATCTTACCTGTCTACCATCTTACCTGTCTACCATCTTAACCGTCTACCATCTTACCTGTCTACTATCTTACCTGTCTACCATCTTACCTGTCTACTATCTTACCTGTCTATTATCTTACCTGTCTACCATCTTACCTGTCTACTATCTTACCTGTCTACTATCTTACCTGTCTACCATCTTAACTGCTTACAATATTACCTGTCTACCATCTTAACTGTCTACCATCTTACCTGTCTACCATCTTACCTGTCTACCATCTTAACCGTCTACCATCTTACCTGTCTACCATCTTACCTGTCTACTATCTTACCTGTCTACCATCTTAACTGCTTACAATATTACATGTCTACCATCTTAACTGTCTACCATCTTACCTATCTACCATCTTACCTGTCTACCATCTTAACCGTCTACCATCTTACCTGTCTACCATCTCACCTGTCTACCATCTTAACCGTCTACCATCTTACCTGTCTACCATCTCACCTGTCTACCATCTTAACCGTCTACCATCTTACCTGTCTACCATCTCACCTGTATACCACCTTACCTGTCTACCATCTTACCTGTCTACCGTCTTACCTGTCTACCATCTTAACCGTCTACCATCTTACCTGCCTACCATCTTACCTGTCTAGCATCTTACGTGTCTACCATCTTAACCGTCTACCATCTTACCTGTCTACCATCTTACCTGTCTACCATCTTAACCGTCTACTATCTTACCTGTCTACCATCTTACCTGTCTACCATCTTAACCGTCTACCATCTTACCTGTCTACCATCTTACCTGTCTACCATCTTAACCGTCTACCATCTTAACTATCTACCATCTTATCTGTCTACCATCTTACCTGTCTACCATCTTAACCGTCTACCATCTTACCTGTCTACCATCTTACCTGTCTACCATCTTAACCGTCTACCAACTTACCTGTCTACCATCTTACCTGTCTACCATCTTACCTGTCTACCATCTTAACCGTCTACCATCTTACCTGTCTACCATCTCACCTGTCTACCATCTTAACCGTCTAGCATCTTACCTGTCTACCATCTCACCTGTATACCATCTTACCTGTCTACCATCTTACCTGTCTACTACCTTACCTCTACCATCTTACTTGTCTACATCTTAACCGTATACTATCTTACATGTCTATCATCTTAACCGTCTACCATCTTACCTGTCTATTACCTTACCTCTACCATCTTACTTGTCTACCATCTTAACCGTATACTATCTTACATGTCTATCATCATAACCGTCTACCATCTTACCTGTCTACAATCTTAACCGTCTACCATCTTACCTGTCTACCATCTTACCTGTATACCATCTTACCTGTCTACCATCTTAACCGTCTACCATCTTACCTGTCTACCATCTTACCTGTCTACCATCTTAACCGTCTACCATCTTACCAGTCTACCATCTTACATGTCTACCATCTTACCTGTCTACCATCTTAACCGTCTACCATCATACCTGTCTACCATCTTACCTGTCTACCATCTTAACCGTCTACCATCTTAACCGTCTACCATCTTATCTGTCTACCATCTTACCTGTCTACCATCTTAACCGTCTACCATCTTACCTGTCTACCATCTTACCTGTCTACCATCTTAACCGTCTACCATCTTACCTGTCTACCATCTTAACTGCTTACAATATTACCTGTCTATCATCTTAACCGTCTACCATCTTACCTGTCTACCGTCTTACCTGCCTACCATCTTAACCGTCTACCATCTTACCTGCCTACCATCTTACCTGTCTACCATCTTACCTGTCTACCCTCTTAACCGTCTACCATCTTACCTGTCTACCATCTTACCTGTCTACCATCTTAACCGTCTACCATCTTACCTGTCTACCATCTTACCTGTCTACCATCTCACCTGTATACCATCTTACCTGTCTACCATCTTACCTGTCTACTACCATACCTCTACCATCTTACTTGTCTACATCTTAACCGTATACTATCTTACATGTCTATCATCTTAACCGTCTACCATCTTACCTGTCTATTACCTTACCTCTACCATCTTACTTGTCTACCATCTTAACCGTATACAATCTTACATGTCTATCATCATAACCGTCTACCATCTTACCTGTCTACCATCTTAACCGTCTACCATCTTACCTGTCTACCATCTTACCTGTCTACTATCTTACCTGTCTACCATCTTAACTGCTTACAATATTACCTGTCTACCATCTTAACTGTCTACCATCTTACCTATCTACCATCTTACCTGTCTACCATCTTAACCGTCTACCATCTTACCTTTCTACCATCTCACCTGTCTACCATCTTAACCGTCTACCATCTTACCTGTCTACCATCTCACCTGTCTACCATCTTAACCGTCTACCATCTTACCTGTCTACCATCTCACCTGTATACCACCTTACCTGTCTACCATCTTACCTGTCTACCGTCTTACCTGTCTACCATCTTAACCGTCTACCATCTTACCTGCCTACCATCTTACCTGTCTAGCATCTTACGTGTCTACCATCTTAACCGTCTACCACCTTACCTGTCTACCATCTTACCTGTCTACCATCTTAACCGTCTACTATCTTACCTGTCTACCATCTTACCTGTCTACCATCTTAACCGTCTACCATCTTACCTGTCTACCATCTTACCTGTCTACCATCTTAACCGTCTACCATCTTACCTGTCTACCATCTTACCTGTCTACCATCTTAACCGTCTACTATCTTACCTGTCTACCATCTTACCTGTCTACCATCTTAACCGTCTACCATCTTACCTGTCTACCATCTTACCTGTCTACCATCTTAACCGTCTACAATCTTACCTGTCTACCATCTTACCTGTCTACTATCTTACCTGTCTACCATCTTACCTGTCTACCATCTTACCTGTCTACCATCTTAACCGTCTACCATCTTACCTGTCTACTATCTTACCTGTCTACCATCTTACCTGTCTACTATCTTACCTGTCTACTATCTTACCTGTCTACCATCTTACCTGTCTACTATCTTACCTGTCTACTATCTTACCTGTCTACCATCTTAACTGCTTACAATATTACCTGTCTACCATCTTAACTGTCTACCATCTTACCTGTCTACCATCTTACCTGTCTACCATCTTAACCGTCTACCATCTTACCTGTCTACCATCTTACCTGTCTACTATCTTACCTGTCTACCATCTTAACTGCTTACAATATTACCTGTCTACCATCTTAACTGTCTACCATCTTACCTATCTACCATCTTACCTGTCTACCATCTTAACCGTCTACCATCTTACCTGTCTACCATCTCACCTGTCTACCATCTTAACCGTCTACCATCTTACCTGTCTACCATCTCACCTGTCTACCATCTTAACCGTCTACCATCTTACCTGTCTACCATCTCACCTGTATACCACCTTACCTGTCTACCATCTTACCTGTCTACCGTCTTACCTGTCTACCATCTTAACCGTCTACCATCTTACCTGCCTACCATCTTACCTGTCTAGCATCTTACGTGTCTACCATCTTAACCGTCTACCATCTTACCTGTCTACCATCTTACCTGTCTACCATCTTAACCGTCTACTATCTTACCTGTCTACCATCTTACCTGTCTACCATCTTAACCGTCTACCATCTTACCTGTCTACCATCTTACCTGTCTACCATCTTAACCGTCTACCATCTTAACTATCTACCATCTTATTTGTCTACCATCTTACCTGTCTACCATCTTAACCGTCTACCATCTTACCTGTCTACCATCTTACCTGTCTACCATCTTAACCGTCTACCAACTTACCTGTCTACCATCTTACCTGTCTACCATCTTACCTGTCTACCATCTTAACCGTCTACCATCTTACCTGTCTACCATCTCACCTGTCTACCATCTTAACCGTCTAGCATCTTACCTGTCTACCATCTCACCTGTATACCATCTTACCTGTCTACCATCTTACCTGTCTACTACCTTACCTCTACCATCTTACTTGTCTACATCTTAACCGTATACTATCTTACATGTCTATCATCTTAACCGTCTACCATCTTACCTGTCTATTACCTTACCTCTACCATCTTACTTGTCTACCATCTTAACCGTATACTATCTTACATGTCTATCATCATAACCGTCTACCATCTTACCTGTCTACAATCTTAACCGTCTACCATCTTACCTGTCTACCATCTTACCTGTATACCATCTTACCTGTCTACCATCTTAACCGTCTACCATCTTACCTGTCTACCATCTTACCTGTCTACCATCTTAACCGTCTACCATCTTACCAGTCTACCATCTTACATGTCTACCATCTTACCTGTCTACCATCTTAACCGTCTACCATCATACCTGTCTACCATCTTACCTGTCTACCATCTTAACCGTCTACCATCTTAACCGTCTACCATCTTATCTGTCTACCATCTTACCTGTCTACCATCTTAACCGTCTACCATCTTACCTGTCTACCATCTTACCTGTCTACCATCTTAACTGCTTACAATATTACCTGTCTATCATCTTAACCGTCTACCATCTTACCTGTCTACCGTCTTACCTGCCTACCATCTTAACCGTCTACCATCTTACCTGCCTACCATCTTACCTGTCTACCATCTTACCTGTCTACCCTCTTAACCGTCTACCATCTTACCTGTCTACCATCTTACCTGTCTACCATCTTAACCGTCTACCATCTTACCTGTCTACCATCTTACCTGTCTACCATCTCACCTGTATACCATCTTACCTGTCTACCATCTTACCTGTCTACTACCATACCTCTACCATCTTACTTGTCTACATCTTAACCGTATACTATCTTACATGTCTATCATCTTAACCGTCTACCATCTTACCTGTCTATTACCTTACCTCTACCATCTTACTTGTCTACCATCTTAACCGTATACAATCTTACATGTCTATCATCATAACCGTCTACCATCTTACCTGTCTACCATCTTAACCGTCTACCATCTTACCTGTCTACCATCTTACCTGTCTACTATCTTACCTGTCTACCATCTTAACTGCTTACAATATTACCTGTCTACCATCTTAACTGTCTACCATCTTACCTATCTACCATCTTACCTGTCTACCATCTTAACCGTCTACCATCTTACCTTTCTACCATCTCACCTGTCTACCATCTTAACCGTCTACCATCTTACCTGTCTACCATCTCACCTGTCTACCATCTTAACCGTCTACCATCTTACCTGTCTACCATTTCACCTGTATACCACCTTACCTGTCTACCATCTTACCTGTCTACCGTCTTACCTGTCTACCATCTTAACCGTCTACCATCTTACCTGCCTACCATCTTACCTGTCTAGCATCTTACGTGTCTACCATCTTAACCGTCTACCACCTTACCTGTCTACCATCTTACCTGTCTACCATCTTAACCGTCTACTATCTTACCTGTCTACCATCTTACCTGTCTACCATCTTAACCGTCTACCATCTTACCTGTCTACCATCTTACCTGTCTACCATCTTAACCGTCTACCATCTTACCTGTCTACCATCTTACCTGTCTACCATCTTAACCGTCTACTATCTTACCTGTCTACCATCTTACCTGTCTACCATCTTAACCGTCTACCATCTTACCTGTCTACCATCTTACCTGTCTACCATCTTAACCGTCTACAATCTTACCTGTCTACCATCTTACCTGTCTACTATCTTACCTGTCTACCATCTTACCTGTCTACCATCTTACCTGTCTACCATCTTAACCGTCTACCATCTTACCTGTCTACTATCTTACCTGTCTACCATCTTACCTGTCTACTATCTTACCTGTCTACTATCTTACCTGTCTACCATCTTACCTGTCTACTATCTTACCTGTCTACTATCTTACCTGTCTACCATCTTAACTGCTTACAATATTACCTGTCTACCATCTTAACTGTCTACCATCTTACCTGTCTACCATCTTACCTGTCTACCATCTTAACCGTCTACCATCTTACCTGTCTACCATCTTACCTGTCTACTATCTTACCTGTCTACCATCTTAACTGCTTACAATATTACCTGTCTACCATCTTAACTGTCTACCATCTTACCTATCTACCATCTTACCTGTCTACCATCTTAACCGTCTACCATCTTACCTGTCTACCATCTCACCTGTCTACCATCTTAACCGTCTACCATCTTACCTGTCTACCATCTCACCTGTCTACCATCTTAACCGTCTACCATCTTACCTGTCTACCATCTCACCTGTATACCACCTTACCTGTCTACCATCTTACCTGTCTACCGTCTTACCTGTCTACCATCTTAACCGTCTACCATCTTACCTGCCTACCATCTTACCTGTCTAGCATCTTACGTGTCTACCATCTTAACCGTCTACCATCTTACCTGTCTACCATCTTACCTGTCTACCATCTTAACCGTCTACTATCTTACCTGTCTACCATCTTACCTGTCTACCATCTTAACCGTCTACCATCTTACCTGTCTACCATCTTACCTGTCTACCATCTTAACCGTCTACCATCTTAACTATCTACCATCTTATTTGTCTACCATCTTACCTGTCTACCATCTTAACCGTCTACCATCTTACCTGTCTACCATCTTACCTGTCTACCATCTTAACCGTCTACCAACTTACCTGTCTACCATCTTACCTGTCTACCATCTTACCTGTCTACCATCTTAACCGTCTACCATCTTACCTGTCTACCATCTCACCTGTCTACCATCTTAACCGTCTAGCATCTTACCTGTCTACCATCTCACCTGTATACCATCTTACCTGTCTACCATCTTACCTGTCTACTACCTTACCTCTACCATCTTACTTGTCTACATCTTAACCGTATACTATCTTACATGTCTATCATCTTAACCGTCTACCATCTTACCTGTCTATTACCTTACCTCTACCATCTTACTTGTCTACCATCTTAACCGTATACTATCTTACATGTCTATCATCATAACCGTCTACCATCTTACCTGTCTACCATCTTAACCGTCTACCATCTTACCTGTCTACCATCTTACCTGTATACCATCTTACCTGTCTACCATCTTAACCGTCTACCATCTTACCTGTCTACCATCTTACCTGTCTACCATCTTAACCGTCTACCATCTTACCAGTCTACCATCTTACATGTCTACCATCTTACCTGTCTACCATCTTAACCGTCTACCATCATACCTGTCTACCCTCTTACCTGTCTACCATCTTAACCGTCTACCATCTTAACCGTCTACCATCTTATCTGTCTACCATCTTACCTGTCTACCATCTTAACCGTCTACCATCTTACCTGTCTACCATCTTACCTGTCTACCATCTTAACTGCTTACAATATTAACTGTCTATCATCTTAACCGTCTACCATCTTACCTGTCTACCGTCTTACCTGTCTACCATCTTAACCGTCTACCATCTTACCTGCCTACCATCTTACCTGTCTACCATCTTACCTGTCTACCCTCTTAACCGTCTACCATCTTACCTGTCTACCATCTTACCTGTCTACCATCTTAACCGTCTACCATCTTACCTGTCTACCATCTTACCTGTCTACCATCTTAACCGTCTAGCATCTTACCTGTCTACCATCTCACCTGTATACCATCTTACCTGTCTACCATCTTACCTGTCTACTACCTTACCTCTACCATCTTACTTGTCTACATCTTAACCGTATACTATCTTACATGTCTATCATCTTAACCGTCTACCATCTTACCTGTCTATTACCTTACCTCTACCATCTTACTTGTCTACCATCTTAACCGTATACAATCTTACATGTCTATCATCATAACCGTCTACCATCTTACCTGTCTACCATCTTAACCGTCTACCATCTTACCTGTCTACCATCTTACCTGTATACCATCTTACCTGTCTATCATCTTAACCGTCTACCATCTTACCTGTCTACCATCTTACCTGTCTACCATCTTACATGTCTACCATCTTACCTGTCTACCATCTTACCTGTCTACCATCTTAACCGTCTACCATCTTACCTGTCTACTATCTTACCTGTCTACCATCTTAACCGTCTACCATCTTAACCGTCTACCATCTTACCTGTCTACCATCTTACCTGTCTACCATCTTAACCGTCTACCATCTTACCTGTCTACCATCTTACCTGTCTACCATCTTAACCGTCTACCATCTTACCTGTCTACCATCTTACCTGTCTACCATCTTAACCGTCTACCATCTTACCTGTCTACCATCTTACCTGTCTACCATCTTAACCGTCTACCATCTTACCTGTCTACCATCTTACCTGTCTACCATCTTAACCGTCTACCATCTTACCTGTCTACCATCTTACCTGTCTACCATCTTAACCGTCTACCATCTTACCTGTCTACCATCTTACCTGTCTACCATCTTAACCGTCTACCATCTTACCTGTCTACCATCTTACCTGTCTACCATCTTACCTGTCTACCATCTTAACCGTCTACCATCTTACCTGTCTACCATCTCACCTGTCTACCATCTTAACCGTCTAGCATCTTACCTGTCTACCATCTCACCTGTCTACCATCTTACCTGTCTACCATCTTACCTGTCTACTACCTTACCTCTACCATCTTACTTGTCTACATCTTAACCGTATACTATCTTACATGTCTATCATCTTAACCGTCTAACATCTTACCTGTCTATTACCTTACCTCTACCATCTTACTTGTCTACCATCTTAACCGTATACTATCTTACATGTCTATCATCATAACCGTCTACCATCTTACCTGTCTACCATCTTAACCGTCTACCATCTTACCTGTCTACCATCTTACCTGTATACCATCTTACCTGTCTACCATCTTAACCGTCTACCATCTTACATGTCTACCGTCTTCCCTGTCTACCATCTTAACCGTCTACCATCATACCTGTCTACCATCTTACCTGTCTACCATCTTAACCGTCTACCATCTTAACCGTCTACCATCTTATCTGTCTACCATCTTACCTGTCTACCATCTTAACCATCTACCATCTTACCTGTCTACCTTCTTACCTGTCTACCATCTTAACCGTCTACCAACTTACCTCTCTACCATCTTACCTGTCTACCATCTTAACTGTCTACCACCTTAACCGTCTACCATCTTACCTGTCTACCATCTTAACCGTCTACCATCTTACTTGTCTACCATCTTAACCGTCTACAATCTTACTTGTCTGCCAACTTACCCTTTACCTTGTTACCTGTCTACCATCTTACCTGTCTACAATCTTACCTATCTACTATCTTACCTGTCTATCATCTTACCTGTCTACCATCTTACCTGTCTACCATCTTAACTGTCTACCCATCTTACCTGTCTACCATCTTACCTGTCTACCATCTTACCTGTCTACCATCTTAACAGTCTACCATCTTACCTGTCTACCATCTTACCTGTCTACCATCTTACCTGTCTACCATCTTAACTGTCTACCATCTTACCTGTCTACCATCTTAACTGTCTACCATCTTACCTGTCTACCATCTTACCTGTCTACCATCTTACCTGTCTACCACCTTAACCGTCTACCATCTTTATTGTCTACCATCTTACCTGTCTACCATCTTACCTGTCTACCATCTTAACTGTCTACCATCTTACCTGTCTACCATCTTACCTGTCTACCATCTTAACCGTCTACCATCTTACTTGTCTACCATCTTAACCGTCTACCATCTTACCTGTCTACCATCTTACCTGTCTACCATCTTACCTGTCTACAATCTTACCTGTCTACTATCTTACCTGTCTACCATCTTACCTGTCTACCATCTTACTTGTCTACCATCTTAACTGTCTACCCATCTTACCTGTCTACCATCTTACCTGTCTTCCATCTTACCTGTCTACCATCTTAACAGTCTACCATCTTACCTGTCTACCATCTTACCTGTCTACCATCTTACCTGTCTACCATCTTACCTGTCTACCATCTTACCTGTATACCATCTTAACTGTCTACCATCTTAACTGTCTACCATCTTACCTGTCTACCATCTTACCTGTCTACCATCTTACCTGTCTACCATCTTAACCGTCTACCATCTTACCTGTCTACCATCTTACCTGTCTACCATCTTAACCGTCTAGCATCTTACCTGTCTACCATCTTACCTGTCTACCATCTTACCTGTCTACCATCTTAACCGTCTAGCATTTTACCTGCCTACCATCTTACCCGTCTACCATCTTACCTGTCTACCATCTTACCTGTCTACCATCTTACCTCTGTACCATCTTAACTGTCTACCATCTTATCTGTCTACCATCTTACCTGTCTACCGTCTTAACTGTCTACCATCTTACCTGTCTACCATCTTAACTGTCAACCATCTTACCTGTCTACCATCTTAACTGTCTACCATCTTACCTGTCTACCATCTTAACTGTCAACCATCTTACCTGTCTACCATCTTACCTGTCTACCATCTTAACTGTCTACCATCTTACCTGTCTACCATCTTAACTGTCAACCATCTTACCTGTCTACCATCTTACCTGTCTACCATCTTACCTGTCTACCATCTTACCTGTCTACCATCTTACTGTCAGTCGTCTCCTATTAACTTCAACATTTTAAACTGGTTCTCCTCTTTTCTCCTCTCTTTCATTCATTCCTTCTCCTCCGCCTCCTCCCCGTTTTTCTAATTCTCCTCGCCATCATCATCATTACCGTCATCATTGTCATCATCATCCTTATCACCATCATCATTATCATACTAAACCTCCTGTCAGGCCCTTTTCATTCTTTTTCTCCTCTTCCTCCTCGTCCTCTTTATCATCTTCCTCCTTCTCCTCTTCCTACTACTCATTCCTTCATTCTTATCGTGATGGAAGGATGGAAGGCCCAAGGGGGAGGGGAAGACAGGGAGACTAGAAGAAGAAAAGAGGGAACCTGAAGATGAAATGGGGGGAAGCGAAGGGAAAATGACAGGAAGAGGGAAGAGAAAGGGAAGGGAAGAAAAAAGGGGATAAGAGAGAAGGAAAAAACAAAGGAAGCGTAAAGACCATAGTTAAGGAAGAAGTGGAAATATTAATGGGGAAAGAGGCAGAAGGCAAGACAGAAAGAGGAAATGGAAAAAAGGGGAAAAAATAGGAAGAAGCAAAGAGGAAGACGGAAAGAAGAAGAATGATAAGAGGAAGAACAAAAAGTAAGGGAAGTAAAAGGGAATGAGAAATGAAGATTAATATTATATTTGTGGAAAATAAAACTGGGAGAGAAAGAGAAAACGAGAAAGAGGAAAGATAAGGAAGAAGAGAAGAATAAAGCGAAAGAGGAAGAAAAAATGGGAGAAGAAGACTACGAAAGAGAACAAGAAATGAGAAATGGGAAGAGAAAAGGGAAAGAGAGAACACGAGAAAGTAATGATGAGTGATACTAAGAAACAGGACGAGATAAGAGGATGATAGACACAGTTAAGAGAAAATGGCATAGAAGAAAGAGGAAGAGAAGCAAGGTAAGAGGAATAGGAAGAACGAAAGAGGAAGATGAAAGAGTAAGACGAAGAGAGCAAGAGGAAGAGAGCAAAAGGAAGAGAGTAAGAGGAAGAGAGCAAAAGGAGGAGAGTAAGAGGAAGAGAGTAAGAGGAAGAGAGCAAGAGGAAGAGAGCAAGAGGAAGAGAGTAAGAGGAAGAAAGAGGAAGAGAATGAGAGGAAGAGAATAAGACTAAGAGAGCAAGAGGAAGAGAGTAAGAGGAAGATAGCAAGAGGAAGAGAGCAAGAGGAAGAGAGCGAGAGGAAGAGAGTAAGAGGAAGAGAGTAAGTGGAAGAGAGCAAGAGGAAGAGAGCAAGAGGAAGAGAGCACGAGGAAGAGAGCAAGAGGAAGAGAGCAAGAGGAAGAGAGGAAGAGAGTAAGAGGAAGAAAGAGGAAGAGAATGAGAGGAAGAGAATAAGACTAAGAGAATAAGACTAAGAGAGCAAGAGGAAGAGAGTAAGAGGAAGATAGCAAGAGGAAGAGAGCAAGAGGAAGAGAGCGAGAGGAAGAGAGTAAGAGGAAGAGAGTAAGTGGAAGAGAGCAAGAGGAAGAGAGCAAGAGGAAGAGAGTAAGAAGAAGAGAGCAAGAGGAAGAGAGCATGAGGAAGAGAGTAAGAGGAAGAAACGAGAGAATGAGAGGAAGAGAATAAGACTAAGAGAGCAAGAGGAAGAGAGTAAGAGGAAGATAGCAAGAGGAAGAGAGCAAGAGGAAGAGAGCAAGAGGAAGAGAGCAAGAGGAAGAGAGCAAGAGGAAGAGAGCAAGAGGAAGAGAGCAAGAGGAAGAGAGCAAGAGGAAGAGAGTAAGAAGAAGAGAGAGAGGAAGAGAGTAAGAAAGCGAGAGTAAGAGGAAGAGAGTAAGAGGGAGAGAGGAATCACATTCGGTATTAATGTTAGTGTATGCCTGTAGGGCCTTCATTAGTCTTCTCTGATTGGTCGATGCTGTTGGCTGTGTTGCTCTCCCCTGATTGGCTATTACCGACCCAACCATCTTGCCGCCACTTTTTTTTCCAGTACAGATCACCAGCAATCAATTTCAGATTGGCAAAAATTCACATAAATCAATTTCAGATTGTCAACATTTTGAGTAAATAAATTTCTGACTGGCAGCAATTTACGTAAATAAGTTTCAGATCGGCAACAATTTACATAATCAATTTCAGGTTAAAAACAATTTGTTTAGTTTCAGACTGGCAACAAATTATATAAACCACTTATAAATTGGCAATGATTTATGTAAATTAATTTCAAATTGGCAACAATTTATATAAATCAATTTCAGGTTGACAAAAATTTATATAAATCAATTTCTGATTGGCAACAATTTATATAAATCAATTTCTGATTGGCAACAATTTATATAAATCAATTTCTGATTGGCAGCAATTTATATAAATAAATTTCAGGCTGAAAACAATTTATATAAATCAATTTTAGATTGGCAACAATTTATATAAATCAATTCAAACTGATAACAATTTATACATCAAAAATAAAAATTGAGAAAAAAAATATGAAATAGTCTGACAGTTCATATAAATGAAAACAAAAGCCACAATTTATATTAAAAAAAATCAATATTAGAAAAAAAAATCATCACTTCCAAAAAAAAAAAAATCACTGGTTTTCGAAATTTTTTTTTTTAGAAAAATAAAAAAGACCTTATAATTAATTCGTCAGGGAGAAACAGGCGACGCTGGAGCCTAAACCACCCGATGACTCGCCCTAAAGGGCTCTTGATCCGAGGAATCAAAGCTACCTTGGGAACCCCCCCGTCCTCAACCTCCCATTCTGCAGGCATTGTATGACCCCCCCCAAGTTTGAGTATTTCTCCCCCCCCCCATGGATGATAGTACTAGTTTAGCTAAAAAAAATGGAATTGTGATACCAAGAATAAAAATAATAATAATTAACAATAAGACAGATAATAATAATAATCATCATAATAATAATAATAATCACATTAATAATAATAATAGATATATAGTGTCAACACTCGACTTGGATTAATTATGATCACGGGGAAGCGCTAAACCCGTAGGATTACACAGCGCCTGTGGGGGGGATGGAAGGTATTCAGGCTCAATTCAGGGAACTGGAACACAGATCCAATTCCCTAGATCAAGAGCCCCTCACCAGCGTCAAGGAACCTCCCTTGAGGGGACTCGACTTGGAGTATCTAGCTGGACCGAGGTTGTTACTATGGGATGGGCGAGTCTCAATACAACATTATTCAAATTCAAATTCAAAGTTTATTCTCTATAAGGATTACAATATTGAGTTTACAGAATTTGGTTATTGTGTGGTTTACATGTAGTTAAATTAATAATTACATCTTTATGCGGTACAAATAATGTAGTTTACGTGCGATGAAACACTTGACGCACAGAAGAAACACTAATTATGCAATCCATATAGGGCAATAAGTATCAAAAATTTGTTTTTCTAGACAATGTAACATTAATTATTATATTGACAGGAATGACAGAGGGGGGAGGGGGTAATGAAAGGAAAATGAAGAGTAAAGAGCAGGTTTAAGGAAGCAGTGGGAAGATGATGGGGAAGGGGCAGGATGAAAGGGGGGAAATGTAGGAAAGTGCCCCAAAACTCTCTTTGAAATGTCGAGAAATGCAATAAAGGCAAGTCTTGTCTTGCTCTTGTATTAAGACTCGGGTATATAAACTTGCTCTGTGATCACAGCGAAAGCAAACAATTTTGATAAACTTCCTTGTTTGTTAAGTGTTTTTTGTTTGTCTAAGGGAGAGGGAGGGAGAGAGGGTATACGCGCTGAAAGAAGAGAAAAAGCAAAACAATTACTGTGAAAGAATAGAGAAATTCCAAGCGCTTTCGTGACTACTCACATTATCAAGGAACAATAAAAGTAATGCATAAAAAGAAGGCATATAAAGGGTCTAGCCCACACCTCACTATCACATCTCACAACAAAGCAACGCCTGATGCGCGACTCATAAGAAAGAAAACACTGCAGCAGGCCCGCTGGCCCAACTAGACAGGTCCTTCACACAACCCACAAACAAACTATTCTACCCAAGAGTTAAGAATTTTAAAATTTACTATTTGTCCAATGTATTATTAAAGTCTTCCCAAATTCTATTAATTATGAATGGATCTAATTTATATAAACCAAAGAAAATATTCATATTACTGTCAAAACTGTTTTTTATGAAACAAGATTCAATTATATTCCTGTCGACCATGGACTTGCTTGATACTACTTTCTCAACTTTTTGAAAATCAATTGGATGGCTAAAATCTCTTACATGAATAAATAGAACATTAGAATCTTGTCCAGTTCTAATGCTATATTTATGTTGTTTTAATCTTAGTTCGAGACTTTTAACAGTTTGACCGTAATAAACTTTACCGCAAATTTTACAAGGAATCTTATAGACACATCCATCAGCATTTTGGGGGAAATTATCAAAAGTTTTTTTACTGTATCAAGATTTTTAAATACAACTTTGATATTAAAAGTCTTAAGAAGAGAAGGCATATCAACCAAGTTTTCATGGTAAGGGAGAACCAACATATTTTTAGTTGAATAAGGCTGGTTGTCCCTTTTTGGATTGTAGAAATACTTTTTATGTATGTATGTATATATATATATATATATATATATATATATATATATATATATATATATATATATGTATATATATATATATATATATATATATATATATATATATATATATATATATATATATATATATATATATATATATATATATATATATATATATATGCAAAACAACCACTCTGAAAGAATAGAGAAATTCCAAGCGATTTCGTGACTACTCACATTATCAATGTGAGTAGTCACGAAAGCGCTTGGAATTTCTCTATTCTTTCAGAGTGGTTGTTTTGCATATTTTGAAAAATCACCTGTTTACTGTGATCTTATTGCATATATATAATATAATATATATATATATATATATATATATATATATATATATATATATATATATATATATATATATATATATATATATATATATATATATATATATATATATATATATATATATATATATATACAATTTATTTATTTATTAACACATCAGCCATCTCCCACCAAGGCAGGGTGGCCCGAAAGAAAGAAAAACTTTCATCATCATTTACTCCATCACTGTCTAGCCAAAGGCGCGCTTACACTACAGTTATAAAACTCCAACATCAACATTCAACACGTCGGCCGTCTCCCACCGAGACAGGGTGACCCAACAAAGAAAGAAATACTTTCACCATCATTCACACAGAGGCGCTCAGATAAAAAAGTTTAGATGTCACTCCAAACAACCAATATCCCAACCCCCTCTTTCAAAGTGCAGGCATTGTACTTCCTACCTCCAGGACTCAAGTCCGGCTAATCGGTTTCCCATAGTCCCTTCGCAAAATATTACCCTGTTCACACTCCAACAACCACTTTGAAAAAATAGTGAAATTCCAAACTCTCGTGATTTCTCACATTATCAAGGATCTGCAAAAATAAAACAGCAGAAGGCTATATACGGCTGAGATATCACCTAAGGGTCACGTCCGTGGTGTTCAACTTGACGACTTTATTATCGGTCTGCGTTCGGGGAAAAATCAAGTAGAGGAAGCCAGAGTCAGGGATGGAAGGCGGGGATTGAGATAAACACGTAATGTGATGTTCTGAGTGTCGTCGACCGTGTTAACCTGATGGCCGCCAACACTTACAACTGAGTGGGTGATGGCGAGAGCTGAGTGATATGTGAGTGGGAATGGGAAGAGGTGGGTGGGAATGGGAAGAAGTGTGGGAAAATGAAGAGATATGAGGGAATATGGAGAGGTGAGTGGTAATGGGGAGGTGAGCGATAATGGGGAGGTGAGTGGGGATGGGGAGAGGTAAGTGAGAATGGGAATAGGAAGAGGTTAATAGTAATGGGGAGAGGTGAGTGAGAATGGGGAGAGATGAGCAGGAATGGGGAGAGGTGAGCAGGAATGGGGAGAGGTGAGTGGGAAGGGAAAGAGGTAAGTGGCATTTGTAACACCAAAAAATAAATAAATAAATAAATAAATTGATAAATATTCTGCCACGGCAAAAAAAAATGACGACAATAAAAACAGTACAAAATTAGCAACAAGTTAAAATAATAATAATAATAATAATAATAATAATAATAATAATAATAATAATAATAATAATAATAAGAAGAAGAAGAAGAAGAAGAAGAAGAAGAAGAAGAAGAAGAAGATGATGAAGATGAAGAAGAAAAAGAAGTACCATAAACAAGGAAGTAAATTTTCGTATCTTTTACAAGACCAAAATAAAGTGTATAAGCCTAGCGTAAAATTATTATAATTATTATTATTATTATTATTTTCATGGGAGGAGCGCTAAACACGTGGGAGTCATACAACCTCTGGGGGAATGGGATTAATCAGTTTTGATCCGAGGAAAGGGTGAAATAGGTCCACTTCCTTGAATTAAAAACCTCCCCCTCCCCCCCAACAAGGCGCTTCCATTAAGGGGTACATAATAAAAACAAATGTTGACCATTTTTTGCGTCCCCCTCCCACCTGCCCCCCCCCCTTTTCAAAAAAAATCTGGTTAAAGTCTCGGCAGTTTAGTCCAGCTGGGAAAATATTTGCCAGGTAGAGAGGAAAGAGGATAGATGGATGGAGGACTGGATAGATGGATAGAAAGTGGTGGCAGTGGCTTGTGAACCCTCTGACCTGCACAAGGATTTAAATTAAACATCTAACACCTTTGCTAAAAGACTAGTATATGCAACAGGAAATATTTGTAATGTGTTAAAAGGGGTTCCCACAAGGGAGGTTCCTTGATGCTAGTGAGGGAGGGCTCTTGATGCGAGGAATCAGACCTGTCCTTAAGATTGCTTGAATCAAGTCTTGAATGCCTTTCATTACCCCTCCCCCCAGACGCTGCAGACCCCTGCGAGTTTAGCGCTCCCCCATGAATATAATAATGGTATCGAACACTAACCTTGTGATATAAGGTAAAAAAAAAAACTTTTTTTTTATCTTGGGGAAGTGCTAAACCCGCAGTGGTCATACAGGGGGAGTGGGGCAATGAGGTTCTATCCAGCGACGCGGAGGAAGAGCTGAATTCCTTGGATCAAGAGCCTCTCGCCAGCATCAAGGAACCTACCTCTCTTGAGAATTAGTTATACAAACCTCGTAGCTACAGACGTCTTCATTCTAGATCCCCTCCCTCTCTACATACAGACATTCTTCCTTCCTCTCTTGCTTGACCAGACGGTGTTGACCTCGGGATCCGTCATGCCATGCTACATCACACTACATTCTAAAATAACATTGAATTTGTAGAAAATAGAGGCCGCACCCCTGGATGGTGACCCGGGCGCCGGCGGCCGGGTGCTGCCGCTGGGATACCTGTGTATCTAAAGTCTAATTTTCAGAATAAATACAGAAATACTCTGGTTGTCATGATCCTTAACCTCAAGATCTTATAAAATATTATATTAGTCATGGAAGCCACATGGGGGCTTATAATGCTGTCATTAGTGCATACAATTTTTTTTTTATTTAGGATTTGCTTATATAGCATAGATGTTTATAGTTTAGAAAAAAGTTTATCGTGTGGATTTAAGCTAGGATAACATAATAAATTTAATGTGATTTAGTCCCATTGAGGGTTTGGGATGCAAACAAAAAAGTGAAATGTAACTAGTGTAAAAAAAATAAATAACTTAAAATCTACAAATCTAACTTGAATAAATCTAGCTTAGTGAGTACATTTATAATTATGTGAACTTTTAAATAATTGTGCATAAGTTTCACTTATTCGACGTCAGTAATAATGTGGCTTTGTTACACAGATCAGGTTCTAGATATTCTACTCAGGTGTAGACGTCTCGCTCTGCTCTCATCTTTGTTAACAAAATTTTTTACCTCTAACCTGAACGTTTCTCATTACAATTCTGGCCGCTAGACATCTGGTCAGTGTCCCCATACATGTCAAGAAGTATTTATAGTCTCAGAGTGGTCGGGAAGTGGAATGATCTCGATGAAGAAGTGGCAGACAGGCTCCATACATAGCTTTAAGAACAGGTACGATAGAACCTACGAGGGAGTGAATCTGGCACATGGCAAGTTAAGAGGCTGGGTTAGGAGCTGAAAAGTGATCCTGCGATCAGAAATAGATGAGTGTATCATCTCCTCACCGGATTTTCGACGGTTTTTATAGGAAGTCGGTCACTGACTCAGGCAGGGTGATGAGCAAGTGACTGACAGCTTTAGGCTAAAGTAAATTAATTTTTAGTTGGGCATTACATATAAATATATTTTTTTACAATCATCTTAAGGGCGTACATATTATGGGCGCGCAAAATAGTACATCATATAGAGTTAACCCAAAATAATCTATTGAAATAAAATAATATTTTTATTGGGATTAATCTGACCTAATTGTAAACATCTGTTTCCATTTTTTTTCCGATGGGAGTCCTTATTTCCTTCTCAATTATCAGTCATATCTTTGTAATATTTTTTCCCCGACCCTCCCTCTCCCCCGTCATTACTTAGCAAAGGACCCCAGGTCTCCAGCGACTTCTGTGTTAGCCTTGGTGGAGTACAGATGTCTTACTCTCGCCTGAGCATGTAACAAATTTTCCACATTCTCTCCTGGACGCTTTATATCTTATCCTGCCCCCTAGGCACATTAATGGCCAGGGTACTATCCATTAGCTTCCTCTATTTTCTCTGCAAAGATTTCACGGTAGCTGACTGCTGAACAGGGGTGTAGGTGTTCCGCTCTGAAAGGACTTAGACAAAAGGGGTCCTCTTGACATTATTGGGATTTTTTAGTTCCCGTTTTTATTTGAGAAGGAACTATGTTCCTTTTCCTTTCATCGACCACCTTTGGGAAATATTACTTATCTCTCTACACCTACACCTACACCTGCGCTTGATACAGCGTAAGCTATCAGTGTCCCTTGAAAACCTCAACAACAGCGACTAGTAGGTAAGTAAGCGCATTCAGGTACAGGTACACATACAGAGTTACTTAAATTATCATACATGGCAGCATGTGTGTAGATTACCCAGGATAACCCCAAAAAGCTAGACAAAGTGACTTGTTTCCATTAGGGTCCTCGACGATCGTGGTTCCCACCCTATTGATCGCCAGGAAATCCTAACCCACACATGCGCCTTTCTGCGAGTCTCGGAGTGTATCGGGGACATATGATACACAACCCTGCAAGTCAATTTATTGTATTTCCAATTTGGGGGAAATTTCTTTCCAGGACACCTGGCAGCAGGGTTCGGTACGGCGTAAGTTGTCAGTGGCCCTATAAATCCCCTCATAAACACGTAGAAAACTGTGGTTTCTGGTGGGTATAATATATAATATAATAACAATATATCTTTATTTCTACAAGTACATGTACAAGGTATACAAGCCTAGCTGACATCAATGACATACTACTGTATAGAAAGCAGCTTGTTATGCAGAGCATTTCGGGCAAATTAGGTCAGTTTTGTCCCAGGATGTCACCCACACCAGTCACCCAGGCACCCATTTTATACTGATGGGTGAACATAGACAACCGGTGTAAGGAAACACGCCCAATGTTTCTACCCTCGCCGGAAGTCGAACCCAGACCCTCGATGTGTGAAGCGAGAGCTTTAGCCACAAGGCCACGGGTAATATTGTCCCTGGACTTCTGCAGCAGCCTTCGTCGAGGGTGGACATCTCGCTCTCGCATTAGCTCCACTGACAAATTTCCATCGTTCTCTCTGGGACGCTTGTCCTCGTATACTTTGGTCGCACCTTTCATCGACCTAAAATAATTTTAGCCAGCTCCATTTTTCCCCTCTCCGGATAATTCTTTAACGGTTTTGTTGGGAAGCCGGTTACTAAACTCAGGTGAAGTAAGTAAGTAAGTAATTTTATTCAGGTACAGGTACACATAAATACAGTTACATAAATTATCATACATAGCAGCATATGTGTAGATTACCCAGGATAACCCAAAAAGGTCAGACAGACAATGTAACTTATTTCCATCGGGGGTCTCGCTCGGCTAGGGCTTGGCAAAGGGCGTCCACCTGGTCTATTTGGGAGCTTCTAGCGTCTTTTTATATTTACGAAGGACTCATATTCCCTTTTCTTTCATCGTCCATCTTTAATATAATAATAATAATAATAATAATAATAATAATAATAATAATAATAATAATAATAATAATAATAATAATAATAATAATAATAATAATAATAATAATAATAATAATATCTTTATTTACTTCAAGTACATGTACAAGATATACAGTCCTAGCTGAGATTAATGATATCAAATCAAATCATCGAATCAAATCACATTTATTTTATGGAAAATTTTCTAGGGTGTTTACCTGTATGTACCTCAACATTATATACATACCAGTAATCTCATTGGGAGACAATCATATTGTTTACCGTAGTCACCCCGTGTAGACATGTGAGAAAACTTAACCACCCCTGGTCGCACCAAGTGGTCCCCTCGACCTCACAATCTTATCCATATCTATCCGAGACCAGTATGGATTGGGTAGCACCCACAAGTACGGTGCTACTAATTAATTGTGGACTGTATAGATTATATTAGTTTAACTGAATGAAGGGGGGGGGGTAGGACACACCTGGATACATCCGTCAAGGAAAACATTTGTACATAATCCCACTACTTACCAGATGTTCTCTGGTGGTCACTTGATGTAGCTGGATCACTCGTAACCTATCTAATTATAACATACCACTACTGGCCAGTCTAAGGTTGCTATAACTAGAAGGGTTACTTAACTGTGGGTGATTGATATTCCTCATTTCTTGATTCACCATCTCATTTTCGATGTCCTGCTACACCGACACGATTCTCATTCCAGCAGGACGAGGTATCCGCTGGTTTGTCCTGCTTTAGACGTCGTGACTCAAGGAGTTTCCCTTTCCTCGTCTCGTTAACAACGAGGTCTAACGTGTTCACTCGGAGCAAACGACTTATTTCACTTCACATATTCTCTTAACTTAGCGTTATTATCATTAATTACATTACAATTCACAAGCCGATTTAACGTCTCATAACTATTATACAAACTAGAGGTCACTCCATTAAGATCTGAGACCGATGAGTGCTGATTAATCCAAGGGTAATTTTCCCCAGGACACAGTCCATTGTGACGCGTCAGTCACCCGCTCTTTATCACATTTTTACCACTCTATTACTGTGGTCCCGTAAATCCCGTTCCCTCACTCTCCACCAGGAACAATTACGACACTTCTTATTATGAGATGAGGCCTATATTAATCCTTAGGCCACCGTGAACGTCAATTTCGTGGTTCCATGTTTTCTCAGCTTCCTCACCACCATTCAAAACCATACGCGCCTCCCCCTCCCGCACATCCGCGCATGCGCAAAGGGAACTCTTGGTTCTACTCTTATTTTCAAATACATTTTTGACCCATATAGACACATTAAACACCTATTAGGCACTATAGTTTCGGAAAATTAAAAAATTTTCCACATATTTCTTTGCAAGTTGACAGTGGAATTGACATGTTGTAGGGAGTCTTATTTACATAGATAGTTTACAGTGTATAATTACAATAATGATTTGCATTGCAAAGTGAGCCACTATCATGCCTAGGCATTACGGGCAGACTAAATATAATGGGTTACAGACTAACTTAATACTAGACAAGTAGATCATAGTTTGTTAAAGTTGTACATCTGTTTTTATATATAGCAAACAATAAATTGACTTAAATTACAATATGGGAATAATACAATGGGACAAGTTGAAAGTAGTATACAGGTTGTATATATCAACAGTAAAATGGCTAAATTACAATATGGGAATATTACAATGGGACATGTTGAAAGAACTTTACAATATGAGATTGGTACAATTGAGTATAAGTCAGAACAATTTTGTGCAGGTACTGATTTTTTACAATGTAGTATTAAGTAATGTAATGAACTCTGAGCATCTAGTTTTGAAGTCTTGGGATTTAGGTGAGTGACACTGTGATCCTTAGCTCAGTATGTGGTAATGGAGATGAATTTGAAAGCAGCTTGGAAGCTGTTTAGTTTTGGGTGAGTAGATGATTTCTAAGAAGAGTCTTGAACTGAATTGCAGACAAGGGTCCTTTAGTGTTCTCTGACAGTGAATTCCAAATCTTAGGGCCTTTTATGTGCATAGCGTTTTGGCATAGGGAGAGATGGACACGAGGGGAATCAAGGAATGTTCTGTGTCTTGTATTATGGTTGTGTGTTCTGTTGCAGCTGTTAAGGCGAAGTTTAAGAGGAGGGTTTACATTAAAGTGCAGTGTCCTATGTATGTAGTAGGCACAATAAAAAGTGTGGGTGTTTTGTATATTGAGTAAATTAAGAATCTTGAATAGTGGCGGAGTATGCTGTCTCGATCCCCTTGTTATGCAGAGCACTTCGGGCAAATTAGGTCAGTTTTGTCCCAGGATGCGACCCACATCAGTCGACTAACACCCAGGTACCCATTTTACTGATGGGTGAACACAGACAACCGGTGTAAGGAAACACGTCCAGTGTTTCTACCCTCGCCGGGGATCGAACCCGGACATCGCCGTGTGAAGCGAGAGCTTTAGCCACCAGGCAGGAGAGATATTGCCCCGTGGCCTGGTGGCAAAAGCTCTCGCTTCACACGGTGAGTGTCCGGGTTCGACTATCGGCGAAAGGGTTGAAACATTCGAAATGCTCTGCATAACAACCCCTCAAGGAAGGCTCCTTGACGCTGGTGAGGGGCTCTTGATCTAGGGAATTGGATCTGTGCTCCAGTTCCCTGAATTAAGCCTGAATGCCTTCCATCCCCCCATAGGCGCTGTATAATCCTACGGGTTTAGTGCTTCCCCTTGATTATAATAATAATAATAATCTGCATAACAAGCGGCTTTCTATATAGTAGTATGTCATTGATGTCAGCTATGGTCTGTATACCTTGTACATGTACTTTTATTATTATTATTATTATTATTATTATTATTATTATTATTATTATTATTATTATTATTGTTATTATTATTATTATTATTATTATTATTATTATTATTATTATTATTATTATTATTATTATTATTATTATTATTATTATTATTATTATTATTATTATTATTACAGTAGGAAGGGTGGATACAAGGTAAGCTGTCAGTGGCTCTTACAAACCCAACAACAAGACGGCGAAGAATATCCTTTGGTAAAAATTTTAATTGAAAGTAAAAGGACACAAGTGCAACTAATGTGACATTTTTATTGTGTCCTTTTATTTTACATATTGTCGGTAATTCTTCCAACATTATTACAAAAATTTTAATGTTTTTTTTTTTTGTGTATGTACATGTCATTAGTTAATATAAATACGACACTTGATTTCGCAATTTGGTTGATCAGTTTCGAGTCAGGATTTGCAGCTTCTTTCCATAAAACTGGTGAATGGTTCTTGTTCCAAGGAATTAGAGCCTCCCTTTCCTGAGTCAAACCCTGATTGTCCCCCCACCCCTTTCTAGATGTATAATCCTTACAGGTTTAGTGCTTCCATTGATTATAATAATACACCATCATTCTAATGACTCAAGTGGTAGCGCCTTCCACTTGAGCCATTACAATAGTACTCAGATTTTCCACTTGTCCTGAGGTCGAACTCAGGTCTGAAGGATCTGAGTTCAATCTCAGGACAAGTGAAACGTTGGGCGTGTTAATTTACAGCTGTTGCCTGTGTTCACCTAGCACCTATCTTACCTGGGTGCTAGGTACCTGCTGTGGGTCTCATCCTGGGGGAGAGGATCAAAGTGGTTTATTACCCCCTCTGAGTTAATCTGAGTAAAGTCTTCTAGTATGTTTTTTTTTTTATCTAGTCAGTTCCCTGAAAATGGGAATAATCATGAAAGTGCTTGGAAATTCTTTTTTTTTTCACATTGGGGTTTAGCGCTTAATTTTCATTATAATAATAATTTTTCACGTGTAACAGATGGGTATCTTTATTGTCAAAACGTGTTTGTTTGCTTTGCAGACTTCCTCAGTTGAAAACAGACTAAATATTGGAGACAGCTGAAGTGATAAAGGTAAAAAAAGGACTGCACGTGGTGACCCCGTGGCCTGGCTGGTGAAGCTCTCACTTCACACACGGAGGGCCCGGGTTCGATTTCTGGCGGGGTAGAAACATTTCAGCGTGTTTCCTTACACCTATTGTCCTGTTCACCTAGCAGCAAGTAGGTACCTGAGTGTTAGTCGACTGGCATGGGTCATATCCTGGGGGACAAGATTGAGGACCCCAATGGAAATAAGACAGGTAGTCCTTGATGATACACTGCCTTTCCTGGGTTATCCTGGGTGGCTAACCCTGTGGGGTTAAAAATCCAAACAAAATCTTATGTTATCTTATCTTAAACCTCAAACCTGCTACTTCTGGCCTGAGAAACTGATCACCTCACTTTTACCTCCACTGCCTCTTCCATCTCCAGTATTTACATACCAAGAGCTGGTATCCTACTACAACTAATTTTAGAGCTCAGCCCTATCTAAGACATACTGTACTACTACCCTCTATGATGTGACCGACAATAGTTGAATAACACTCGGATACTATAAATGTTTAATGCTAGGTGACCGTTGGCAGCAGATGTGTGGACACTTACCCACATCCCTCATCCTGCTTGGGCATTGGACTTGAATTAGGTTTATTTTGAGTGGAGTTTTCTGCCATAGAGTTACAGGTCACCCAGTTTTTACTCTTTTATGAAGTCGAAGATAATAATCTCATGGTAAATATTTAATTGAATGTCACTGAGAGTCTAATTAAGAAATATACGTAATTTTCAGATTATACACAACATGGCAGGTACTGTAGCAAGAGCAGGAAGAGTGTGGACATCTCTCAAACTGCACAGATTTGTTAGCACAACTGCACCTCTTTCAGGTTAGTGAAGAAGGTGACCTAAGGATGCCCATGGACTTGTGGAAAGATAACTAGAGTATGAGTAACAATGATAATGATGTACCCCCTCATGGGTGAAACATTGTACCTAATAAGAACAGCCTCACCACTTGCCAGTATTATACCTCCATTTTGTACCTGTTTTGGTTGTGTAGTGCAAAGACTGAAAATGTATAATGAGTGTGTTGGTGCATGGTGAAAGAAAGAAGCATGTAAGACTAGTGTTGTATGATCCTTAGAGATATAATGTATTTTTGTGAACAGAGTACAATAATATATTAGTAATAACTGTAAATTGACTTAAAATATTATAGTTATGTCCTGTGATAAAAACTGTGATATAGTTTAAAAACTATGTAAATCAGCTGATTTACTAATTACATTTGATATATGTTTTGTAACTAGATATATATTGGTTATTATTGAAGACCTAATACTTTTACAGTCCGAGGTATACCACGAGTTTTACGAGGCTTAGGTACAGCTGAAGAGGATGTTGAAGATATAAGTATTGATGACCTAGAAGAAATGTCAAATTTAGATGCAGAAGCTCTACAGCATCATTCCTCACAGCTTGAAGTGTATGTATAATTAATTATGCAAAATTTTTGCTTAGGGCTCTCAGCTTAGACTAGCATATGATGCATATACAGTATTATATATAGACAGGGCCAGTGAAAAGCAGAGGTTCCATAGGGACAATAAGAACACTGTCAACACCTGAGGCCCAAAACTCTTTAACTTCCTACTAGCAAAGATCTTTGTATTGCTGGAATTAGTGTAGAAGTCTTCAAGAGGAGACTGGACCACTATCTTTCCAAGATGCCAGATCACTCAGGCTGTGATAGCCATGTAGTCTAGGGGGCTGCCAGCAGCAACAGTCAAGTTAAACAGGCAGTCAACAAAGCTGCCTGGCCCCCAGACCAGGAATTGAGGTTAGAAAAATCCTCAAAATAGATAACAGGCAAAAAATAAAAGAAAAAAAAATCGAGAGAGAAATGGTACATCCACATACTGTATGTATGTTACAAGGACCAGGTGCTGTGGGAATGTGAAAATTCTGTTGTCGTATATTCTTGTTTACTACACTTATCGCCACAGCTGATACAGTAAATTTTTTATATTCCTTGGCAGTACATTCTTGAGGTCACCTTGAATACCACATATTGAATAACACTTGTAGGTACTGTCTCTGTTATAAGGATAATGTTTTAAGTTAATGTACAGTAAAATATATACAAGTTACTAAGTTGATTACAAATTATTCTCTCTTATTGAGATAAATAATCCCTTAAATAACCTTTCAATAAGAAGAGGGAAGTGATAGCTTAATTAAGCGATTAGTAAGATCTTTGTCCATTTTGTCATCATCCTGTATTATTCATATTTTATTTGTAATCACTCATTGTGAAAATACGTAGGCTTATTCACTAAACCATAGCATTTATGAATGCCAATATCCATAACTCTTCAACTTTGTGCAAGCAGATACAAAAATTACAGAGAAACTAATATAAAAGTTTTCACTAGGAAACCTGACAAGCTCTTGTAGGATAAATTGTATGTTAGGTTGTGATGACTATGTATGCCTGCAGGATGTGGGCAGCAGTAGCCTGTTTGGTGGTCACTAGGAAAGCTTGGTCTGTGACTTGACTGCCGAGTAGAAGAAATCTGGAAATTGGTCACACATACATGGTCACAGATATGAAACCGAGGGGTCAGGGATTAAACCTGTAGGAACTTCTAGTCAATTCCAGGGGACAGTGCCCCTGTGGTTTGGTCCCAGACTAGTAGATTAATGATTAAGAGAAGAGACCCAAGAGCTGCAGATTAAACCATACAACCTCTGAGGGGAAGGTTGCCTGGACTAACTACATGTAAACCACCTGGTGGTTCACACTTACACTCATTCACCCATTGACTATAAACACAGAAATACAAATCTTAATCTTAAAATAATGAATCCTAACTAGTCATAAGTTTGCCTATGATACTCCAATATAGACACTATGTATTGTGCCGAAACAAAAGCATTCACATTGCTAAACTCACAAACTATAATGTAGTCACTTAGCCTTAATACCATAATCTGTAATAATTTAAAGTTTAGAATTTAAGTCTGCCCAAAATGCCTAGCCATGCTATGTGTCCTAGTGGCCGCCTCTGTAATTAGTATTTTAAAACATGTAAACCACACAATATTCAAAATCTGTAAACCCCGCATTGTAATCCTTATAGAGAATAAACTTGATTGATTGATTGATTGATGCCAGTGATGGCTCTTTCCCAAGGAATTGGACCTGCTCTTCCCTTCCCTTCCTTGGAGTGAACCTGAATACCTCCTATTTCCCAGGGCACCTGTATGACTTATGGGTTAAGTGCTTCCCCATGCATGTAATCAAACCATACATACTGTTAAGTACAAAAAGATTTTGGTAAATAGTTAGGAAAACAAGATTTTTTTTGCCATTTTTTTGCAATTTGGAGATTATCAGAAGCAAAGGCTTCTGATAATCTCCAACAAATGTGCCTAATTTTGTATAATACCATTCCAGTTTAAGGGTTAACCCTTAAACTGTCCAAACGTAGATCTACGTTTGCGCTCATAGCGCTCCGACCTTAATTTTCTCTATAAGAAACCATGTAAAAAAAAGTAGATCTACATTCGGAGCGCTACGCGAGCAAACGTAGATCTACATTTGGACAGTTTAAGGGTTAAACAATGGTGTCATTTTTGTGGCAATATCATATTCATGTTTTCCTTTAACTTTATTCTGGCTAAAGCAAAGGTAACGAATTACAGTAGTACATATATAGGTTTCTGTCAGCCATCTAATAATACTAGAAAGCTTATGTACTATATTAAGTGAAAAAGTAAATCCCACATGGAAGGAAAATAAACACAGGGTGAGTCTCAGACCCATTGTTGATAGGGCCTCTGATGCCAAATATACAGATCCTTTTCAGTCTAGTGTTTTATTTTCCCTCCCTATGGGATTTACCGTGTCATTGATTGATTGACATCTACTGTATATCACAAAACTACATTTGTACCGAATATAAGTACTCTTACAGTGATGCCAAGAAATATCAGGTTCATTTGCGCAGAGAAACAATTAAGAGGAAATACTTCAGTGATTATGAACCAAAAGAAAAAAACCTACTAACATGGGCAATGAAAGAGCAGTTGCGTTATTTGCATTCTTCTGACCCGAGCATGTGGACGCCTGAGGCTCTTTCAAAAGCCTTTCCCATTTCTCCTGCTGGTGCCAAGGTAAACCTGTTTTGTACTGCTGCCTCAGCTGTGTGTCTAAAGAAAAGTTTTGTGTATAAGAATGTTTGGATATTTTTAGAATAGTACTGCATAAGTTAATTATTAATGGTTTATATTTTTGAACATGCCGACCATTTTATATCAAGATAAGGTGACCCAGAAAGAAAAATATGCTGACCCTCACTCATTCCATAGCTGCCTCTCCAGAACTGTGTGGTTGCCACAATTAAAAAAATATCTACTGAACTGCAGCAGATAAGTAATAAGTGATGGTGAATGCATTTTACTTTTGATCACCTTACCTGGTGGGAAGTGGCTGATGTACTATTTTTTAAAAAATATGTGTTTAATTATTCTCCATTTTAGGTAGTAGGTTGGTAGACAGCACCGCCCAGGGAGGTACTACTGTCCTGCCAAGTAAGTAAAACGGAAGCCTGTAATTGTTTTACATCATGGTAGGATTGCTGGTGTCTTTTTCCTGTCTCATAAACAAGCAAGATTTCAGGTACGTCTTGCTACTTCTACTTGCACTTAGGTCACACTACACTTGCATGTACAAGCATATATATACACATCCCTCTGGGTTTACTTCTATTTTCTTATTAGTTCTTGTTCTTATTTATTTCCTCTTATCTCCTAGGGAAGTGGAACAGAATTCTTCCTCCATAAGCCATGCATGTTGTAGGAGGCTACTAAAATGCTGAGAGCAAGGGACTAGTAACCCCTTCTCCTGTATACATTACTAAAGTTAAAAAGAGAAACTTTTGTTTTTCTTTTTGGGCCACCCTGCCTCGGTGGGATACAGCTGGTTTCTTGAAAGAAAAAGAATTATTCTCCATGCGGAAGTAGAACAGAATTCTTCCTCCTCAAGTCGTGCATGTCGTAAGAGGCGACTAAAATGCCGGGAGCAAGGGACTAGTTACCCCTACCTGGAGAGAATTCTGGGGAGCAATGCCCCTGCGGCCCAGTCCATGACCAGGCCTCCTGTATACATCGCTAAGGTTAAGAAGAGAAACTCATGTTTTTCTTTTTGGGCCACCCTGCTTTGGTGAGATATGGCCAATTTGTAGAAAGAAGAAGAATATTTTATTATTATTATTATTATTATTATTATTATTATTATTATTATTACTACTATTATTCTTTCAACAAACTGGCTGTATCCCACCAAGGCAGGGTGGCCCCAAAAGAAAAATGAGAGTTTCTCTTTTTAAATTTAGTACAGTGGACCCTTGGTTATTGGCCGTAATCCGTTCCAGAAGGTCAGCCAAAAACTGAAGTAATATTTCCCATAATAATTAACCCTTTGACTGTTGCAGCCCCAAATCTTGAGGTGTCTCCTGGTGTCGAAAAGTTTTTGAAAAAAAAAAATTATTTTTTCTTATGAAATGATAGAGAATCTATTCCTGATGGTAATGACACCAAAAGAACAAAATTTGATTGAAAACTTACGGAATTACGGTCTTGCGAAGTTAGCGACCTCAACAATATTTACAAATCGGCGATTTTGCCTACTTTGAGCCTTATTTTTGGCTAATTCCATTGTTCCAGTCGACAAAACTCATAGCTATTTCTTTAGAACTCCATTTGTTCTATAGATTGAGTACAAGAAACTGCCCATTTACTGATTTCAGCTACCCAATAACGTGGTCAGAAATTTGCAATTTGGCTAATTCACACAAATTAAAAAATAAGCCAATTTCAAAATACGGTCCAGAATGAACAATGCAGACATTCCTGGCTCTAAAATAACATTTTCTTTGTTCATCGGTCATATCTTCAGGCCCCTCTGATATTACTCTTGCTTTCTATTTTGAATTTTTATTCAAACAAAAAATAGAAGATCTACTGTTATGCAGACTACTGCAATATTGTAATAATTGTATAAATAATGTGAACCCATTCATGACTGCATATTAGAATGGCTAGTTGGACATTTATTGGGCAATGACACCATTGGTTTACTTTTGAACATCGGCAAAAATCAAACTTTTCCCGTACTTTGAGCTCCATTTCAAGGTTCTTGTCATAGTAAAACTAATCAAAATCACCTCTATTTCTATAACATGTTTTCCATTCCATCAAATGAGACCAAGAAAACGAGAATACAACCATAAATACTATCCAATAATACACCACAAAGTCGGTGTTTTAATCCAAAAACACGGTCGGAGTTTTTTTTTTTCTCATTATGCGCTGTGTGCTGCAGAATTTTTTTTTATATGGTGCACACTGAACACACAGACCCATTCTCTCACATGTGGGCCTAACAGCTTTCTCCTGCTTGATTTGAAGCTGCTAGAATTTTTGAGTATATGTAAGTCAAACACGGTGGCTCATAAGACGTATTTATATGACCGATCAGTCAAAGGGTTAACGTAAATACAATTAATCCATTCCAGATAAAAATATTCACAAAAAAATAATTTTTTTAACAATATGTAAATATTACATACCTTTATTGAAGGCTAATGCTGGCTTCTGGACAAATGTTCTTAATCAGTGAAGAAAGCAGCTCCTTCACTCTATCTTCCTCCTCCTCTGAAGCAAGTTCCTCAGCTGCAGTCTGTTGCTGTTTAAGTTGAAGCTCTTGCAGCTCTTCAGTGGTTAGTTCTTCCCTGTGGTCCTCCACCAACTCTTCCACATCCTCACCACTCACCTCCAACCCCACCAGTGCCACAATAGAGTCCACATGGTCGGCAGGGTCAGGGTCAGCCTCAAACTCTTCAAAATCCCTCTCTTGGACACAATCTGGCCACAGTTTTCTCCAAGCAGAGTTCAAAGTACTGGAAGTCACTCCCTCCCAAGCCTTACCTATAAGGCTTATGCAATGGAAGATAGTGAAGTGATTCCTCCAGAACTCTTTTAGGGCCAGTCGAGTGTCCGAGGTCACTTCTAAGCACTTTTGAAACACTACTTTTGTGTAGAGTTTTTTGAAGTTAGAAATGACCTGCTGGTCCATGGGCTGGAAGAGAGGAGTGGTGTTAGGAGGCAAGAACTTCACTTTTATAAAATTGAAGTCCCGAAACACTTGGTTTTCCAAGTCTGGAGGATGTGCAGGAGCATTGTCCAGTACCAGGAGGCACTTGAATGACAATTTCTTTTCCAGGAGGTATTTTTTCACACTTGGGCTAAACGTATCATTAACCCACTATTTGAAAATTTGCCTTGTGACCCATGCCTTATGATTAACGTTCCACATCACACACACACTATTCTTCATGACATTTTTTTTCTTGAACACTGGGATTTTCTGAGTGATACACGAGTAAAGGCTTCACTTAGAAATCCCCATTAGAATTACTACACAACAAAAGAGTAAGCCTGTCTTTCATAGGCTTGTGTCCTGGCAGTGCCTTTTCCTCCTGGGTAATGTAGGTCTTGTTTGGCATTTTCTTCCAAAACAGGCCTGTTTCGTCACAGTTGAACACTTGTTGGGGTTTGAATTCTTCAGCCTCTATGTACCCCTGGAATTCCTGCACAAATTTTTCAGCTGCACATTAGTCAGAACTTGCAGCCTCACCATGCCTTACAACACTGTGTATGTCACTATGCTTCTTAAATCTATCAAATCATCCTGGCCCTAAATTCACAAACTGCAGCACTTGTTCCAGGCATTTTCTTTGCAAGATCCTCATGCAACTGCCTTGCCTTCTCACAAATAATCGACTCCACAACATTCTCCCACTAATTTTTTTTCCTTAATCCACAATAATAATAACTTTTCCATCTCTTCCATTATTGGTGGCCTTTGTTTAGTTAGAAAAGTACTTCTTTTGCAACATTAGCATCCTTGATTTGTTCTTTCTTAGCCAGGATGGATGTAATTGTTGATTTATTCTTGCTGTACATCTTGGTAAGTTCCACCGCCCTCACACCACTCTCAAACTTTTCTATCACTTCACACTTAAATTCCATGGTGTTTCTCATTTTTTTTTACCACAGGAACTTTCTTTGGAGCCATGGTTACTTATTTCACAGTTGCACTGCAAAAATAACACAAACTACAATAGGAAATAAGCAAAATGTTTGGATGTATGAGCAGAAGCTTCCTCAGTCACCACAAGAGACACAGCCAAACTGATGCGCAAGTGGCCCCAGCAGAACAGCCGATCACTGAATTAACAGCCGATAACCAGGCGTTGAAAAACCGGCCGATCACCGAGTTGGTCGATAACATAACTGGCCGATAACCGGGGGTCCACTGTATTATATACAGGAGAAGGAGTTACTAGCCCCTTGCTCCAAGCAGTTTGGTCACCTCTTATGACACCCATGGCTTACATAGGAAGAATTCTGTTCTACTGCCCCATGGAGATAAGCAGAAATAAACAAAAACAAGAACTAGGAAGAAAATAGAAGAAAACCCAGAAGGGTGTGTGTATATATATGCTTGTACATGCATGTGTAGTGTGACCTAAGTGTAAGTAGAAGTAGCAAGAAGTCCCTGAAACCTTGCATGTTTATGAGACAGAAGAAAGACATCAGCAATCCTACCATCTTGTAAAACAATTACAGGCTTCTGTTTCACGCTCACTTGGCAGGATGGTAGTACATGTATCTCCCTGGGCAGTTGCTGTCTACCAACCTACTACCTAAGACCAGCAATCCTGCCATCATTCAAAACAATTACATGTACGTGTTTTCATTTCGTACTCATTTGGCAGGACAGTAGTGCCTCCCTGGGTAGTTGCTGTCTACCAACCTACTACCTAATTTTATTATTATTATCATAGTATTAATGGGAATTGCTAAATCCATAGGAGTTATACAACATTTAGGGATGAGATGTAATCAGCTTTGATCTAATTCCTTATATCAAAAATTTTTCACTAGCATTTATGCACCCCCTTGAAGGATTTGTATTTATTTGTGATACAATTACATCTTGAGTAAATTGGGATGCAAACAGTTTGTCATATTACAGTGAAAATGATTAAACTTTAGATGGAAGTCTCATGTCTTGATTTGCTGAGTGATTAGTGTCTGACTAATTATATTTTAACAAGCTCAGTTATATTCTACTCAGGTTATGTATGATCTTTGATAGAAAAATTGGTTTTCATCAAAATAACATTTCAGTATAGTGGAACCTCAAATATTGAACTTTCTTCATTCAGACAGTTGTTCGAGTGCCGTTGCCGAATGAATTTATTCCCATCAGGAATGACGTAAATTAGATTAGTTCATTTCAGACCCTCAAAAATACACTTATAAAAGCACTTACAAAAATCTTTCTTCTTTCTTTCAACACACCGGCCGTATCCCACCGAGGTGGGGTGGCCCAAAAGGAAAAAACGAAAGTTTCTCCTTTTACATTTAGTAATATATACAGGAGAAGGAGTTACTAGCCCCTTGCTCCCGGCATTTTAGTCGGCTCTTACAACACGCATGGCTTACGGAGGAAGAATTCTGTTCCACTTCCCCATGGAGGTAAGAGGAAATAAACAAGAACAAGAACTAGAAAGAAAATAGAAGAAAACCCAGAAGGGTGTGTGTGTATATGCGTATATACTTGTACGTACATGTATGTGTAGTGTGACCTAAGTGCAAGTAGAAGTAGCAAGACATACCTGAAATCTTGCATGTTTATGAAACAGAAAAAAGGACACCAGCAATCCTACCATCATGTACAACAGTTACAGACTTTCATTTTACACTCACTTGGCAGGATGTTAGTATCCCCCTGGGTGGTTGCTGTCTATCAACCTACTACCTATGACTTACAAAAATACACTTACATAATTGGTTGAGTTGGGAGCAGTTCAATATTTGAGGTTCCACTGTATATTTTTTTATATTAATAGTTTTATTTTTTAAATGTGAAGTATACATGAACTTGGCACAAATATTCCAAACGAAAAACTTTAACTTTGTGTTGACACCCTATGTATTGACTCTTCCATTCTTTAGTTGTAAAGGACTGTTACCTATCATTGCTCTTCAGTAAAGCTCACATGGTTGGGAAGAAAATAGGGAAATACAGTATATAATAATGTTTCCAGCTCTGACCTCTGTCTACATTCTTACAGAAATTATTAAAAGTACACTGGAGCCCGAGGAGTGACGCTGAGATCCAGAAACATGACAAAGCAGTTGCGGTTCGCTGGAAACATCTTGCAAAAGACCAGCTTGGCAGTGCCCAACTCCTGAAACAGATATCTGACAACAAGTTAGTATATAGGTGCTCCTCGACTTACGGTGATTCGATTTACAATATTTTGACTTTACAATGGAGCAAAAGTAACTACATACTTTGGAGATGAGACTTAAAAATAATTACCCAGTATGAGCCAGCAAGTCCATAACTTGTGTTCATTTATTTAATTTTCAATGCTGGTATTTATTTAACCCTTTCACTGTTTTCGACGTATAAATACGTCTTACGAGCCAATGTTTCTGACGTATATATACTCAATAATTCTAGCGGCTTCAAATCAAGTGGGAGAAAGCTGGTAGGCCCACATGTGAGAGAATGGGTCTGTGTGGTCAGTGTGCACCACATAAAAAAAATCCTGCAGCACACATTGCGTAATGAGAAAAAAAAAACTCTGATCGTTTTTTTGGAATAAAACGCCGACTTTGAGGTGTATTTTCGTATAGTATTTATCGTTGTATTCGCGTTTTCATGGTCTTAGGTGATAAAATGGAAAACATATTACAGAAATAGAGATGATTTTCATTACTTTTACGATGAAAACGACCTTGAAACTGAGCTCAAAGTAGCGGAAATGTTCGATTTTTACCAATGTTCAAGAGTACATAAATCACACCACACGTCCAATACACGTCAACTGGGGAGTCTAATATTCTTTCACTAGTGCACTGATATTATTTATACCATTTTTACAATAATGCAGTCGTCTGCATAACAGTAAATTTTGTATTTTTTTGTATGAATAAAAAATCAAAATAGAAAGCAATAATAATATAAGAGGGGCCTAGAGATGTGACTAATGAACAGAGCATATGTTATTTTAGTGCCACGAATGTCTACCTTGTTTATTCTGGACCCTATTTTGAAATTGGCATCTTTTTTATTTTGCGTGAAATTGGCCAAATTGCCAATTTCTGACCACCATATTGGGTAGTCCAAATTAGTAAATGGGAGGTTTCTTGTACTCAGCTGATAGACAAAATGGAGTTCTAAAGAAATAGCTATGAGTTTGGTCAACTGGAACAATGGAATTGGCTGAAAATTGGGCTCAAAGTCGGCGAAATCGCCGATACGCATATGTTGCCGAGACCGCTAACTTCGCGGGAGCATAATTCCACGAGTTTTCGACCAAATTTCGAACTTTTGGTGTCATTACCATCGGGAAAAGATTCTCTATCATTTCATAAGAAAAAATAATTTTTTTTTTTTTCAAAAATTGAGCGACATAGAATGACAGTTTCAGAGAGGGGCCTGAAACAGTCAAAGGGTTAATTGCAGTAATTATTTCTTTATTTACTTATTCAGTGACAGTAGTTATTTATTTACCACATATTCATTTTGGAGTGAGTTAAACAAGTTAAGAAAGCCTAGGGAAAGTATGGATTTGTCAGTTAAAAACAGAGTAGGGGAATTAGTAGATGGGGAAAGGGAGGTATTAGGTAGATGGCGAGAATATTTTGAGGAACTTTTAAATGTTGAGGAAGAAAGGGAGGCGGTAATTTCATGCACTGGCCAGGGAGGTATACAATCTTTTAGGAGTGAAGAAGAGCAGAATGTAAGTGTGGTGGAGGTACGTGAGGCATTACGTAGAATGAAAGGGGGTAAAGCAGCTGGAACTGATGGGATCATGACAGAAATGTTAAAAGCAGGGGGGGATATAGTGTTGGAGTGGTTGGTACTTTTGTTTAATAAATGTATGAAAGAGGGGAAGGTACCTAGGGATTGGCAGAGAGCATGTATAGTCCCTTTATATAAAGGGAAAGGGGACAAAAGAGATTGTAAAAATTATAGAGGAATAAGTTTACTGAGTATACCAGGAAAAGTATACGGTAGGGTTATAATTGAAAGAATTAGAGGTAAGACAGAATGTAGGATTGCGGATGAGCAGGGAGGCTTCAGAGTGGGTAGGGGATGTGTAGATCAAGTGTTTACATTGAAGCATATATGTGAACAGTATTTAGATAAAGGTAGGGAAGTTTTTATTGCAAGTTGGCCGTCTCTCACCGAGGCAGGGTGACCCAGAAAGAAAGAAAATTCCCAAAAAGAAAATACGTTCATCATCATTCAACAATTTCACCTCACTCATGCATTATTACTGTTTTTGCAGAGGTGCCCAGAACACAACAGTTTAGAAGCATATACGTATAAAGATGCACAACGTGTCCCTCCAAGCTGCCAATATCCCAAACCCCTCCTTTAAAGTGCAGGCATAGTACTTCCCATTTCCAGTACTCAAGTCCGGCTATACAAAAATAACCGGTTTCCCTGAATCCCTTCACTAAATATTATCCTGCTCACACTCCAACAGCTCATCAGGTCCCAGGTACCATTCGTCTCCATTCACTCCTATCTAACATGCTCACACATGCTTGCTGGAAGTCCAAGCCCTTCGCCCACAAAACCTCCTTTACCCCCTCCCTCCAACCTTTTTGAGGACGAACCCTACCCCGCCTTCCTTCCCCTACAGATTTATATGCTCTCCAAGTCATTCTACTTTGATCCATTCACTCTAAATGACCAAACCACCTCAACCATCCCTCTTCAGCCCTCTGACTAATACTTTTATTAACTCCACACCTCCTAATTTCCACACTCTGAATTCTCTACATAATATTTACACCACACATTGCCCTTAGACAGGACATCTCCACTGTTTCCAGCCGCCTCCTCACTGCAGCATTTACATCCCATGCTTCACACCCATATAAGAGTGTTGGTACCACTATACTTTCATACATTCCCTTCTTTGCCTCCATGGATAATGTTTTTTTGTCTCCACAAATACCTCAACGCACCACTCACCTTTTTTCCTTCATCAATTCTATGGTTAACCTCATTCTTCATAAACCCATCTGCTGACACTTCAACTCCCAAATATCTGAAAACATTTACTTCCATACTCCCTCTCTCCAATGTGATATCCAATTTTTCTTTATCTTAATCGTTTGATACCCTCATCACCTTACTCTTATCTATGTTCACTTTCAACTTTCTATCTTTACACACCCTCCCAAACTTGTCCACTTACCTTTGCAACTTTTCTTTAGAATCTCCCATAAGCACAGTATCATCAGCAAAAAGTAAATGTGTCAACTCCCATTTTGTATTTAATTCCCCATAATTTAATCCCACCCTTCTCCCCAACACACTGGCATTTACTTCTTTCACAACCCCATCTATAAATATATTAACCATGCTGACATTACACATCTCTGTCTAAGACCTACTTTTACTGGGAAGTAATCTCCCTCTCTCCTACACACCTTAACCTGAGCCTCACTATCCTCATAAAAACTCTTTAGAGCATTTAGTAACTTACTACCTATTCCATACACTTGTAACATCTGCCACATTGCTCCCCTATCCACTCTATCATTTCTTCTTCTTCTTCTTCAACAAGTCGGCCGTCTCCCACCAAGGCAGGGTGACCCAAAAAAGAAAGAAAATCCCCAAAAAGAAAATACTTTCATCATCATTCAACACTTTCACCACACTCGCACATTATCACTGTTTTTGCAGAGGTGCTCAGAATACAACAGTCTAGAAGCATACACATATAAAGATACACAACATATCCCTCCAAACTGCCAATATCCCAAACCCCTCCTTTAAAGTGCAGGCATTGTACTTCCCATTTCCAGGACTCAAGTCCGACTATATGAAAATAACCGGTTTCCCTGAATCCCTTCACTAAATATTACCCTGCTCACACTCCAACAGATCGTCAGGTCCCAAGTACCATTCGTCTCCATTCACTCCTATCTAACACGCTCACGCACGCTTGCTGGAAGTCCAAGCCCCTTACCCACAAAACCTCCTTTACCCCCTCTCTCCAACCCTTTCGAGGACGACCCCTACCCCGCCTTCCTTCCCCTATAGATTTATATGCTTTCCATGTCATTCTACTTTGATCCATTCTCTCTAAATGACCAAACCACCTCAACAACCCCTCTTCTGCCCTCTGACTAATACTTTTAACTCCACACCTTCTCCTAATTTCCACACTCCGAATTTTCTGCATAATATTTACACCACACATTGCCCTTAAACAGGACATCTCCACTGCCTCCAACCGTCTCCTCGCTGCTGCATTTACCACCCAAGCTTCACACCCATATAAGAGTGTTGGTACTACTATACTTTCATACATTCCCTTCTTTGCCTCCATAGATAATGTTTTTTGACTCCACATATACCTCAACGCACCACTCACCTTTTTTCCCTCATCAATTCTATGATTAACCTCATCCTTCATAAATCCATCCGCCGACACGTCAACTCCCAAGTATCTGAAAACATTCACTTCTTCCATACTCCTCCTCCCCAATTTGATATCCAATTTTTCTTTATCTAAATCATTTGACACCCTCATCACCTTACTCTTTTCTATGTTCACTTTCAACTTTCTACCTTTACACACATTCCCAAACTCATCCACTAACCTTTGCAATTTTTCTTTAGAATCTATCATATGCCTTTTCTAAATCCATAAATGCAATGAAAACTTCCCTGCCTTTAATGTAAACACTTGATCTACACATCCCTTACCCACTCTAAAGCCTCCTTGGTCATCTGCAATCCTACTCTCTGTCTTACCTCTAATTCTTTTAATAATAACCCTACCATACACTTTACCTGGTATACTCAGTAAACTTATTCCCCTATAATTTTTAGTCTCTTTTGTCCCCCTTCCCTTTATATAAAGGAACTATACATGCTCTCTGCCAATCCCTAGGTACCTTCTCCTCTTTCATACATTTCTTTCTTTCTTTCAACACACCGGCCGTATCCCACCGAGGCAGGGTGGCCCAAAAGGAAAAAGGAAAGTTTCTCCTTTTACATTTAGTAATATATACAGGAGAAGAGGTTACTAGCCCCTTGCTCCCGGCATTTTAGTCGCCTCTTACAACACGCATGGCTTACGGAGGAAGAATTCTGTTCCACTTCCCCATGGAGATAAGAGGAAATAAACAAGAATAAGAACTAGAAAGAAAATAGAAGAAAACCCAGAGGGGTGTGTATATATGTGCTTGTACATGTATGTGTAGTGTGACCTAAGTGTAAGTAAAAGTAGCAAGACGTACCTGAAATCTTGCATGTTCAAGAGACAGAAAAAAGGACACCAGCAATCCTACCATCATGTAAAACAATTACAGGCTTTCGTTTTACACTCACTTGGCAGGACGGTAGTACCTCCCTGGGCGGTTGCTGTCTACCAACCTACTACCTATATTTCATACATTTATTAAACAAAAATACCAACCACTCCAACACTATGTATCCCCCTGCTTTTAACATTTCTGTCATGATTCTGTCAGTTCCTGCTGCTTTACTACCTTTCATTCTATGTAATGCCTCATGCACCTCCCCCACACTCACATCCTGCTCTTCTTCACTCCTAAAAGATGTTATACCTCTCTGACCAGTGCATGAAATTTCCGCCTCCCTTTCATCATTGACATTTAAAAGTGCCTCAAAATATTCCTGCCATCTACCCAATAGCTCCAGCTCCCCCATCTGCTAACTCCCCTACTCTGTTTTTAACTGGCAAATTCATTTGTTCCCTAAGCTTTCTTAACTTGTTTATCTCACTCCAAAATTTTTTCTTATTTTCATTAAAATTTCTTGCCAGTGCCTCTCCCACTCTTTCATCTGCTCTCCTTTTGCACTCGCCACTCTCTTCACCTTTCTTTTACTCTCCATATACTCTGCTCTTCTTACAACACTTCTGCTTTGTAAAAACCTCTCATAAGCTACCTTTTTCTATTTTATCATACCCTTTACTTCATCATTCTACCAGTCATTCCTCTTTCCTCCTGCACCCACCCTCCTATAGCCACAAACTTCTGCCCCTACAACCCACCCCCACTATTTATACTTGCATTAGCCCACCTTTCTGCCAATAGTTGCTTATATCTCACCTTAACTTCCTCCTCCCTTAGTTTATACACTTTCACCTCTCTCTTACTTGCTGTTGCCATTTTTCTCTTGTCCCATCTACCTCTAACTCTAACTGTATCTACAACTAAATAATGATCTGATATATCCGTTGCTCCCTCTATAAACACGTACATCCTGAAGCCTTCCCATCAACTTTTTATCCACCAATACATAATCTGACAAACTACTTTCATTACGTGCTATATCATACCTTGTATACTTATCCACTTTTTTCATAAAGTTTGTATTACTTATTACTAAACCTCTTTCTTCACATAGGTCAATTAAAGGCTCCCCATTTTCATTTATCCCTGGCACCCCAGATTTACCTACTACTCCCTCCACAACATTTTTACCCACTTTAGCATTGAGATTCCCAACAACAAGTGCTCTCTCACTTGGTTCAAAACTCCCCATGCACTCACTCAACATTTCCCAAAATCTCTCTCTCTCCTCTTTACTTCTCTCTTCTCCAGGTGCATAAACACTGACTATAACCCACTTTTCACATCCAACCCTTATTTTACACCACATACTCCTTGAATTTATACATTTATATTCCCTCTTTTCCTGCCATAACTTATCCTTTCAGCATTACTGCTACTCCTTCTTTAGCTCTAACTCTATTTGAAACCCCTGATCTAATCCCATTTATTTCTCCCCACTGAAACTCTCCCACCCCCTTCAGCTTTGTTTCACTTAAAGCCAGGACATTCAGCTTCTTCTCATTCATAACATCCACAATCATCTCTTTCTTATCATTCACACAACATCCACACACATTCAAACATCCCATTTTGATGTTTTTTTTCTTTTTCTTTTTAGTAAGCTATACGGGAAAAGGGGTTACTAGCCCATTGTTCCCAGCATTTTGGTTAACGTTTACAACACGCATGGCTTATGGAGGAAAGAGTCTTATTCCACTACCCCATGGATATGAAATGAAAAGCACTAAGAACAAGAATTATTAAGATAAAAGCAAAGAAAACTCAAATGAGTGTGTATATGTAAACGTGTACATGTATGTGTAGTGTGACCTGAGTGTAGGTAGAAGTAGCAAGACTTACCTGAAATCTTGCATGTTTTATTTTATTTATTTTTTTTTATCACACTGGCCGATTCCCACCAAGGCAGGGTGGCCCGAAAAAGAAAAATTTTCACCATCATTCACTCCATCACTGTCTTGCCAGAAGGGTGCTTTACACTACAGTTTTTAAACTGCAACATTAACACCCCTCCTTCAGAGTGCAGGCACTGTACTTCCCATCTCCAGGACTCAAGTCCGGCCTGCCGGTTTCCCTGAACCCCTTCATAAATGTTACTTTGCTCACACTCTAACAGCACGTCAAGTATTAAAAACCATTTGTCTCCATTCACTCCTATCAAACACGCTCACGCATGCCTGCTGGAAGTCCAAGCCCCTTGCACACAAAACCTCCTTTACCCCCTCTCTCCAACCTTTCCTAGGCCGACCCCTACCACACCTTCCTTCCACTACAGACTGATACACTCTTGAAGTCACTCTGTTTCGCTCCATTCTCTCTACATGTCCGAACCACCTCAACAACCCTTCCTCAGCCCTCTGGACAACAGTTTTGGTAATCCCGCACCTCCTCCTAACTTCCAAACTACGAATTCTCTGCATTATATTCACACCACACATTGCCCTCAGACATGACATCTCCACTGCCTCCAGCCTTCTCCTCGCTGCAACATTCATCACCCATGCTTCACACCCATATAAGAGCGTTGGTAAAACTATACTCTCATACATTCCCCTCTTTGCCTCCAAGGACAAAGTTCTTTGTCTCCACAAACTCCTAAGTGCACCGCTCACCCTTTTCCCCTCATCAATTCTATGATTCACCTCATCTTTCATAGACCCATCTGCTGACACGTCCACTCCCAAATATCTGAATACATTCACCTCCTCCATACTCTCTCCCTCCAATCTGATATCCAATCTTTCATCACCTAATCTTTTTGTTATCCTCATTACCTTACTCTTTCCTGTATTCACTTTTAATTTTCTTCTTTTGCACACCCTACCAAATTCATCCACCAATCTCTGCAACTTCTCTTCAGAATCTCCCAAGAGCACAGTGTCATCAGCAAAGAGCAACTGTGACAACTCCCACTTTATGTGTGATTCTTTATCTTTTAACTCCACGCCTCTTGCCAAGACCCTCGCATTTACTTCTCTTACAACCCCATCTATAAATATGTTTATTAGACAGAAAAAAGACACCAGCAATCCTACCATCATGTAAAACAAATTCAGGCTTCCTTTTTACAATCACTTGGTAGGATGGTAGTACCTCCCCAAATGGTTGCTGTCTACCAACGTACTACCTACAATTTATTGATGCTAAATTATGATTGCTTTCCAGTTTTTATTGTTTTTAATGTTTAATGTTCTGTGCACTAATGTATTATGATATTAATTGTTTCAAGGTGTTTTATGAGCACTTCAAAAATGGGAAAATGCATAGCCTGATGTTGCTCCATTTGGAATATACATACAGTATAAATTGGCACAAATAATTATTTTTATTCTATTTTCTTCTGCTTTGGATTTCTTAAACTGTGTACAAGGAATGCTTATGATATCATAATTATATTGAGGTGTATCCTATGTGTTATATTGTGTTGTATATTTAGGTTCACTGAAATATCCTGGTTATATAAACATAATGTAATTTGTGTGTCCATAATACCTGTGTACCTTCAAGATTACTGAAGAAGATTTATTTACAAGGAAATTGTATGATATTGCAATTATTTCAAGGTGCAGTACTCATGGCAGCATTGAAAGAAGTGACATTGCTTGACTTTATTAGGTCATCCTGGGTTAAATCTACATGGTGTGCTCTTTGGTTGAATTCCAGTGTTAACAGCGTGAAATTGTATTAAATATGGAATGAATAAGTCATTTTCTCTCAGTTCCACCTCCTGTTTGCTGCTGGTGAAGCGGTCAAATATTAGCAAAAATTATGTAACAACTTGTTTCTATTTGCTCTCTTAAATGCTAAAATGATTATGTATGTGTGTATATGAGAGAAAAGAATGTTACATGAAGTATGAGAAGCAAGAATAGTAAAAACTGGGGCAGCTTGAACATGCCAAGGTAGGATGATAGGAGCTCAAAGTAAGTTCTAGAAATTCCAAGTCTAGTTTTAACATTTCAGTGTCTTATCATTACCTCTTTGTAACACTGTAGTGTGTGGCTACTCCCTCACAAATGATGTTCTGAATTACTAAGTTTTGAACAAATTGAAATATGGCATTGTACCATACATAAATTTTAACTGGGCTTTTTCGACCCTATAAGAAAGTTATAGTACCTACTATAGTTGTTTTTGTTAACAATGCATACAGTTGAACTCTGGAATCATGTGCTTTGTAATCTGGGTGATTCAGTTATGCAACAGTTTTCTTGAAAGCCATTCAGTAGTACCTTTGATTATTCAGTTTTTTTTTGTGCCCTTTTTTTTTATGCTTGGCATACAACTACTAAACTGAAAAATAACCATAGGATTTCATTCAGAATGTACTCATTCTGTTTTATCAGTGTTAAAATTAAGAAGATTATAGCAATATTTAAAGAAGAGGTGGATAAAAATGTTGAAACAGTTCAGCTATGAGAATTTTTCTATTATCAGTGTTTTCAGGACTCCTAACAGCTTCAGGAAACTTAACCCTTCCCTCCTCTCTTCCCTGTGAATTTTAGAGTTGGACTGTACATCAATTTCAGTTTTTTCCAGTTCTATGGAAATGGAGCATATATAATGCCACCTGGAGGAACCTAAGAGAAAAGCATATATAGTCACTCTTCTTGTTAGTCATATACCAATTCCACTTCTGTGGGGTGATGCAAATATAATTCTTAATGTTAAATATTCTTGTCCCTAATGTTAAATGTTCTTGTTGAAAAGTTTAATTTACAAGTACTATATGTGATTTGACTGATTTTTAATGACTTGTTCAACATTTCAGAAGGTACATGGAAACTCAGCTTGCACCTACTCTTGGTTCCGACCAAATACTCTCTACATTACAGTCACTTAGGTTTCATGATGAAGAAAAACCTTACAGTAAGTCTCAATTAATGTATATTTTATATTTTTATATTTCTGATGCTTCATTTTTCCCAAAGAACTCAGATTATCTTGATAAAATACTTTCAAACTTCCTTATTTAAACTTGCTTTTCTGGGCAGTTTCTTCTTGTCGAGCCCTCATGGAGACCTATCTTACACTTTGTAACAGGATGCTAGTTGCATTCTCCTTATTGATGCCTGTTTTGTCCACCTTGTACTCTGGGTGTCCATTTCCACGTCTTTTTCATTTCTGCACATGTTGTGATGAACAACTAAAACTAGTTTTGGACCTCCTTGTGACATTTTGCTCAGCTGCACTTCCTTGTAGCTTTCCATTATCTACTGTAATCTTGTTGGCTGTGCTAGCCTGGGCTGTAACCAAAGGTCAGAACTTCATTCCCTTACCAGACACCACTTAGATAAGTACTCTACCTTGACATTTGTCTGGTAGGAACCAGTTTCTGACTGGCTGCACACTGGTGCAGTCAAGCAACATGTTCAGTATGCACAATAGTTAGTGCATAACTCTGTGTTGATTGTCCTCTAATGTTAAGATTAAAGGAAGAAAAAGATGGCAAGACAGACAGAATGAGTTGTTTACATGGACCAACACAATGATTCACTTAACAGAACTCACAATGAACAACTGTCTCCCTAACATGTCTAGTAAAGAGAGAGAATTAAATGATTCATTACAAAGCACTGGTAAGATTTATTACAGTAGTTGAAAATACGAATAGCTTTAGACAGCTATGTAAACAGCCATTGGTGCTAAAGTAGTTAGGTTGCTTTAGACAGTCCAACTATCTATGGACAATAAAATTCTATTAAGAACTTTTTATTGTTATTTGCTTAATGGTATTGTCAATAGAAAACCTCTCCTAGTATCACAACCCATGCTAGCTAGATATATACCAGGTAATCTGTTAATCTGTAGAATGTGTTAATATACACTTCTGCAATGTAGGAGCTATACTTAGTTTAAAATTAGTTCTTTGCTTAACAATTGGGAAAGTCAAGTTTTTTTTATTAAAATGAAGATTATAAGATTGGATGAATTATCATGGGTGAAGGGAGAGCCCTCAGAAGAATGTTTAACCAGGATGTCTTTTAACACTGATGATAAGTATAAACACTTCTTCCCCACTATACAGTCAATAAATAAAAATAATGTATACTGCATGTAAATATATTTTATGCTCAAAATTGTTCTCTGACACACACTTTCAACCAAAGTTTATATTTTTAAGTATTCCTTTGTTTTCAGTGGAAGTGGGAGCTCTTCAGTATTTGTCTTCACTTACTCATTGTTTCTATTTGTGATTTTTCAGGCGAGTACCCAAAGTATTTGCACTGCCCATAGCACATTACCTGTGCTAATATACCTCTGACTGGTTTTGATTGCTCTTTATCCTCGTAACCCAGCTTAAAACCAGGCTTCCCTAATTACTGCCTGGCCAACCAGGCTGTTTATGATATAGGCCTGCAGACCCACTTAGCCATGTCTACTAGGCTTATCCAGCACTTGTAGCAGGAAATACTCCAGCTTCTTAAAACCTGCCTTCATTCTGGCAATATTCCTAATATCTGCTTCTCTTTATACACCCCCTCTTGTGTAGAGAGCCCTTTAATACTTATTAGATTAGTTAAGGTACTAGTTCTTACTTTAGTGTAGGATAGATCATTCCTTTGAAGGTACTGCAGCAGTAATTCTCTCGGCAAATACTCCTCAACAATGCAGTAAGAATCTTTGTGAGATGAGATGAATAATGAGTAATAGTAGAGTAAAAACTATTTTGCATGACTTGGGGTTATTTTCACTTAAGGTTTCTCTCACTGATGAGCTTTAAGAATTTTAGCATTAAGAATCTTGAAACTAGTTTACAGGACAGGCCTTTTATGGTGGCTCAGAGACAGTGTTTCCTTAATCTAGATAAAGGGGAAGCCAAATTTGCTTCTCAACATGTAGTCATTAATTCTCAAGTCGTGTTAAAGGTAATTACAATACATCAAGGAAACTCTTGGTTTTTCTATAAATTTATTTGCATAAGAATCATCTTCTATCACTAAAGCAATGATGAATCAGATATGGTAGTCAAGTCAGCAGGCAGATTTTAAATTCAGTTCTTTCTTCTTTCAACACACTGGCTGTATCCCACCGAGGCGGGGTGGCCCAAAAGGAAAAACGAAAGTTTCTCCTTTTACATTTAATAATATATACAGGAGAAGGGGTTACTAACCCCTTGCTCCTGGCATTTTAGCCGCTTCTTACAACATGCATGGCTTATGGAGGAAGAATTCTGTTCCACTTCCCCATGGAGGTAAGATGAAATAAACAAGAACTAGAAAGAAAATAGAAGAAAACCCAGAGAGGTGTGTATGTATATGCTTGTACATGTATGTGTAGTGTGATCTAAGTGTAAGTAGAAGTAGCAATATGTACCTGAAATATTGCATGTGTGTGAGACAGAAAAAAAAGACCAGCAATCCTACCATCGTGTAAAACAATTACAGGCTTCCGTTTTACACTCACTTGGCAGGACAGTAGTACCTCCCTGGGCGGTTGCTGTCTACCAACCTACTACCCAGGACAAATTCAGTTGTCTAGTATTTAAGAGTTCTGATTGGGTAATCTACGAAGCTCTCTCTTTCCTTTTACAGGTTAGGCCAGCTTTTTTTCTTGTTGATCTATTTACAGAACAGTTCAGCAGTAACCATCCACACCTCGTCACACACATTTTGCATTCTCTCTCATTTAGAAAGCACTGATATGTAGTGATGCCACTATTTATAAAATACTAACTATGGGGCCCCAATAGATTCTACCATAATATAATGTGTAGAGCCAGGATTATATTCCGAGTTTTTTCTTACAAAAGCACTTTGTAGTAGCAAGCTTCAGTTTACTTTGGTTTCACAGTTCTTAGAATAATTGTTGGGACAATGTAGGTCTAAACTTCAAAATTTTAAGGTTTTCCCCCCAGTCCACTCATCTGGCCCTGGTACATTTGGCCTTTGATGGATTTTGAGAGTTTTCCTACTCGCACAAGCCCTGCTCTGGGCCAGGCTTGTCTGGTGCTTGCCTGGTCAACCAGGCTGTTGTTGTTGGCAGCCTGTTGGCCCACATCAATCACAGCCTGGTTGATCCAGAAGTGGTTTGATGTATATCTCTGTACCCTTCAATTTTTTATTCCTATATAGAGGGCTCTTCCATACTTTTGCACTCCCCTGATAAATACAGTAAGAAGCACAACATCCAGATGCCTTCACATGTGATGGAGTACGTACTAATTAAGACTGCTGAAAGAGCAACTGAAACATTTGTCAGACTTCTGCATTCTGGTATGCTATTGCAAAAATGAAGCAGCTGACTGCTACACTGGAAAACAAGTTAATGCTTAAAGAACAAAAACTTCCATTAACAAGCTTAAACAAGAAAGTGAACAGGATGGTTTAGACAGTTCCATGAGGTATTTCAGTTTTGGAGAGATGTCTGAACTGTACTATTAACACTTCTTTGGGAAGACAGTGATCAGAGTGATTAGTGGCAAAGATGTTTCTTTTTTTTCAGGTCATCTTACTTCAGCTGAAGATGGAAGATGTGTTAAAAAAAAGTCTAACATATTGTTTAAATTTTATAAAGCTTTACTGAAATTGCATACTCTTTTATGAATTTGACTTAGCTCATTGTACTTTAGGAATTGTGCTTTTATTTTAATTAACTTCAGTATGTTTTCAGTTTTGTAACTATGAAAAATATCTCCACTGCTATACTGCTAATATTCAAAGTATTAAGATTTACCATAGTTTTCTTTTCACAGGTGCTATGGCTCTGAAGCCTAGACACAAGCTTCCAAAAGTACCGAAGATGAATGGATCATTTTCTAGCATAATAAGAGATTATGAATTGCAAGTATCACAGCTAAATAAAAACCTTGAAGAGGACCCCAACGATGCTGACCCGACCAACCAGTCCAGATGCATGGATCTAACAACGATCATTCCTGGAACACCCAAATATGAAGGCACATATACCCAGGTCACATGCCCAGCAAATCATAAACCCAAGGAAAAATTCAAATCTAGAAGAAAGATAATGACCTTTAGTGAATTTATCAAGAATAAGACAGTATAGCCTTTGTATCTCTGGCATCAGCTTTTAAATTGTCCATGTACTAAATAAATATATAAATAGTATATTAAGCATGTAGTATTTTTAACCATCTTCAGTCAACTTGGCGTCCACCAGGACGTTGCCATGTCCCTAGGGGAGCTCTCCATCGGGCTGTTAACGGAGTCACTGGCTTCTTGGACCTCTTGGGAAGGGTCGATGGTGCTCGTGCAAGCAGCAGATCCCGGGGCAACTTGCTGCTGTTTGCAATGGCTGTAGCCGAGGAGAGACAGGCACCTAGCAACATCTGTTGTTGGGGCAATGGATGAATTCCCTGCTATGTTTGTTAACTGCTCATTACTCTGTAATTTGTCTATGATTGTAATCATGTGATAACGTGTTTATCATTCATTACCTTTGAAACTTATCATGATTTTGACCAGCTCTACCTGGAGCTCATTACCTTTGTAAATTCTCATGATTAATGTGTTTATGATTCATTACCTTTGCAATTATTCATGAGTGTGACCAGCTCAACCTGGAGCTCATTACCTTTGTAACTTGGTCATGATTATGACCAGATCTAGTTCATTACCTTTGTAACTTGCTCAGCTATCAAAACTTTGGAGTCCAGTCCCTGGACCAATTATGTACCTCTGTAATCTTTTGACTACCGCCCACAGGATGGGTATGGGGTGCATAATAAACATATTAAACTAACTAACTAACTTTCACTCCCTGTCTTTAATACTGCATACAAAATATATGGTTAGGTTCCCAGAGTCTCTAGCTATGACACTGGCATGGGGCACAGAGGAGTCTATTGCTAATTGTCATTTATATCCCCCTTAACCTGGGTGGCTGGAGGATGAAGCCTCTACCATTCCTTGCACTGAATGACCTACACAGGTTTAGTGCTTTACACTTATGAAGCATTAATTGGCAAGATGACTTCCTGAAACCTCTTCTCTGGTATACATTACTAATTTTCTTTTTAGGTCACCCTGCCTTGGTGGGATATGGCCAGTTTGTTGAAAAAAAAATGACTTCCTGAGAGTAAACTCCTAATGAGGTAGGGAATTAAGGTTTATATCATTGCCTTGTGTCACATTGGCAGGGGTGTTCCATGCCAGAGTGGTCATGCTCATAGCTAAGAAAATTTCCCAAGTGCTGATCTTGAGCATTTGCCATGCATGGAAATCATATACTTCTTGCTTCCACTTCCCTAGAAATAATGGTATCTATCTCTACCTCAGTTTGCCTCATACTCTGAACACCCACTTCTTCATTTACCATTCTAGTGCTATCTTTGACGAGTATGTCGGTGTGTTTTTTAACAACATAAGGGAAACTTATTGTAAAACTAGCACTACATGATTTTTAAGTTTAGTGCTAATTGAGCCTGACTACCTCCCACCCCCCTCCCTGATGTGCTGTATAATCCCATGCAGCGCTGTATAGCCCTTGTGGCTTAGCGCTTCTTTTTGATTATAATAATAATGTATAATCCCATGGGTTTAGCACTCCCACATGATTATAATAATAAGTTTAGTGCTTAAACTGATGATGACAACAATACTAATTATTATTTATAAAACGAGAATAAGACTTGACCTCCACTGTAAACTTGGTGAACACACTAAAACACGTAAGAATGTTAGTGGTGTAAGTCCCAATTTGCTCCTCGAGGGAGGTCCCTTGATGCTGGTGAGGGGGGCCCTTGATCTAGGGAATTGGATCTGTGCTCCAGTTCCCTGAATTGTGCCTGAATACCTTCCATTCTTTCTCCCCAGATGCCCTGTGTAATCCCTATGAGTTTAGCACTCTCCCATAATAATAATAAGTCCCAATTTGCCAATTTCATTGAATAAATAGTAACATTTACATTCAATAACTAAAGAATGCTTCTTCTGATCTTCAAAATATTACTGGTGATGAATTCTCTAAGATGGATGATACCCCAGAAGTTAAGCCTATGTAGGAGCAAATTTGAGAATTAAGGGGATACTACCTTTCTTGGATTGCTCGAATTACTATTATACTATTAATTTTATTATTATTATTATTATTATTATTCACAACTAACTGCTAAACTCGTAAGTAAATACAGTGTCTGAAGAGTGACAAGTAATCAGGATTGATCCAAGAAAGAGGGACAGGAGTAATTCAATTTCTTGGACGCCTTGATGTCAGCAGACATCAAGGCATCTGTCTCTCTTGAAATGTGTAGGAAACTGGAGAACAAGCAACTGGAGTGTTACGTGCAGGCAGGAAAGCAGATAGAACTTGAAATTACTGCGAGAAATACAAATCCCTTCAGTGTGTGTTCATCTAATTTAGATCTGATTGCCCTAAGTTCATCTCACTGCCTGATGTCCATCTCATTACCTGATGTTCTTCTGATTGGTTGCTGGTGCTTAGCTCAGGTGAAAAGCAGCTGGTGGGGTTGTGTGCCAGTTGAGGAAGTGACACAAGTGTAGCAGGTGCAGCACAGGTGTGACCCAGATGTGACAGGTGTGACACACGTATGAGAAGTGTGACAGGTGTGACACAGGTATGAGAAGTGTGACAGGTGTGACACAGGTGACAGGTGACACAGGTGTAACACAGGTGTAACACAAGTGTGATGGGTGCAACACAAGTGTGGAACAGGTGCAACATAGGTGTGACAGGTGTAAAACAGGTGCAACACAGATATAACACAGGTTAAACACCGATGTAACACAGGTGTGACACAGGTGCAACACAGATGTAACACAGGTGTGACACAGGTCCAACACATATGTAACAGGTGTGACACAAGTGTAACATGTGTGTGACAAGTGTAACACAGGTGTGACAAGTGTGACACAGGTGTTGTGGAAAGTTTTAGATTTTCCTATATTCAGCATGTGTAAATTTGAATAATACAATAACTGTGTAATAAAATATGATGTTGATTTGACTCTTTCGAGAAATTTTAAGTGGAGGGGGAGTGTGGAAGAGAGGGGAGGTGCTGATGCCGGGGGGGGGGGACGCCATTTGCAGTTTGGGAACATTGGTTGTAGTGGGAACTTCTGTTAATAATTCGACGTATTCTGAGGCCAGATTGATGTAAATCGGCCTCAATTTGTTATTTAGAAATTGCTGATACGTTCCTGCTGAAGGACTGGGACAGGAAATTTGCGGGACTGCAAGAATTGAGTGGAGGACGGAAAAATAGAGGACTTCAATGAAGCCTTCCCAACAACACACCTTAGCTAAGTGATTCTTACCCATAATTAAAGTAGTTTTTGCATTGGCCATCGTAAATCCTAGCTGTTAGGGTATAGTTAGGGTGTGTTCCATCAGCATTAACTGTCTTCCAGTAATTAAATGGTGAGTGTGAATACCAATTATATATTGCGTACCCAGCAAGCCTAATACTATACAATCCACACAAGTTTACCAGAGTAGCTGGTTTTAATATTATAATTATTTAATGCCAGGTCTAGCTTTTTGTGAAAGTGGTGAAGTGGGCAGTCGAGGGAGTTACAGTGACCTACTGTGACGAAGTCCCACTTACCTCACCCAAATTACTTGCAGATAATAAGTCAGGTATTACTCTGTAAGCCTCCTGCAGGTGATTTGCTCACATATAATAATAATAATAATAATAATAATAATTTCCACAGGTGGGACACAGGTGCAACACAGGTGTGGCGAAGTGCCAATCACAGGTAGAGAAAAATCGTAATTATTACCCTCACTCGACAGATCTCCCTCACTCGACAATCTCCCTCACTCAATAGATCTTCCCCACTCGATAGATGCTCACTCAATAATCTCCCTCACTCAGTAGATCTCCCCACTCGATAGATCTTCCCCACTCAATCACTCGATACTTCTCCCTCAATGGATCTCCCTCCGTAGAGCTTAGTTCCTAGAATTGCCTTACTGAGAATGTTTCTTATGTAAATAGACTTCAGGCTGAACCTAATTACGAAGAGCATGGGGATGGTGAACGAAGTGGTGGTGGTAGTGATGGTGGTAATGGTAGCAGTGATGGTGGTAATGGTAGCAGTGATGGTGGTAGTGGTGAATCGGTCCACAGGTACCAGCAATTTAGATACGCATAACAAAGCATTAAATTCTGAATACACATTTCGTCTTGTTCCACGGATGACCTACCTCTTTAGTCTGGCAGAATCACAAGAGGACATGAACACAGGGAAAGGGACTGTCTCAACGCCATTTTATTTGCCTCAAGGGAGGTTCCTTGACGCTGGTGAGGGGCGCTTGATCTAGGGAATTGAATCTGTCCTTCAGTTCCCTGAATTAACCCTGAATACCTTCCATCCCCCACACAGGCGCTGTATAATCCTATGTGAATCTGAAACAGTACGAGATATGTAAACGATGGACTGGAGACAGAAATTTATATGGAAATTTTAATGGCGGCGTTACGCCCTCGCACTGGACTTTGTCAAGTTAAGATTAAGATGTTTATTTTGACATAATACATGGTTGTACAAAGGAATATAATAGTTGGGTGTACATGCCAAAAACCCCTTTGTATGCAGAGCATTTCAGGAAAACCTAGAGATTAACTTAAGATTAGGAAGGTAATAATAGTTCATATTGTCATTAGATAAGTTAAAGTGAGTACAGGAGAATTGAATATTCTATCAGGTTATGCTACATGGCTTTGACCCCTCAAGGAAGGTTCCTTGATGTTGGTGAGGGGGCTCTTGGTTTAGGGAATTGGATCTGTGCTCCAGTTCCCCGAATTAAGACTGAATGCCTTCCACATCCCCCTCCCCCAGGCGCTGTATAATCCTCCGAGTTTAGCGCTTACCCCTTGATTATAATAATAATAGTAATAATACATGGCTTTGATAAGTCTAGTAGAGAATTATTACACTATTGAATTAGTTCATAAAGATTACAGTATTACAATGGACAATTTAAAACAATTTACAATATGATATATCACAGTTTAGTACTGTTTACAACAATGAAATTTAGAGCGTTACAAAGAGCGTTATAAAGAGTGCTACAAAGAGCATTACAAAGAGAGAAGGACACCCGTCAACAGTACAGGAAACGTTTCGCGAAGTGGCTTCATCAGTCCTTCATTAGGACTGAATAAGCCTCTTGTGGCGAAACGCTTCCTTTAATAAATGTCCTGAGATATACGTAGATGTTCTTTCCCAAAGTTTGTCGGCATCAACACACCATTTACACACACACCCAGATAACCATTATCATCAGTTAATAGAGAAAAACATCAATTAACATACATGCAAATTAGGGAGCAGAAACAACGATTAAAACACACATAGACATCAGAGACCCGAGTATCACTGAAGAATTAGACACATGTGCAACATCTGGGTAGCTTTATTTTTAGACGTTTCACCAAGTAGTGGCTTTATCTGTGGAAAATTGCATTTAGCTGAATGTATCATTATATACATAACAGTAAATGAACAAAGATAATTATTATTTATCAGTTAGACAAGTAGGAATTTGGGACACCTAGGTCGCAAAAAATGTCCCCCTTCGATACCTACCACTGTCATATCCACAAGTTGCTCTGGACCTATTAATTACCAATTAAATATGTATAACCAGGAATACTGGTAAATATATAAATTTTGTGGACTGTATATTAAAAATAATAAATGGTTATATATATACACAATTACATAACAGAAGGAAAATATATCTTAATATCACTCACCAATTTGACTGGATATTAAGTTGTATCATACTCAGAAAAAACTCTAAGTTTATGAAAACACTGGCCAGAATTATACACAAATCTAGAGAGCTTATCTGAGGTTCCTGGTGCTGTCTTGTCCAGTCATCTGATATCTCAAGTTATGCAGGAATGCATGTCCAACAATTTCGCCTCCTATTTGAGAGGTGTCAGCCCAATTTTAACCTCTAGAGCACGAAAATTCCTTCCCATTACACTAACGTTGTATCCAGTTCAAAACCAAGATGGCGAGTCTCTACTTTTTTTCGATAACATACTTCTTTTAAAAATACAATATAGGGCATCTATTTACCTATAAATTACCGTATTTCCGGAAAATATATACAGTATTTTCCACATTATCAGTGCAATACAAGGACGGTATAAATCTTGGTAATAGATACCCATAAGCTGTTTTAGAAAGACACGTAAGCATACACTAGGACATAATGTGAAGAATATAGAATTATATACTACAAAAGATGAGGTAATTAGTCCCTGATTACCCTGACGCCAGTATATTACCTATAATTATCTTTATTTCTACAAGTACATGTACAGGGTATACAGAGCTTAGCTGACAGAAAGCCGTTTGTTATGCAGAGTATTTCAGACAAATTAGGTCAATTTTATCCCAGGATGCGACCCACACCAGTCGGCTAACATCCAGGTACCTATTTTACTGACGGGTGAATAGGGGTAACAGGTGTTAGGAAACACGCCCAATGTTTCCATTCTTGCCGGGAATCGAACTGCGGACCCTCAGCGTGTGAAACGAGAGCTTTGCCTACCAGGCCGAGGGCCACCTTTAACAAACTTCATGCCTGTGCTTCATAAACTGAATGGGTGTAATTATAATCATATTTTTTTAAAGGGATGGACCGGCAAGCCAGCGGAAGGCCTCGGTTAGATAACCAAAAGCTCCAGCTGCGGGTCATCATATGACTAAGACCCGCGTCAGGAACACTTGTTCTGTTTCCCGACAAACTTGTCTAACGTAACCTAAGCATGTGCTTCACATTCTTCAAGACTACGATATTCTTCACTAACTTCAAGGTTGAGGGACTGACTACCTCATGTTTTGTATATAATTCTATATTCTTCACATTATGTCCTTTGTATTGTATTAATAAAGCCACTGGATGGCGAAAAAAATACCCAGATGTTGCACATGTTTAATTCTTCATCTTGTCGGTATTGTCTACCATTCATATACAAGCATCAAAGAATACTCTCCCGGCTCTTAAGAGCCGGGAGAGAGTGGACCTACTAGCGACCATCGAGGAGGCGGGGTCAGGAGCTATGAATCGACCCCTGCAATCACACATATATAGGTGAGTACAGACAGGTTGATGCCTGGGTCAGTGAGGCGGGTTGCCATACTCCAGGAGCAAATTACAACCACGCGTCACCCAGCCAATTTGCAAGCCAATTTCCTCCCGGTGAGGCTGTTAGGAGATTTTCCACCTCAGAGCTGCTAGAGGCGCCTGGAGAGGTGTCTGCACTCCAGACGGATACTGGGTGCATGTGGAGGTTAATAATAGAGGATATTTGAAAATACATCAGTGTCCATAAATAAAGCGGTTTTGAGGAGAGTGAAGTATCTAGTGTCTGTTAAACACAGATAGATTATATTTTCTCAATTATATAGCATCACATATTGCAGAGACGGATATGTTAGTTAGTTAAAGATTAGCGGGTATTCTCCCGGCCCGGGCCTTGTCCAAATGGTGGCCCGGCCTTGGCTCCCTCTTTAGGGAGTGTCTGAGACCTAAGTCTCCCATGGGAGGAGGCACAAGCACTTCATCTTTGGGACCAACTGTCCCCAGGCCTAGCCACAAGCTAGGCCTCTCTGGTCTGCCATCCCCGCCCCAAGGGGGCAAATGGGAATGACAGTCTTATGAGCTAAAGGCTCGGGCTCAGGCACCTACCCTACCCTAGAAGGGTTAGGCATGGTGTCGATGAGACGGATATGTAGAATATATAGATAGCCAGAATAAATATATATATTTTCTTTATTGTTATCAAATATCTATGTAATATATATATTCAAATTCCAAATTATAATTATTATTATTATTATTATTATTATTATTATTATTATTATTATTATTATTATTATTATTATTATTATTATTATTATTATTATTATAACAATATTTTACGAAAGATGATGTTGGAAAATATAGAGCAACAGACCATATTGCTATGGGGGAACTTTAAAAAAAATATGATTACAAAGGGGTGAGGTAATAGGTAATACTTGTTTCAAGACCAGGATGATAGATCATCATACGAGGTGTGATGAAGTGTACAATGAGAACACTCTGCTGTGCAGTGTGTTCATGGATGCAGGAATGAGGGCTAGAATTTGTGATGCATACGATGTCAATTCCTTTTTTTTTTTAAGGAGTTTCTTATGCGCCTGATCATCATTTAGTTGTAGTCAAGATGAGAGGATGTAGAATAACGGTTGGGAAATGTCAGCCGTTGATAAAGAAGGGAAATAGATGTGGATTATTTAATGTGAATGACTTACATGAATGACGTGATGCTATATGTTGTGGCTGACCTAATGTTTAGTACCTATTGAGACTGACGTAATGTTGTGGCTGACCTAATGTTTAGTACCTATTGAGACTGACGTAATGTTGTGGCTGACCTAATGTTTAGTACCTATTGAGACTGACGTAATGTCAGTGACTTGAACATGATAAGTGAGAGAGACGAGCAACTGCAGGAAGAAAGATTGATCAGTGTGAGAGACAATGATGAGAAAGATGTTGAGGATGCACTTGAGGATGGTTCATGAATGTGAGAAAGTGCTGAAGAGTTTTGCGGGTACCCATCTAGAAACCCATCAGTTACACAACCCAGGGCAACATGGGTTTAGAACAGGTCGCTCCTGTCTGTCTCAACTATTGGATCACTACGACAAGGTCCTAAATGCACTAGAAGACAAAAATTCAAATTCAAATTCAAATTCAAAGTTTATTCTCTATAAGGATTACAATGCTGAGTTTACAGAAATTTGGTTATTGTTTGGTTTAACATGTAGTAAAATTGAGATTACAGAGTGTACCACTAGAACGCTTAGCATGGCTAGGCATTTCGGGCATAGTTTTATTCTTAAATGTAAAATATTACAAATTATGAGGTAAGTTGGTATTATGGCTAAGTGACTAAATACTATTTTGTGAGTTTAGCAGTGTGAATGCTTTTGTTTTGGCACAGTATATAGTTTCAGTATTGGAGTATCACAGGATTCATTATATTAAGACTGAGATTAATATTTCTGTTTATGGTCAAATGAGTGTGCGAGTGTAAGTGTGAACCACCAGGTGGTTTTCGTGAAGTTAGTTGACGGGGTGTATCAGGGAGATAAGATGTTTTCTAATGGTAGTTTTGAAGGTGATGAATGTGTCTGCATTTCTAGAGTTATCAGGTAGGGTATTCCAGATTTTAGGGCCTTTGACATACATTGAATTTTTGTAAAGGTTTAGTCGGACACGGGGAATGTCGTAGAGATGTTTGTTTCTGGTGTTATGCCTGTGGGTTCTGTCACAACTATCAAGAAAGCGTTTAAGGTCAAGGTTGATATTAGAGTTTAAGGCCCTGTAGATATAGATTGCACAGTAGTAAGTGTGGATGTACTGAACTGGGAGTAAGTTTAGATCTTTGAAGAGTGGGGGGGGTGTGCTGCCAGGGATGGGATTTAGTGATTATTCTTACTGCAGCTTTTTGTTGGGTTATTATTGGCTTTAGGTGTGTTGCTGCTGTTGATCCCCAAGCACAAATAGCAAAGGTGAGGTATGGATAAATAAGTGAGTGGTATAGTGTGAGAAGGGCATTTTGCGGCACGTAGTATCGTATCTTAGAGAGGATCCCAACCGTTTTGGATACTTTTTTGGCTACATGCTGGATATGGGTGCTGAAATTCAGGTTATTGTCAAGGTATAAGCCTAAGAATTTTCCCCCATTATTTCTGGTAATTAGAGTGTTGTCAATCTTAATGTTAATTTGTGCATCTCCTGCTCTGCTACCAAACATAATATAGTAAGTTTTGTCAGTGTTAAGCGTAAGTTTGTTGGCTGTCATCCAAGTCGATATTTTAATCAGCTCCTCATTCACAATGGTGTTAAGGGTGGCAAGATTAGGGTGAGAGATGACATAAGTCGTGTCATCAGCAAAGAGAATGGGTTTTAGGTGTTGGGATACGTTTGGTAGGTCATTGATGTATATGAGGAAGAGCAGGGGACCAAGGACACTTCCCTGCGGAACTCCAGTATCGAGTGGCCGTGTTGCTGATGCTGTGTCTTTAATGGTGACGTACTGATACCTATTAGTAATGTAAGATTTGAAATAAGCAAGCGCATGGCCTCTTATACCGTAGTGGTCAAGTTTGTGGAGTAGGATTTCGTGGTTTACTGTGTCAAAAGCTTTTCTTAGGTCAATAAAAATTCCTAGTGGGTATTCCTTATTTTCCAGTGCTGTGTAAAGCAGATCTAGCATTTTTATGATTGCATCATTAGTGCTTTTATTTTTCCTGAATCCAAACTGGCAGGGGTTGAGTATGTTTTGAGCCGTTATAAATGAATACAGTCTCCTGTGCACAAGTTTCTCAAAGATTTTGGATAGCAATGGTAGGTTAGATATTGGCCTATAGTTGTTTAAGTCTGTAGGGTCACCACCTTTATGTATTGGTGTAATATATACAGATGTAATATATACAGACTTTGCAAAAGCCTTCGACAAGTGTGACCATGGCGTAATAGCGCACAAAATGCGTGCTAAAGGAATAACAGGAAAAGTCGGTCGATGGATCTATAATTTCCTCACTAACAGAACACAGAGAGTAGTCGTCAACAGAGTAAAGTCCGAGGCAGCTACGGTGAAAAGCTCTGTTCCACAAGGCACAGTACTAACTCCCATCTTGTTCCTCATCCTCATATCCGACATAGACAAGGATGTCAGCCACAGCACCGTGTCTTCCTTTGCAGATGACACCCGAATCTGCATGACAGTGTCTTCCATTGCAGACACTGCAAGACTCCAGGCGGACATCAACCGAATCTTTCAGTGGGCTGCAGAAAACAATATGAAGTTCAACGATGAGAAATTTCAATTACTCAGATATGGTAAACACGAGGAAATTAAATCTTCATCAGAGTACAAAACAAATTCTGGCCACAAAATAGAGCGAAACACCAACGTCAAAGACCTGGGAGTGATCATGGCGGAGGATCTCACCTTCAAGGACCATAACATTGTATCAATCGCATCTGCTAGAAAAATGACAGGATGGATAATGAGAACCTTCAAAACTAGGGAGGCCAAGCCCATGATGACACTCTTCAGGTCACTTGTTCTATCTAGGCTGGAATATTGCTGCACACTAACAGCACCTTTCAAGGCAGGTGAAATTGCTGACCTAGAAAATGTACAGAGAACCTTCACGGCGCGCATAACGGAGATAAAACACCTCAATTACTGGGAGCGCTTGAGGTTCCTGAACCTGTATTCCCTGGAACGCAGGCGGGAGAGATACATGATTATATACACCTGGAAAATCCTAGAGGGACTAGTACCGAACTTGCACACGAAAATCACTCACTACGAAAGCAAAAGACTTGGCAGACGATGCAACATCCCCCCAATGAAAAGCAGGGGTGTCACTAGCACGTTAAGAGACCATACAATAAGTGTCAGGGGCCCGAGACTGTTCAACTGCCTCCCAGCATACATAAGGGGGATTACCAACAGACCCCTGGCAGTCTTCAAGCTGGCACTGGACAAGCACCTAAAGTCGGTTCCTGATCAGCCGGGCTGTGGCTCGTACGTTGGTTTGCGTGCAGCCAGCAGGAACAGCCTGGTTGATCAGGCTCTGATCCACCAGGAGGCCTGGTCACAGACCGGGCCGCGGGGGCGTTGACCCCCGGAACTCTCTCAAGGTAAACTCCAGGTACAGGAGAGTGGGTGCGGCAAGAGAAAAGGGAATGATTGTTGGAATGATGAGAGTCAGAAATAAGGTTAGAGAGATGAGGTGAAGATATCTTCAAAGCATGTTTGCAAATACATGAACTGTTTCTAAGATTTGTCACAAGAAGCGCCAAACCCGTGTGGGTCGTTGAGCGTAAGGAATGGTGAAGGATAAATCCTGTTTCATAAGGGAAGGCAGTTAGCTACCTATTTGGGCACAATACGGATGTAGCTTTACTCGTGTAATAACAATTAGGTAAGCAGAAATAGGGAATCTCGTATAGATAGTTGTTAATGGGTAATATAAAATAGGTAGCCGCAAATGTGTAATCAGAAATAGGTAATTTCTCACATAATTATACAAAAACGTACACACACACACAGCTGCCTACACAGTACTCATACACACACACATACACACACACACACACACACACACACACACACACACACACACACACACACACACACACACACACACACACACACACACACACACAACCGAGGAAGAAGTGAAGAGGCTTCTGAGTGAGCTAGATACCTCAAAGGCAATGGGGCCAGATAACATCTCCCCATGGGTATTGAGAGAGGGAGCAGAGGCGCTATGTGTACCCCTAACAACAATATTCAATACATCTATCGAAACAGGGAGATTGCCTGAGGCATGGAAGACAGCAAATGTAGTCCCAATCTTTAAAAAAGGAGACAGACATGAAGCATTAAACTACAGACCAGTGTCACTGACATGTATAGTATGCAAAATCATGGAGAAGATTATCAGGAGAAGAGTGGTGGAACACCTAGAAAGGAATGATCTCATCAACAGCAGCCAGCATGGTTTCAGGGACGGGAAATCCTGTGTCACAAACCTACTGGAGTTCTATGACATGGTGACAGCAGTAAGACAAGAGAGAGAGGGGTGGGTGGATTGCATTTTCTTGGACTGCAAGAAGGCGTTTGACACAGTTCCACACAAGAGATTGGTGCAAAAACTGGAGGACCAAGCAGGGATAACAGGGAAGGCACTACAATGGATCAGGGAATACTTGTCAGGAAGACAGCAGCGAGTCATGGTACGTGGCGAGGTGTCAGAGTGGGCACCTGTGACCAGCGGGGTCCCGCAGGGGTCAGTCCTAGGACCAGTGCTGTTTCTGGTATTTGTGAACGACATGACGGAAGGAATAGACTCTGAGGTGTCCCTGTTTGCAGATGACGTGAAGTTGATGAGAAGAATACACTCGATCGAAGACCAGGCAGAACTACAAAGGGATCTGGACAGGCTGCAGAACTGGTCCAGCAATTGGCTCCTGGAGTTCAATCCCACCAAGTGCAAAGTCATGAAGATTGGGGAAGGGCAAAGAAGGCCGCAGACGGAGTACAGTCTAGGGGGTCAGAGACTACAAACCTCACTCAAGGAAAAAGATCTTGGGGTGAGTATAACACCAGGCACATCTCCTGAAGCGCACATCAACCAAATAACTGCTGCAGCATATGGGCGCCTAGCAAACCTCAGAACAGCATTCCGACATCTTAATAAGGAATCGTTCAGGACCCTGTACACCGTATACGTTAGGCCCATATTGGAGTATGCGGCACCAGTTTGGAACCCACACCTAGCCAAGCACGTAAAGAAACTAGAGAAAGTGCAAAGGTTTGCAACAAGACTAGTCCCAGAGCTAAGAGGTATGTCCTACGAGGAGAGGTTAAGGGAAATCAACCTGACGACACTGGAGGACAGGAGAGATAGGGGGGACATGATAACGACATACAAAATACTGAGAGGAATTGACAAGGTGGACAAAAACAGGATGTTCCAGAGATTGGACACAGTAACAAGGGGACACAGTTGGAAGCTAAAGACACAGATGAATCACAGGGATGTTAGGAAGTATTTCTTCAGCCACAGAGTAGTCAGTAAGTGGAATAGTTTGGGAAGCGATGTAGTGGAGGCAGGATCCATACATAGCTTTAAGCAGAGGTACGATAAAGCTCACGGCTCAGGGAGAGTGACCTAGTAGCGATCAGTGAAGAGGCGGGGCCAGGAGCTCGGACTCGACCCCCGCAACCTCAACTAGGTGAGTACAACTAGGTGAGTACACACACACGTCAAGAAGTTAGAGAAAGTACAAAGGTTTGCAACAAGGCTAGTCCCAGAGCTCAAGGGAATGTCGTACGAGGAAAGGTTAAGGAAAATCGGACTGACGACACTGGAGGACAGAAGGGTCAGGGGAGACATGATAACGACATACAAGATACTGCGGGGAATAGACAAGGTGGACAGAGATAGAATGTTCCAAAGAGGGGACACAGGGACAAGGGGTCACAACTGGAAGCTGAAGACTCAGACGAGTCACAGGGACGTTAGGAAGTATTTCTTCAGTCATAGAGTTGTCAGGAAGTGGAATAGCCTAGCAAGTGAAGTAGTGGAGGCAGGAACCATACATAGTTTTAAGAAGAGGTATGATACAGCTCAGGAAGCAGAGAGAGAGAGGACCTAGTAGCGATCAGTGAAGAGGCGGGGCCAGGAGCTGAGTCTCGACCCCTGCAACCACAATTAGGTGAGTACACACACACAAATCGACTCCTGTCTGGACAACTTTCCAGCCCCATCCCCAAACATCTGGCTGCTTGGTGACTTCAATCTAAGACACACAAAATGGAAGAATATAGCAAATAATGTCGTAGCAGAAATAATCCCTGGAGGTAGCTCAGATGGAAGGTCACACACGCAGGAGCTGCTGAATTTCTGCAACGAACACACTCTAAGTCAGCAAATAGTGGAGCCAACAAGACTGGAGAACACACTGGACCTTATTTTCACAAATAATGAGGACCTGGTAAGGAATATAACAATATCAAAAACAACAAATTCTGATCACAATCTAATCGAAGTTCAGACTTGCATGCACAGGAGTCCTGATCGGCACAATGCATTCAGTTATGAGGTCACCTTTACCAAATTCAACTTCAACAACAAGAACATCATCTGGGATCAGGTAAACTATGCCCTAAATGAAACATGCTGGGAGGATATCTTAAATTACATGGACCCTAACCAATGCCTCGAAAAGATCACCCTCCTGGTAGCTGAAGTATGTTCAAGGTATATTCCTATAAGACAAAAGAAAAGAAGAAGTAAACTGGAGAGAGAGAGACGCTCCCTCTACAGGAGAAGACGAAGAATCATTGAACTCCTCAAGAATGCCAGATTATCTGATACACGGAAGGTAGTGCTAACCAGGGAAGTGGAAAATATTGAGCTGAAGTTAAAGGACTCATACAGGATCCAGGAGAGACAAGAGGAGCTAAAAGCGATTAATGAAATTGAAAGAAATTCGAAATATTTCTTTTCATACGCCAAAAACAAGTCAAAAACCACTTCTAGTATAGGGCCCCTGCTCAGACAAGATGGATCCTACACTGACGACAACAAAGAAATGAGCGAGATACTGAAATTGCAGTATGACTCAGTGTTCAGCGAGCCACTAACCAGTTTAAAGATAGATGATCCAAACAATTTTTTCATGAATGAGCCTCAAAACCCTGCCAATGTAGGCCAGATTTATGACATAACTCTAACTCCAATAGACTTTGAGAAAGCCATCGACGACATGCCCATGCACTCAGCCCCAGGCCCAGACTCGTGGAACTCGGTGTTTATTAAGAACTGCAAGAAACCCCTCTCACGGGCCTTAAGTATGCTATGGAGAAGGAGCTTAGACACAGGCGAGATTCCAGTCACTAAAAACAACAGATTTAGCCCCACTCCATAAAGGTGGCAGCAAAGCAGTAGCTAAGAACTATAGACCAATAGCTTTAACGTCCCACGTCATAAAAATCTTTGAAAGAGTTCTAAGAAGGAGGATAGCAAACCACCTGGACTCCCAAAAATTGCACAATCCAGGGCAACATGGTTTCAGAGCAGGTCGTTCCTGCCTTTCGCAACTGCTTGACCACTATGATATGGTCCTAGATGCACTGGAAAACAAACAAAATGCGGATGTAGTATACACAGACTTTGCAAAAGCCTTTGACAGGTGCGACCATGGTGTAATAGCACATAAAATGCGTGCTAAAGGGATAATCGGCAAAGTAGGCAGATGGATCTTCAACTTTCTAACCAATCGCACACAAAGAGTAGTGGTAAACAGAGTTAAATTAGATGCTGCCATAGTGAAGAGCTCTGTCCCACAAGGCACAGTACTCGCACCTATTCTGTTCCTTATTCTCATATCAGGCATAGAAAGAGATGTAAACCACAGCGCTGTATCATCTTTTGCAGACGATACTAGGATCTGCATGAGTGTCATCCATTGAGGACACTGTTAACCTCCAAGAAGATATAAACCAAGTTTTCCAATGGGCAACAGAGAACAATATGATGTTCAATGAAGACAAATTCCAACTACTCCGTTATGGAAAACTGGAGGAAATATTAACTAGAACTGAGTATACTACAAACTCCAATCACACAATAGAGAGGAAAAGTAATGTGAAAGGCCTAGGAGTGGTAATGTCAGAGGATCTCACCTTCAAGGATCACAACAATGCCACTATCACATCTGCTAGGAAACTGATAGGATGGATAATGAGAACATTCAAGACAAGAGATGCTAAGCCAATGATGATCCTTTTTAAATCACTTATTCTTTCTAGGCTGGAATACTGCTGTACATTAACATCCCCATTCAAGGCAGGTGAAATTGCAGAGCTAGAGAATGTACAGAGAACCTTTACTGCACGTATAAGTTCCATCAAACACCTTAACTACTGGGAGCGCCTGGAAGCACTTGACTTGTACTCACTAGAGCGCAGGCGAGAGATATATATCATAATCTACACCTGGAAGATTCTGGAGGGACTGGTCCCTAATATGCACACAGCAATCACTCCATACGAAAGCAAAAGACTTGGCAGGCGATGCAACATACCCCCAGTGAAAAGTAGGGGCGTCACTGGTACACTAAGAGAAACACAATAAGTGTCCGGGGCCCAAGACTGTTCAACATCCTCCCACCAGCAATAAAGGGCATTACGGGAAGACCCCTGGTTGTCTTCAAGAGGGAGCTGGACAGATACCTAAAGACGGTGCCGGATCAGCCGGGCTGTGGTTCGTACGTTGGATTACGTGCGGCCAGCAGTAACAGCCTCGTTGATCAGGCTCTGATCCACCGGGAGGCCTGGTCGTGGACCGGGCCGCGGGGACGTTGATCCCCGGAATGCCCTCCAGGTAGACTCCAGGTAAGTAGTAGCGACCAGTGAAGAGGCGGGGCCAGGAGCTAGGACTCGACCCCTGCAACCTCAACTAGGTGAGTACATACACACACACACACACTGCATGGTATTCATGCAGGGCTGCGTCATGGGCTTTAAGGTCCTACTCAATTTCAGAAATAATTTCCGTGTGTCGAGATACGCCCTTGACCCCTCTCTCTCCGTAGCCCTCCATTCATCCCCCCCCCCCCCCCATCTTTCAGACCCATCACAAACCCCGGCTCCCTCCCCTCACTCTCCCCTTCCAAAGCGTCCCTCTGATCCCCTGCTTCTCCCCTCCCTCTCGTCTCAAAGACTAATCTTCCGTTTCAGAGATTGTAGCTTGTAGGTGTGCAAAAAGAGAGGAATATTTAACATACACGCACACACACACACACACACACACACACACACACACACACACACACACACACACACACACACACACACACACACACACACACACACACACACACACACACACACACACACACACACACACACACACACACACACACACACACACATACACACACACACACACACACACACACACACACACACACACACACACACACACACACACACACACACACACACACACACACACACACACACACACACACACACACACACACACACACACACAATATTAAAACGACGTAGCAGCGAAAGAAAAATCTGACCCGAAACTGTTATACAGTCACATCAGGAGGAAAACAACAGTCAAGGACAAGGTAATCAGGCTAAGGAAGGAAGGAGGAGAGACAACAAGAAATGACCGTGAAGTATGTGAGGAACTCAACAAGAGATTCAAAGAAGTGTTCACAGAGGAGACAGAAGGGGCTCGAGAAAGACGGAGAGGTGGGGTACACCACCAAGTGCTGGACACAGTACACACAACCGAGGAAGAAGTGAAGAGGCTTCTGAGTGACCTAGATACCTCAAAGGCAATGGGGCCAGATAACATCTCTCCATGGGTCCTGAGAGAGGGAGCAGAGGCGCTATGTGTACCCCTAACAACAATATTCAATACATCTATCGAAACAGGGAGATTGCCTGAGGCATGGAAGACAGCAAATGTAGTCCCAATCTTTAAAAAAGGAGACAGACATGAAGCACTAAACTACAGACCAGTGTCACTGACATGTATAGTATGCAAAGTCATGGAGAAGATTATCAGGAGAAGAGTGGTGGAACACCTAGAAAGGAATGATCTCATCAACAGCAGACAACATGGTTTCAGGGACGGGAAATCCTGTGTCACAGACCTACTGGAGTTCTATGACATGGTGACAGCAGTAAGACAAGAGAGAGAGGGATGAGTGGATTGCATTTTCTTGGACTGTAAGAAGGCGTTTGACACAGTTCCACACAAGGGATTAGTGCAAAAACTGGAGGACCAAGCAGGGATAACAGGGAAGGCACTACAATGGATCAGGGAATACTTGTCAGGAAGACAGCATCGAGTCATGGTACGTGGCGAGGTGTCAGAGTGGGCACCTGTGACCAACGGGGTCCCACAGGGGTCAGTCCTAGGACCAGTGCTGTTTCTGGTATTTGTGAACGACATGACGGAAGGAATAGACTCCGAAGTGTCCCTGTTTGCAGATGACGTGAAGTTGATGAGAAGAATTCATTCGATCGAAGACCAGGCAGAACTACAAAGGGATCTGGACAGGCTGCAGACCTGGTCCAGCAATTGGCTCCTGGAGTTCAACCCCACCAAGTGCAAAGTCATGAAGATTGGGGAAGGGCAAAGAAGACCGCAGACGGAGTACAGTCTAGGGGGCCAGAGACTACAAACCTCACGCAAGGAAAAAGATCTTGGGGTGAGTGTAACACCAGGCACATCTGAAGCGCACATCAACCAAATAACTGCTGCAGCATATGGGCGCCTAGCAAACCTCAGAACAGCATTCCGACATCTCAATAAGGAATCGTTCAGGACCCTGTACACCGTGTACGTTAGGCCCATATTGGAGTATGCGGCACCAGTCTAGAACCCACACCTAGCCAAGCACGTAAAGAAACTAGAGAAAGTGCTAAGGTTTGCAACAAGACTAGTCCCAGAGTTAAGAGGTATGTCCTACGAGGAGAGGTTAAGGGAAATCAACCTGACGACACTGGAGGACAGGAGAGATAGGGGGGACATGATAACGACATACAAAATACTGAGAAGAATTAACAAGGTGAACAAAGACAGGATGTTCCAGAGATGGGACACAGCAACAATGGGACACAGTTGGAAGTTGAAGACACAGATGAATCACATGGATGTTAGGAAGTATTTCTTCAGTCACAGAGTAGTCAGGATGTGGAATAGTTTGGGAAGCGATGCAGTGGAGGCAGGATCCATACATAGCTTTAAGCAGAGGTATGATAAAGCTCAAGGTTCAGGGAGAGTGACCTAATAGCGACCAGTGAAGAGGCGGGGCCAGGAGCTTGGACTCGACCCCTGCAACCTCAACTAGGTAAGTACACACACACACACACACACACACACACACACACACACACACACACACACACACACTGTGCGCACACACACACACATACTGACAACATGCTGACAGCACTGGAGGACAGGAGAGATAGGGGGGACATGATAACGACATAAAATAATGAGAGGAATTGACAAGATGAACAGAGACATAATGTTCCAGAGATAGGACACAACAACAAGGGGGCCACAGTTGGAAGTTGAAGACTCAGATGAATCACAGGGATGTTAGGAAGTATTTCTTCAGTCACAGAGTTGTCAGGAAGTGGAATAGTTTGGGAATCGATGTAGTGGAGGCAGGATCCATACACAGCTTTAAGAAGAGGCATGATATAGCTCATGGAGCGGGAAGAGTAACCCAGTAGCGGCCAGCGAATAGGCGGGGCCAGAAGCTGTGAATCGACCCCTGCAACCACAACTAGGCGAGTACAACTAGGTAAGTACTGTGAACGCACTCTACACATACTCCCAGTGAAAAGTAGGGGCGCCACTGGTAAACTAAGAGAAAACAAAATAAGTGTCCGGGGCACAAGACTGTTCAACAGCCTCCCACCCACCAGCCATAAGGGGAATTACCAACAGACCCCTGGTTGTCTTCAAGAGGGAGCTGGATAGATACCTAAAGTTAGTGCCATATCAGCCGGGCTGTGGTTCGTACGTTGTACTACGTGCTGCCAGCAGTAACAGCCTCGTTGATCAGGCCCTGATCCACCACGAGGCCTGGTCATGGATCCGGCCGCGGGGGCGTTGATCCCCGGAATGCCCTCCAGGTAGATACTGTACACACGCAGTGTACACATACACACTGTACATACATACTGAACACTCACACAGACACACAGGCAGGATACATGCATAGCTTTAAGAAGAGGTATGATAAAGCTCATGGAGCAGGTACATTGACCCAGTAGCGGCCAGTGAAGAGGCGGGGCCTGGAGCTGTTAATCGACCCCTGCACCCACAACTAGGTAAGTACACACAAATACACAAATACACACATACACACACACATACACACACACACATACATACACACATACATACACACACACACATACACACACACGCACACACACACACACACACACACACACACACACGCGCGCGCGCGCGCGCTCTGTTCTATGAATTATACCTTTCGTAACCCTGTACCATCTTCTAATTTCTAAGCTATATGTTCTTTTGAATATTCACACTTCACATTGTTCTCAAACAAGATATCTCCGCTGCCTCCTCCTCGCTGCAACGTTTAGCGCTTATCTCAAACATAAGCAGTAGAGAGAGAGGGAGAGAGTTTTAATACTGCCACTGGCTGAGTTATCTCTCATGGGGTGGGGAAGAAACGGGTGTTTCAATTCCAACAATAAGAATTCCAAATCCTTTAATAAGGATTCTTGTCACGTTTCTGCAGTTCCTCTCCCCCCCCTCCCCACCTTCACTCAGAAGGAAGGGTAGCGGTTTAAAAACTCCGGAGAGTTTTGAGTGATTAGTTTGGAAAACGTAGTTATTGTGATTATCATCATTATTATTATCATTATGATGATCATCATCATCATGGTGATTTTTTTTTATTTTTCTTACAGAATATATTTGTGTAATAGAATTAAGATTAACCAGGTAGGTGGGACAGTAATTTAGCCTAAATATATGAAAGTAAAAATGATTGAACCTAAATAATGGATTATAGATGAAATGTAAACATAAAAGTGTGGAGGTGAAAATTCAATCCTCCATGGAAATTAAGCGACCAATCACAAAACAAGGAAAGGACACACCCTCACTTTAACCAATCTAAAAACGGGTACACACCCTTATTCCAACCAATCAGAAGCCAGAAATTGCTGCACAGTGCCTCATAAACTCATTGTATTGTATTGTATCGTTAATAAATATCCACATAAAACGTTTGTTACGTGACTTTTACTGTTAAAAGTAATTACATCGGAAAATCAGGTGGTGGATGTACCGCTGTGCTGATACACGACGTCAAGGAAGCAGCGGCCATGATGGAAGTAAGAGGTAAATCAAGACACATGTGCAACGTCTGGGCATCTTTATTGTAGACGTTTCACCATCCAGTGGCTTTATCAATACAAATTCTAGGACATAGCTTGAAGACAGTAGGACTATATACGGAAGATGATGTAATCAGTCCCTCAACCTAGGAGTAGGTGCGAAGAGCACCATTGTCGTGGAGATTCTGAAGCAGAAGCAAGGAGCCTGGCGATTATATAGTAACGTCAGGTGTAGCAGACGAGGGCATAGTCGCTGGTAGGCGGGATTCCCCAGTGGAAGTAGGTCCTTCCCAAAGAGATGGGTTAGTTGTAGTAGTAGTTGTCGTAGTCGTGAAGGTTATGTATAGTCCTACTGTCTTCAAGCTATGTTCTAGAATTTGTATTGATAAAGCCACTGGATGGCGAAACGTCTACAATAAAGATGCCCAGATGTTGCACATGTGTCTTAATTTCATCTTGTCGGTATTATATACCATTCTTGCACAACTTGTCAGACTCTGCAATATCATGGAATCTTGATTCTGAGGACATGTACATAACCTTCACGACTACGACAACTACTACTACAACTAACCCATCTCTTTGGGAAGGACCTACTTCCACTGGGGAATCCCGCCTACCAGTGACTATGCCCTCGTCTGCTACACCTGACGTTACTATATAATCGCCAGGCTCCTTGCTTCTGCTTCAGAATCTCCACGACTATGGTGCTCTTCGCACCTACTCCTAGGTTTAGGGACTGATTACCTCATCTTCTGTATATAGTCCTACTGTCTTCAAGCTATGTCCTAGAATTTGTATTGATAAAGCCACTGGATGGCGAAACGTCTACAATAAAGATGCCCAGATGTTGCACATGTGTCTTAATTTCAACTTGTCGGTATTATATACCATTCTTGCACAACTTGTCAGACACTGCAACATCATTGAATCTTGTTTCTGAGGACATGTACATAACCTTCACGACTACGACAACTACTACTTCAACTAACCCATCTCCACGAAGTCTCATCGTGTGAGACTCGCCCTGGCATTAAGCCCAAGTCTGCTGTCGTCGATGACGCCACGAAGCTTGAGCTTGCAGCTTCTCTCAACACTTGTCTGCACGCAAAGTTCTCCAAGATCACGTCCCTGAAGGAAGCTTTCATCGTCACTTTTCTCGATGATACTGAAGCTGACAAGGTGCTTACACCTACTGCCATGAAGACCTTAGAAGACCGAGGCTTTACCATCTCTACGTCACCATACATGCTTGCAAAACGTTCAGTGTTTATGAAACGTCTTGACAAGCTGATCACGAACATGACCATCCAGGAAATTACTACATCACTTGAAGACCTCAACACCTGGGCCAAGATTGACACTGTAGTGAAGATTCCAAACGCTTCCTCAATGCTCAAGGTCACATTCCTGGACGTTACCATGGCGACCAGAGCACTGTCGGATGGCCTGGCCATCTCTTATTACTACATCAACCCTCGACAGATTGAACCTGAACGCTTCACGTACATAACACCTTGCTGGACATGTTACTCGTACAGTCACTCTACTGCCGACTGCCACGTGAAGAATAAGATATGTTCCACCTGTGGGTCTGCAGGACACGATTTTCGTTCTTGCACTTCCACTGCTGCTCCCACTTGCATCAACTGTAAGAGTGATCACCATACTCTTGCAGCCAAGTGTCCCGTGCGAAAGGATATCCTTTCTAAGAAACTCAAGGAAGAAACAAAGAAGTCATTTGGAACCTCTCCTACATACGCTGCAATTGCCAAGATTCAATCTACAACATCCAAGATTCTACAAGCTACTCAACAGTCGTCTCCACCACCTCTCCCTACCCAACCTCCACCTGATGATATTTCCACCAAATTCTATTACTGCATGATGTTTGCCCACATGCAAAATGCTGCAAAACCTGGCTCTTTCAACACGACTATCAATGAACTTCTTGCACTCAACAACATGCCATCATTTAACTTCCCTGCAAGTCCACCATCAGCTGAAATTTTGAAAATAATCCCGAAGATCGTCAGTTTTGAAGCGCCAGATGACTTGAAGGAATCAATAATTGACAATGACGACGCATCCATTTTTGAATCCTCCAATCAACGTTCACCTGCTAACATCCAAGTCAGCACTACGCCTCCTATTCGTCGATCGTCTCCTACTCGTCGATTGGCTCGTCGTGGCGGCGTACCTCCTTCACCTCCACTCACCACTACTCATATGGACCAATCAGAAGCCACGATTCTACCACAGTCTTCTACACACTCTCTAGCAGAGACACCAACATTGAAAGAACCTTCAATGCTGCACCCACCAACAAAAACCTCTCCAGCCATCACTCGACGTATTAATACAGAAGACAACATCGAGATCAATACCTGCACTGGAAGGATATAACTTTTTATACTACTCCTGACCAAGAACCCACAATGAATGTCGACACTTTGTACGAGAAAATACACGACAGAACAGTCAAGTTTACAAATCGTAAAGGATCCCACTGCTCCTTCACTACACTCAAGATGACCCTTGATCAGTTACAAGCCGACCCAGCATTTCGACCCAAGATTACAAGACTACTCATCGTTTCCTTCCAACAACTGCACAACATAAGGAATGCCTCCCACACTGAAGAAATGAAGTAACTCCTGACTCACAATTTAACGACACCTGACCAATCAAGAAGCTAGCCTCCCTTGACCACACCTCCAGCTTCTGCCAGCCGCCAATCAACATCAAGATGCAGCAATCTTCCGTCCAGCAAGTTGCAGTCAGCACCCGCAGAGTTCCTGCTGTCTTCTACGTCGTTTTCGTTATTGTTTATCCAGGCTTAGCAGTTGGGTCTAGTCCTGACTCTTCTCTCTTCGACTCAAGACATTCCTCTCACCGTCTATTCATCGCACTGTCCCCACTTGCCCCTCGCCCCTCGTGGGTCCTTACCTGTGAGTCCTTGATTGATTGATTCTGCTTCAGAATCTCCACGACTATGGTGCTCTTCGCACCTACTCCTAGGTTGAGGGACTGATTACATCATCTTCCGTATATAGTCCTACTGTCTTCAAGCTATGTCCTAGAATTTGTATTGATAAAGCCACTGGATGGTGAAACGTCTACAATAAAGATGCCCAGATGTTGCACATGTGTCTTAATTTCATCTTGTCGGTATTATATACCATTCTTGCACAAGAGGTAAATCGTTCGACAACCCCAGAAATCTTAGAAAATACGCGGCATCGGACGTGTTACGCTATTCATATTATCTTGAAGAGATGCAATGATCCAGCTGTAGTGCACAGTAAAACAGACTTTAATCGTGGATCAACAGCGAGAGAACGGCAAAAAAAAAAAAAAATACATCTTTAACTGAGCTACAACCCAATACATTAAGCTGTAAGTTAATATTTTAGAATATAATTTTTTTTTCTGTTGATATGAATGAATAAAAAATGTTATCAGGGGAAGCTATACATAGAGTTAGCGGACTCTTGAGTTAACAATAAGAAGTAATGAACAGGAATCTGGGAAAGTAATCGTTGACTAGAGTCCTATGAGAGTCAAGCTTCAGGACCAGTGGAAGGTGAGGTGAACCTTGGTTAACAAGACCAGTGGAAGGTGAGGTGAACCTTGGTTAACAAGACCAGTGGAAGGTGAGGTGAACCTTGGTTAACAAGACCAGTGGAAGGTGAGGTGAACCTTGGTTAACAAGACCAGTGGAAGGTGAGGTGAACCTTGGCTAACAAGACCAGTGGAAGGTGAGGTGAACCTTGGTTAACAAGACCAGTGGAAGGTGAGGTGAACCTTGGCTAACAAGACCAGTGGAAGTTGAGGTGAACCTTGGCTAACGAGACCAGTGGAACCTTGGTTAACAAGGTGAGGTGAACCTTGGTTAACAAGAGGTGAACCTTGGCTAACAAGACCAGTGGAAGGTGAGGTGAACCTTGGAACCTTTAACAAGACCAGTGGAAGGTGAGGTGAACCTTGGCTAACAAGACCAGTGGAAGGTGAGGTGAACCTTGGTTAACAAGACCAGTGGAAGGTGAGGTGAACCTTGGTTAACAAGACCAGTGGAAGGTGAGGTGAACCTTGGTTAACAAGACCAGTGGAAGGTGAGGTGAACCTTGGTTAACAAGACCAGTGGAAGGTGAGGTGAACCTTGGCTAACAAGACCAGTGGAAGGTGAGGTGAACCTTGGTTAACAAGACCAGTGGAAGGTGAGGTGAACCTTGGTTAACAAGACCAGTGGAAGGTGAGGTGAACCTTGGCTAACAAGACCAGTGGAAGGTGAGGTGAACCTTGGCTAACAAGACCAGTGGAAGGTGAGGTGAACCTTGGCTAACAAGGCCAATGAAAGAAAAGGTGAACCTTGGCTAACAAGACCAGTGGAAGGTGAGGTGAGCCTTGGCTAACAAGACTAATGAAAGGTGAGGTGAACCTTGGTTAACAAGACCAGTGAAAGGTGAGGTGAACCTTGGCTAACAAGACCAGTGGAAGGTGAGGTGAACATTGGCTAACAAGACCAGTGGAAGGTGAGGTGAACCTTGGCTAACAAGACTAGTGGATGGTGAAGTGGAAGGTGAGTGAACCTTGGCTACCTATACCAGTGGAAGGTGAGGTGAACCTTGGCTAACAAGACTAGTGGAAGGTGTGGTGAACCTTGGTTAGCAAGACCAGTGGAAGGTGAGGTGAACCTTGGCTAACAAGACTAGTGGAAGATGAGGTGAACCTTGGCTAACAAGACTAGTGGATGGTGAAGTGAACCTTGGCTAACAGGACCAGTGGAAGGTGAGGTGAACCTTGGCTAACAAGACCAGTGGAAGGTGAGGTGAACCTTGGCTAACAAGATCAGTGGAAGGTGAGGTGAACCTTGGCTAACAAGACTAATGAAAGGTGAGGTGAACCTTGGTTAACAAGACCAGTGGAAGGTGAGGTGAACCTTGGCTAACAAGACCAGTGGAAGGTGAGGTGAACCTTGGTTAACAAGACCAGTGGAAGGTGAGGTGAACCTTGGCTAACAAGACCAGTGGAAGGTGAGGTGAACCTTGGCTAACAAGACCAGTGGAAGGTGAGGTGAACCTTGGCTAACAAGACCAGTGGAAGGTGAGGTGAACCTTGGTTAACAAGACCAGTGGAAGGTGAGGTGAACCTTGATTAACAAGACCAGTGGAAGGTGAGGTGAACCTTGATTAACAAGACCAGTGGAAGGTGAGGTGAACCTTGGTTAACAAGACCAGTGGAAGGTGAGGTGAACCTTGGCTAACAAGACCAGTGGAAGGTGAGGTGAACCTTGGTTAACAAGACCAGTGGAAGGTGAGGTGAACCTTGGCTAACAAGACCAGTGGAAGGTGAGGTGAACCTTGATTAACAAGACCAGTGGAAGGTGAGGTGAACCTTGGCCTTGGCTACCAAGACCAGTGGAAGGTGAGGTGAACCTTGGCTAACAAGACCAGTGGAAGGTGAGGTGAACCTTGGTTAACAAGACCAGTGGAAGGTGAGGTGAACCTTGGCTAACAAGACCAGTGGAAGGTGAGGTGAACCTTGGCTAACAAGACCAGTGGAAGGTGAGGTGAACCTTGGCTAACAAGACTAACAAGTTTGAACCTTGGCTAACAAGACCAGTGGAAGGTGAGGTGAACCTTGGCTAACAAGACCAGTGGAAGGAGAGGTGAACCTTGGCTAACAAGACCAGTGGAAGGTGAGGTGAACCTTGATTAACAAGACCAGTGGAAGGTGAGGTGAACCTTGGCTAACAAGACCAGTGGAAGGTGAGGTGAACCTTTGTTAACAAGACTAGTGGAAGGTGAGGTGAACCTTGATTAACAAGACCAGTGGAAGGTGAGGTGAACCTTGGTTAACAAGACCAGTGGAAGGTGAGGTGAACCTTGATTAACAAGACCAGTGGAAGGTGAGGTGAACCTTGGTTAACAAGACCAGTGGAAGGTGAGGTGAACCTTGGCTAACAAGACCAGTGGAAGGTGAGGTGAACCTTGGTTAACAAGACCAGTGGAAGGTGAGGTGAACCTTGGCTAACAAGACCAGTGGAAGGTGAGGTGAACCTTGGTTAACAAGACCAGTGGAAGGTGAGGTGAACCTTGGCTAACAAGACCAGTGGAAGGTGAGGTGAACCTTGGCTAACAAGACCAGTGGAAGGTGAGGTGAACCTTGGCTAACAAGACCAGTGGAAGGTGAGGTGAACCTTGGTTAACAAGACCAGTGGAAGGTGAGGTGAACCTTGGCTAACAAGACCAGTGGAAGGTGAGGTGAACCTTGGCTAACAAGACTAGTGGATGGTGAAGTGAACCTTGGCTAACAAGACCAGTGGAAGGTGAGGTGAACCTTGGCTAACAAGACCAGTGGAAGGTGAGGTGAACCTTGGCTAACAAGACCAGTGGAAGGTGAGGTGAACCTTGGCTAACAAGACCAGTGGAAGAAGTGAACCTTGGTGAGACCAGTGGAAGAAGTGAACCTTGGCTAACAAGACCAGTGGAAGAGTGAGGTGAACCTTTGGCTAACAAGACCAGTGGAAGAAGGTGAACCTTGGCTAACAAGACTAGTGGATGGTGAAGTGAACCTTGGCTAACAAGACCAGTGGAAGGTGAGGTGAACCTTGGCTAACAAGACCAATCAAAGAAAAGGTGAACCTTGGCTAACAAGACTAGTGGATGGTGAGGTGAACCTTGGCTAACAAGACCAATGAAAGAAAAAGTGAACCTTGGCTAACTAGACCAGTGGAAGAAGTGAACCTTGGCTAACAAGACCAGTGGAAGAAGTGAACCTTGGCTAACAAGACCAGTGGAAGAAGTGAACCTTGGCTAACAAGACCAGTGGAAGAAGTGAACCTTGGCTAACAAGACCAGTGGAAGAAGTGAACCTTGGCTAACAAGACCAGTGGAAGAAGTGAACCTTGGCTAACAAGACCAGTGGAAGAAGTGAACCTTGGCTAACAAGAATAGTCGAAGGTGAGGTGAACCTTGGCTAACAAGAATAGTCGAAGGTGAGGTGAACCTTGGCTAACAAGACCAGTGGAAGAAGTGAACCTTGGCTAACAAGACCAATGGAAGCACTGAACCTTGGCTAACAAGACCAGTGACCAGTGGAAGAAGTGAACCTTGGCTAACAAGACAGTGGAAGAAGTGAAGACCAGTGGAAGAAGTGAACCTTGGCTAACAAGACCAGTGGAAGAAGTGAACCTTGGCTAACAAGACCAGTGGCTAACAAGAAGAACCTTGGCTAACAAGACCAGTGGAAGAATTGAACCTTGGCTAACAAGACCAGTGGAAGAAGTGAACCTTGGCTAACAAGACCAGTGGAAGAAGTGAACCTTGGCTAACAAGACCAGTGGAAGAAGTGAACCTTGGCTAACAAGACCAGTGGAAGAAGTGAACCTTGGCTAACAAGACCAGTGGAAGAAGTGAACCTTGGCTAACAAGACCAGTGGAAGAAGTGAACCTTGGCTAACAAGACCAGTGGAAGAAGTGAACCTTGGCTAACAAGACCAGTGGAAGGTGAAATGAACCTTCGGGTAAATTACACTTTCAGATTTACTGGACTGGTAAGTAATTGCTTGGTTAACTAGATCTTGAAATTTATTTTATGCAGTTCTTCCCCTCGCTGGCACACCATCATAGTACTCATCATCGTCATTCATCGTCATCTTGGTCATCATCGTCATCTTGGTCATCATCTTCATCTTGGTCATCATCGTCATCTTGGTCATCATCGTCATCTTGGTCATCATCGTCATCTTGGTCATCATCGTCATCTTGGTCATCATCGTCATCTTGGTCATCATCGTCATCTTGGTCATCATCGTCATCTTGGTCATCATCGTCATCTTGGTCATCATCGTCATCTTGGTCATCATCGTCATCTTGGTCATCATCTTCATCTTGGTCATCATCGTCATCTTGGTCATCATCGTCATCTTGGTCATCATCGTCATCTTGGTCATCATCGTCATCTTGGTCATCATCGTCATCTTGGTCATCATCGTCATCTTGGTCATCATCGTCATCTTGGTCATCATCGTCATCTTGGTCATCATCATCATCTTGGTCATCATCATCATCTTGGTCATCATCGTCATCTTGGTCATCATCATCATCTTGGTCATCATCGTCATCTTGGTCATCATCGTCATCTTGGTCATCTTCATCTTGGTCATTATCATGGTCATAATGGTCATCATGTCACTTGTCACCTTCGTGAAACTGGATAAGATAAAATAAGATAAGATTTCGTTCGGATTTTTAACCCCGGAGGGTTAGCCACCCAGGATAACCCAAGAAAGTCAGTGCGTCATCGAGGACTGTCTAACTTATTTCCATTGGGGTCCTTAATCTTGTCCCCCAGGATGCGACCCACACCAGTCGACTAACACCCAGGTACCTATTTGCTGCTAGGTGAACAGGACAACAGGTGTAAGGAAACGTGTCGAAATGTTTCCACCCGCCGGGAATCGAACCCGGGCCCTCCGTGTGTGAAGCGGGAGCTTTAGCCACCAGGCCACCGGACCTTAATGATGAAGGGCTCTTGATGCAAGGAATCAGAGATATCTCATTTTCAAACTTGATTATCTCACGTTCCAGGGCGCTGTATGACAAATACGGGCGTAGCGCTTACAATAATAAAATAACTAATAACAAATAATAATAAACAGACTGAGACAAACATGCCGTTGTTTCCAACCAATAGAAATTCTACTAGGCAAGGCAGTTTACAGTAACTAGCTCAATAATGCAATAAAGTAGCCTCTTGTTATGACGAGGAAGGAAGGGGGGGGGGGTTAGTGGAGGATGAGAGCCAATAATGTAAGTATACATATACATAATGTAAGTATACATATACATAATGTAAGTATACATATACACTGAACGATACAGCTAGCTACAATGACGTTAAGAAGTAGTGTTTTTCTTTCAATCTGGAGATGGTGAGTGAAATGACTTGGTTGAAGACAAATATTTGGAGGCAAATATTGCACAGTTTCAAGAGTGGATATGATCAGAACCTAGAGGCCAGGAGTCGGCGAGACCGGTCGATGAGTGTAGAGGCGGGGCCAGGAACTATGCATCGACCCTTGCACATACAATTAGGTGAGTAATTCTATATATACACTGAGAGATACCTCGGTATATATGTACCCTTAGAGATAGCTCAGTATATTAAGAGCTACCCAAAGTTCTTGCTTCAGTCCGCTACCTGGGAGTCTGTTCCACTCATTTACAATTTCATTGCCAAACCAGTACTTCCCTACGCCCTTTCTAAATCTAAATTTCTCCAATTTGAATCCATTGCTGCCATCAGTCTTCGTTAGATACTTTCAGTACGTTATTTAAATCCTCGTTATTTATTCCGTTGTCCATTCGTTCACATCAGTTACAACCCTCTTCCCTTAATTCTACGTCTTTACTGAGAGTGCAAGCTCAGTGTCTTCAACCCAAATTCGTGGAAAGGTTCCTGATGTATGGGTTGTTTAAACTTCGTCATTCTTTACATATTTTCGAGTGTATTTATGTCCATCCTTGAAATTGGAGACCAGACCTTTGCAGCTATAATCTAAATGATGCCTAATAAAAGATATATAAAGGTGAAGGATAACCTTGTGACTTCTATTATTAATATTTCTTGATATAAAGACAAGAACCCTATTAGCTTTATTACGAACACTTATCATCTGTTGTCTTGGCTATAAATTTCTGCTAATCAAAACTAAACCCTTTTCACTCTTCCAGTTTGACTAAGCTCTATACCTCAGAGATACACAGCTCTTGGTGATAATGCGTACGCTTGAAAAAAAGACACCTTTTGATGTATATACTACATTGAGATACACAACTCAGCGCATATACCCTGTCTTATCAGTATATAAATGTATGTATATATATATTATATATATATATATATATATATATTATATATATATATATATATATATATATATATATATATATATATATATATATATATATATATATATATATATATATATATATATATATATATATATATATATATATATATATATATATATATATATATATATATAATGTCGTGCCGAATATGTAAAACTGGTCAATCTGCAAGAACTCATTTAAAATTAAAGTCATTTCTAAGATTTTCTCATATACGTTTAAAGATATATTTTTTTCATTAATGTTCATGTAAAAAATTTTATTTTGCACCAAAAGGAACTTAGAAAACTTACCTAACCTTATTATAACAAGCGTAATTTATTTTAGCTTAACCCAACTAAATATATTTTAGATTTGTTTACAGTAATTTAATACTAAACAAACACAGTGAAATATATTTTTTTCGTTAGGTTCAGAATGATTTTGGCGAAATTATTGCATACACAAATTTTCACTTGTCCTATATGGCAAGATGAGCGTTGCTATTTAAGCCAAGATGGCAAGTTCTGCCTATTCGGCACGACATATATATATATATATATATATATATATATATATATATATATATATATATATATATATATATATATATATATATATATATATATATATATATATATATATATATATAAGTAAGAATTAGCACGTATTATTTAAAATTATAAAGTGATTTTGTGACTAAAGGAGTTTTGTGGTATAAGAGTTTTTTGCACTTTAGAGAGAGAGAAAGTGATGACACGTGTACGTGTTAGAGAGTGAACAGTTTAGACTTTAGACTCGAGGTCACGTTATACTATATTAATTAAAGTAGAGGCTGTGTGTTCTCAGACATCAAACAGATATAATGTATTGATTCAGTTGGAGCAATCACGCAAATGAAAAAAAAAAGAAATTAGGTAAATACGAGAAAATAAGCTGAATGAAGATGCTTAAATGAATTAATATGAAGACTGAAGTGAAACTAAACGAATGATGAAATGAAACTGAATAAAACGAACGGAGAAATGATATGGTGATACCGACAAGATGGGAAAAAAGACATATATACAGTTAAGACATTTATTAAAAGGAACGTTTTGCCAGAAGTGGCTTCTTCAGTCCTGAAGAATTTGTAGATGAATGGTTCAGAGAACCGACATGTTGATAAATTAGACACATACACAACTCTTGGGAATCTTCATTGAGGAAACGTTTCGCCACACAGTGGCTTCATCAGTCCATACGAAGGAGAAACTTGAAGAACAGGAGGAGAATGAGGTAATCAGTCCCTCAACCTTGAGTCGATGTGTTCAGTCCATCAAGATTGATGGACTGAACACATCGACTCAAGGTTGAGGGACTGATTACCTCATTCTCCTCCTGTTCTTCAAGTTTCTCCTTCGTATGGACTGATGAAGCCACTGTGTGGCGAAACGTTTCCTCAATGAAGATTCCCAAGAGTTGTGTATGTGTCTAATTTATCAGTCCTGAAGAAGCCACTAGTGGCGAAAAGTTCCATTTAATAAATGTCCTGGACTGTACATAAGTGTTTTTTTTTCACAAAACGAACAGAGATTAACTAAGGAGGGGGGGGGGGTTAGTGCCCTCATTCATGCTGTTAAAGGGCTCTTAGTTAGAGGAACGGGAGTTACCCTTCACTTCCCTGGATGCAAAAGAATTAGTCTAGTTGATTTCTTCATTCGTTAATTTGTAGCCGTTCAGAAGAGGCTTTTATAGTTATCGCATAAATAACTATTTTCAATAATGAACTAAATAAAAGTGAAGTAATAACAGGTAACTGCCGGCGTTATTTTATAGTCCTGTCATTAAGTTTTGTGATTAAAGTGTGTTAAGGTGTAATAATTTCGAGGAAGTATACACTGTATGGCCTTGAGACCTTAGCATATGTATCCCGAGATTGTTTGATTATTATTATTATTATAATCAAGGGGGAAGCGCTAAACCCGGAGGATTATACAGCGCCTAGGGGGGGATGTGGAAGGCATTCAGGCTTAATTCGGGGAACTGGAGCACAGATCCAGTTCCTTAAATCAAGAGCCCCTCACCAACATCAAGGAACCTTCCTTGAGGGGCGAGATTGTTTGAACATTTCGTGGGTGGAATAATTTCCCCCTCTAATGTTTGTTGGTGGGTGGAATAGTTTATCTAATTTAGTTTGTTAGTGCTTGTAATACTTTATCTAATAATTTAATGGTGCGTGAAATATTTTTGTTACGTGTTTATTTACGCGTGGGATGCTTTCTCTAATATTTTTTGGTGTATGGGATAGTTTTACTCTAATGTTTATTGATACGCGGAATGGTTTCTAATGTTTATTGGTGCGTAGAATTGTTTCCCCCTCTAATGTTTATTGGTGCGTGGAATAGTGTCTGATGTTTATTGGTGCGTGGAATAGTGTCTGATGTTTATTGGTGCGTAGAATTGTTTCCCCTCTAATGTTTATTGGTGCATGGAATAGTGTCTAATGTTTATTGGTGCGTATAATTGTTCCCCCTCTAATGTTTATTGGTGAGTGGAGTAGGTTTCCCTTCTATTGGAATTTTTTGAAGTTTTCAATGTGAGTTTAGTTTCTTTCTAGTTAAGATTACGATAAACTTTGATCTCGCAATGAGACATTTCTGTGTTGGACTTTGGAATGACTGAGGCTTCAATTTTCTCTTCAAGGAATTTCACCTGAAAATCGACGTTGTAATTCCATATTAACCAGCAGAGTCAGTGTGAAGATACAATTGATACGCCTCATGGTGTCAGTATAGCTACTGAATTCCCTTATACGTATACTTGTGTAGTATATTGTAGATCGTATCTTCCATATATATATATATTTAGGCTACCTGGTCAGTAGGCCTAGTGACTAGCATGACGCTGTTGTGAGCCCTTCGCGCCTGGCATCCTCCTCAGTTCCCGTTAGACCTACCAAGCAGCTACAGGCAGGCTGGGCCTCCCTCTTCCACACTACAATATGTGTTGCCATCCAACAAGTGTGTTTAACTCCAACCATCATATCTCCTACGAACCCCCCACTACAATGGTGTTGACGTTTCAACATAAGAATGGAGGAATACTGCACAAGGCCTACTGGCCCATACAAGGCAGTGTTCCTCCAGTAACACATTTTGCTCATTCCAGACTAGGTTTTGTCTGGTCTCAGGAAAATTAGTCAGTCAGGTGTTATATTTAATAAGTTAGGTAAAAGGACACAAATGTAACCAATGCGACATTTTATTGTGGCAACGTTTCCCTCTCTAGGAGCTTTGCCAAACCGTTATAAACAATACAGGGACAGAGGGTATATATAGGTACAGAGGAGAGGTGCAAAGCATAATATAATCTTAGTAAGTAGTAGTAGTACTTGTGGTAGTAGTAGTTGTTGCAGTACTTGTTATGGTGGTAGTAGTAATAGTGGTGGCAGCAGCTATGTGATGGCTCGGTCTATTGCTCTGAGGAGAATTCTTGCCAATACTTAGAGATGACGTAGGCAGCTTCATCATCCCTGGCTGCCTTCAAGAGAGAGCTGGACAGATACCTAAAGTCAGTGCCGGATCAGCCGGGCTGTGGCTCGTACGTTGGACTGCGTGCGGCCAGCAGTAACAGCCTAGTTGATCAGGCCCTGATCCATCGGGAGGCCTGGTCATGGACCGGGCCGCGGGGGCGTTGATCCCCGGAATAACCTCCAGGTATCTCTGAAGTATTGACAAGAATTCTCAGCAATAGACCCAGCCATCACGTAGCTGCTACCACAACAAGTACTACAACTACTACTACTACCACAAGTGCTGCTACTACTTACAACGATTATATGCTTAGCACCTCACTCGGTACCAATATATATACTCTGTTGTGTCCATGTATTGTTTGTAACGGCTTGACAGAGCTCCTGGAGAGCGAAACGTAGCCACAATAGTGTCGCATTAATTGCACTTGAGTCCTTTTACCTAACATATTGTCGGTAATTCTACCAACATTATTACACTATATTTAATAAGTCGTTTTTAGTGTGCTTGGATTATATACGCTAGATTTTCACGATATGGATATACATAATACTGTTATTAATCAGCAACGATATTATTATATTATTATTATTATTATTATTATTATTATTATTATTATTATTATTATTATAATCAAGGGGGAAGCGCTAAACCCGAAGGATTATACAGCGCCTAGGGGGGATGTGGAAGGCATTCAGGCTTAATTCGGGGAACTGGAGCACAGATCCAATTCCCTAAATCAAGAGCCCCTCACCAACATCAAGGAACCTTCCTTGAGGGGACAGCAACAATAGCATGCTAACCTAGTTATTACAGGCCGAGGTCGAGGTGCATTTCCTGCTCAAGAACGATCTCTGTCCGGCTCCAATTCTGCGGAGCCCCGGTGTTAATGCGCCTTTCATTGTGCAAATGGATGCCGGTGAGCTAAGACTTGGTTATTTTCTTAAAAAGTCAGAGGTAGATATTTTACATCCTGTGTGCTTTTCATTCACTCTAACTGAAGATACAAAAGAATTACAGCACCATAGAGAAGGAGGCGATGTAACGCTGGAACATTTTAAGGCAGACTGGTGCATCGCCTCACCCATTAATATTGCTTGATACAGATTACGACCCACTCGTTTCTATTCACAGTATGAAACACAGAAAAATGCACGACGTATGTGCTTGGCTTTGAATGGTAAGCTGTTCAGTATAATGTTATATGTATCTCATCATTGGAAAACAACATGGTGGCTAACACGTTACCCAGGTCACACATAAATGTGTGACACCTAGTATCAAGGCATATTTCACAAGCCTAACACCTTATCCAAGAAAAAGCTGTATGACCTTTTCGAGTTTAGTGCTTAACCTGATTATAAAGTCTTGATTATACATTCTTTTGTATAGGGTCATGACAGTAACATGCATGTAACCAACACAATAATCTCATAGTCTCTCTTACGTTATTTTATGTTGAGTGTAATAGAATATTGAAGTTAGACGTTCTGGCAGAATTAGAGCTGGACACTTGCCAGCTTATTCTGGATTACTGATAGCGAGGTATCCTCAGAACACTCGGTTTTTCTTGTGTAGTCACAGATAACTATCTACCAGGAATTTGGCAGTTATGATAATTATATAAAATTTTATTCGTTGGACTTCTCTTTTTTTAGATACTCTTAATACTAAATGTTGTTGATGAATTAAACACATGTGCAATACCTGCGTCTTATTACTTTCGAGGATTTTTCGTTGACTAGAGGCTTTTTCACTTCAATATAGAGATTATATACGGAAGACTGACGGACTGAATACATCGATTCCAGGCTGAGGGACTGATTACCTCACGCTCATCTTTCACCGTTTCTCTGCATTGGACTGGGGATGGGGGGGAATTAAAGCTGCGTGTGAGAAAGTAGCGTGTCTGCCTCATGTTTAGCAAACAGAGGATCGAACTTCCACTACTGAAGGGCCTACACGGGTTTAAACGCTTTTCATGTAGAATAAATTGATCTTCATTGGACTGAAGAAACCACTGGCTGCCGAAACGTTTCCAGAACCAAGTTACCCATGTGTTGCACAAATGTCTTTTATTTTTATCAACTTGTCGGTTTTTCTAAATCATTTATTCATACGCTCCAGGTTCTGCCTGTGGCATCCCAGACTCTGCTCGGGATAAACATGCGTGTTGTGACACCGTGTGCTCCTTGCCTTGTTGCAGCTGTATTTCACGTCATGACAAGGTGTACACCCACTTCAATGGCCAGTGGAAACCCAGCATTATATTTTTTTTTCTTTTACAAAGGAAAATAAAACTCTTAGTAAAAATATATCTTTAATGATGTGTGAATGTTCGTCCTCCGGATGTTATATATCTCAGTTCCTTCCTCCTGGGGAAGAAAAACACAATAATAATAATAATAATAATAATAATAATAATAATAATAATAATAATAATGAAGTAATTATAATAATATACCTCAAAAATCGTGATGTTACCGCACATTAATTAAGTCGTTCATTAAAAATTAATTGTTCACCTGCCACCTTAATGTGCATTGGAAGATGGAAAGAACGGAAGGAAAGAAGGAAAAGGCGGACGGCTAGTGATGGAGGAGGAGGGAATAGATGAGTTAGCAATGTGAGGGAGGAGAGGATATGAAAATGAGGAAAATGAAGGAGAAAGGTGAAGGGCGAGGAGATTGACTGGTGGTGAACAGTAAAGTTTATTCATGTACACACAGTTACATATATTACATAGATTATACATAGCAGCATGTGTAGAGAACCCAGGATAACCCAAACAAGTCAGACAAAGTGACTTATGTCCATTAGGGTCCTTTTAATACCTTATTATTATACTATAAGAACATAAGAAAGAAGGAACACTGCAACAGGCCTACTGACCCATGCGGAGCAGGTCCATGTCCCCCCCGGTTAAGACCAATGACCCCCCTCCCGGATTAGCCCAATGACCCACCCAGTCTGGTCACCTAAACTCAAGGAAGGAGCACTGCACCAGACCCAGCAGCACAAGCTAGTTAGGTCCAACTCACACCCACCCACTCATGTATTTATCTAACCTATTTTTAAAACTACACAATGTTTTAGCCTCAATAACTGTACTCGGGAGTTTGTTCCACTCATCCACAACTCTATTGTCAAACCAGTGCTTTCCTATATCCTTCCTGAATCTGAATTTTTCCAACTTGAAACCATTGCTGCGAGTCTTGGCTGGAAATTTTCAGCACGCTATTTACATCCCCTTTATTTATTCCTGTTTTCCATTTATACACCTCGATCATATCATCCCTAATTCTACGCCTTTCGAGAGAGTGCAGATTCAGGGCCCTCAGTCTATCCTCATAGGGAAGATTTCTGAGACATGGGATCATCTTTGTCATCCTCCTCTGTACGTTTTCCAGAGCATTTATATCCATTCTGTAATACGGTGACCAGAACTGAGCAGCATAGTCTAAATGAGGCCTAACCAAGGATATATAGAGTTGAAGAACAACCTGAGGACTTCTATTAATTATACTTCTAGATATGAAGCCAAGAATTCTGTTAGCTTTATTGCGAACACTAATGCACTGTTGTCTTGGTTTTAGATTACTGCTAACCAGAACTCCTAAATCCTTTTCGCAATCAGTAGTATTAAGATCTACATTATTTAGTTTATATGTGGCGTGGTTATTTAACTGTCCAACGTTTAGAACTTTGCATTTGTCAATATTAAACTGCATCTGCCACTTCTCCGACCATTGCATCAGTCTATTCAAATCATCCTGGAGTGCTCTAGTGTCCTCACAATATCTTATTATTATACTATAAAGGATATATACTAGGAATAAGGTAAAAAAGAGTTATTTACATTAACATCTGTTAGCTAAAAAAATTAAAAAATCATTCTCCTCCCTTTCTATCACTACATTCATTAGTTACCTTTTGGCTCTCTTCTGGAACTGGTTCATGCTATGGCTGGCTTTGACATGTGCAGGCAGTCTGTTCCATTCTTTTATTGCTGTACAATAAAAGGTGTTTGACGGCTGGCCACTGACTGGGTACCACAAAGTTGTGCTCTTTCTCCCTAGTACTATGATTGTTTTGGTTCCCAGCCTTGACAGAATTGGCAGCAAGATATTCTGGACACTGTGAGCAATATGATTTAACTTCAGTTGTTTGGATATGCTGAATGTCTTCAACATTCAGCATATCCAATTGTTGTAATTCATCCTGGCCTATAGTCTTAAATCCCCCATTAACCATCCCCAAGAGCGTATACAAGATGACATGAACATTTGATACCAGCAGAGGACTCAGTCCCATGCTCCAACACTCGACTTGATGCCAGCAGAGGATTGAAACCCATGTTCCCAGTACCCCAGTTGATGCCTGCAGAAGACTAAAACCCATGCTCCCAACATTCCAATTAGTACTCTGCCTGCGGGGCGTGTTGGGGACATCCGCTCCAGTTTTCTGACCTGAGATAACATGTCTATTATTGCACTACTGGATATCTACGGTTGTATCAACCTTGTACCACTATGTGTACCACGGCACCTCTGTACCACTGAACCTGTACCATTGAATTTGCCATATTATCTACCACTGCATCTCTCTACCATTGTATTTGTACAACTACGTAGCTATTCAATTGTAACTTTATCATTGTGTATGTAACATTGCAAAACCAATATACTTCTGTAACACATTATCATACAGCAACTGTGCAGTACCAGTGGATTACAAAAGCACTGTACCTCAACCACTGTATCTCTTGCCCCACTGTACCACCGTTAGCCACTGCGCCTCAGCATCAATATACCACTGTATTGCAGAACCACTGTAGTTGTGTCGTCATGAAGCCATTTAACTGGAGTAACTTAAGGTAATGACAGTAATTAATTGCTTATTAGGCTCTGAATCACAGGTAATTGAATCTCTTTCAGGCACAAGAGAGTTGATATATTGGTTTACGTAAGGGCTGGTGTCTGACGTCAAAGACGGGTTGTCTGACGTCAAAGACGGGTTGTTTGATGTCAAAGACGGGTTGTTTGATGTCAAAGATGAGTTGTTTGACGTCTAAGACCGGTTGTTTGACATCAGGGACGGGTTATTTGATGTCAAATACGGGTTATTTGACTTTAAAGACAGCTCACCTCCCCTACATGATGCTGCTTTGATGTCGATGACGTCATTGTGTCCCTTTGATATAATTTTCTTGGGTGTTGGTGACCTGGCTAGGTTCATTAATGATGATGGCGTCACTAGCTTTCCTTGATATAATTGGCTTTGGCGTTGATGACATTACTAGCTTCCCTTGCTACCACTGGCTTTGGTGTTGATGACATCACTAGCTTCCCTTGATACAAGTGGCGTTGGTGTTGATGACGTCACTGGCTTCCCTTGATGCCATTGGCTTTGGCGTTGATGACATCACTAGCTTCTCTTGATGCCATTGGCTTTGGCGTTGATGGCGTCATTAGCTTTGATGTGATGCCACTGGTGTTGATAACGTCACTAGTTTCATTGTTGACAACGTATTAAGCCGGTGACGTCACAGACATCAGTCTCTGCGGAAGTCATTGAAAAAAATTCGAATTAGACCATGTTAATCAGAATTAACATTAGAATTAAACTCAACATTAGAGTAGGAATTATATGGTATTTTATTATTATTATTATTATTATTATTATGGGCCCCACACCCCTTGGGGAATGGGTGGTAACCAGGCTTGATCCAAGGAAATGAAGGGTAGCTCCATATTCCTGGGATCGAAAGCCCTTCCCAAAGTGTGTCTACCCCACACCAAAAAAATATTTTAAAACATATAAATCGCAGTGAAAAATTATCTTGCTTTGCTCCGTAGAATTGACGGAAGGTTATAAAAGTACACAAAAAATACAAATACCAGAAAAGAACAATATAACACAAAAGTCTTAAAAGATTCCAAAAGGGTATTAAAGGTTATAATTATATATATATATATATATATATATATATATATATATATATATATATATATATATATATATATATATATATATATATATATATAATATATATATATATATATATATATATATATATAATTATATATATATATATTATATATATATATATATTATATGTATGTATATATATATTATATATTTATATATGTATATATGTATTATGCATATATATATATATATATATATATATATATATATAATTATATAATTATATATTATGTATATATATTATATATATATTATATATTTATATATGTATGTATTATGTATATATATGTATTATGTATATATATGTATATATATATATATATATATATATATATATATATATATATATATATATATATATATATATATATATATATATATATATTATATATATATATATATAATGTATGTGTGTGTGCGCGTTTGCAATGGAGCTTCCTGTCATCGTATTTGCCTGAACTTCCTCTTTTCTGCAACATTGCTGGCTCCTGATGACGTGCTGATTGCAACACGAAAGGCCTAGAGCAATCATTCAGATCCTCCGTGGTTGTTTGGCATATATATATACATATATATATATATATATATATATATATATATATATATATATATATATTATATATATATATATATATATATATATATATATATATATATATATATATATATATATATATATATATATATACATATATATATATATATATATATATATATATTTTTTTTTTTTTATTATTTTTTTTATTATCACACCGGCCGATTCCCACCAAGGCAGGGTGGCCCGAAAAAGAAAAACTTTCACCATCATTCACTCCATCACTGTCTTGCCAGAAGGGTGCTTTACACTACAGTTTTTAAACTGCAACATTAACACCCCTCCTTCAGAGTGCAGGCACTGTACTTCCCATCTCCAGGACTCAAGTCCGGCCTGCCGGTTTCCCTGAATCCCTTCATAAATGTTACTTTGCTCACACTCCAACAGCACGTCAAGTATTAAAAACCATTTGTCTCCATTCACTCCTATCAAACACGCTCACGCATGCCTGCTGGAAGTCCAAGCCCCTCGCACACAAAACCTCCTTTACCCCCTCCCTCCAACCCTTCCTAGGCCGACCCCTACCCCCGCCTTCCTTCCACTACAGACTGATACACTCTTGAAGTCATTCTGTTTCGCTCCATTCTCTCTACATGTCCGAACCACCTCAACAACCCTTCCTCAGCCCTCTGGACAACAGTTTTGGTAATCCCGCACCTCCTCCTAACTTCCAAACTACGAATTCTCTGCATTATATTCACACCACACATTGCCCTCAGACATGACATCTCCACTGCCTCCAGCCTTCTCCTCGCTGCAACATTCATCACCCACGCTTCACACCCATATAAGAGCGTTGGTAAAACTATACTCTCATACATTCCCCTCTTTGCCTCCAAGGACAAAGTTCTTTGTCTCCACAGACTCCTAAGTGCACCACTCACTCTTTTTCCCTCATCAATTCTATGATTCACCTCATCTTTCATAGACCCATCCGCTGACACGTCCACTCCCAAATATCTGAATACGTTCACCTCCTCCATACTCTCTCCCTCCAATCTGATATTCAATCTTTCATCACCTAATCTTTTTGTTATCCTCATAACCTTACTCTTTCCTGTATTCACCTTTAATTTTCTTCTTTTGCACACCCTACCAAATTCATCCACCAATCTCTGCAACTTCTCTTCAGAATCTCCCAAGAGCACAGTGTCATCAGCAAAGAGCAGCTGTGACAACTCCCACTTTGTGTGTGATTCTTTATCTTTTAACTCCACGCCTCTTGCCAAGACCCTCGCATTTACTTCTCTTACAACCCCATCTATAAATATATTAAACAACCACGGTGACATCACACATCCTTGTCTAAGGCCTACTTTTACTGGGAAAAAATTTCCCTCTTTCCTACATACTCTAACTTGAGCCTCACTATCCTCGTAAAAACTCTTCACTGCTTTCAGTAACCTACCTCCTACACCATACACTTGCAACATCTGCCACATTGCCCCCCTATCCACCCTGTCATACGCCTTTTCCAAATCCATAAATGCCACAAAGACCTCTTTAGCCTTATCTAAATACTGTTCACTTATATGTTTCACTGTAAACACCTGGTCCACACACCCCCTACCTTTCCTAAAGCCTCCTTGTTCATCTGCTATCCTATTCTCCGTCTTACTCTTAATTCTTTCAATTATAACTCTACCATACACTTTACCAGGTACACTCAACAGACTTATCCCCCTATAATTTTTGCACTCTCTTTTATCCCCTTTGCCTTTATACAAAGGAACTATGCATGCTCTCTGCCAATCCCTAGGTACCTTACCCTCTTCCATACATTTATTAAATAATTGCACCAACCACTCCAAAACTATATCCCCACCTGCTTTTAACATTTCTATCTTTATCCCATCAATCCCGGCTGCCTTACCCCCTTTCATTTTACCTACTGCCTCACGAACTTCCCCCACACTCACAACTGGCTCTTCCTCACTCCTACAAGATGTTATTCCTCCTTGCCCTATACACGAAATCACAGCTTCCCTATCTTCATCAACATTTAACAATTCCTCAAAATATTCCTTCCATCTTCCCAATACCTCTACCTCTCCATTTAATAACTCTCCTCTCCTATTTTTAACTGACAAATCCATTTGTTCTCTAGGCTTTCTTAACTTGTTAATCTCACTCCAAAACTTTTTCTTATTTTCAACAAAATTTGTTGATAACATCTCACCCACTCTCTCATTTGCTCTCTTTTTACATTGCTTCACCACTCTCTTAACTTCTCTCTTTTTCTCCATATACTCTTCCCTCCTTGCATCACTTCTACTTTGTAAAAACTTCTCATATGCTAACTTTTTCTCCCTTACTACTCTCTTTACATCATCATTCCACCAATCGCTCCTCTTCCCTCCTGCACCCACTTTCCTGTAACCACAAACTTCTGCTGAACACTCTAACACTACATTTTTAAACCTACCCCATACCTCTTCGACCCCATTGCCTATGCTCTCATTAGCCCATCTATCCTCCAATAGCTGTTTATATCTTACCCTAACTGCCTCCTCTTTTAGTTTATAAACCTTCACCTCTCTCTTCCCTGATGCTTCTATTCTCCTTGTATCCCATCTACCTTTTACTCTCAGTGTAGCTACAACTAGAAAGTGATCTGATATATCTGTGGCCCCTCTATAAACATGTACATCCTGAAGTCTACTCAACAGTCTTTTATCTACCAATACATAATCCAACAAACTACTGTCATTTCGCCCTACATCATATCGTGTATACTTATTTATCCTCTTTTTCTTAAAATATGTATTACCTATAACTAAACCCCTTTCTATACAAAGTTCAATCAAAGGGCTCCCATTATCATTTACACCTGGCACCCCCAAACTTACCTACCACACCCTCTCTAAAAGTTTCTCCTACTTTAGCATTCAAGTCCCCTACCACAATTACTCTCTCACTTGGTTCAAAGGCTCCTATACATTCACTTAACATCTCCCAAAATCTCTCTCTCTCCTCTGCATTCCTCTCTTCTCCAGGTGCATACACGCTTATTATGACCCACTTCTCGCATCCAACCTTTACTTTAATCCACATAATTCTTGAATTTACACATTCATATTCTCTTTTCTCCTTCCATAACTGATCATTTAACATTACTGCTACCCCTTCCTTTGCTCTAACTCTCTCAGATACTCCAGATTTAATCCCATTTATTTCCCCCCACTGAAACTCTCCTACCCCCTTCAGCTTTGTTTCGCTTAGGGCCAGGACATCCAACTTCTTTTCATTCATAACATCAGCAATCATCTGTTTCTTGTCATCCGCACTACATCCACGCACATTTAAGCAACCCAGTTTTATAAAGTTTTTCTTCTTCTCTTTTTTAGTAATTGTATACAGGAGAAGGGGTTACTAGCCCATTGCTCCCGGCATTTTAGTCGCCTCATACGACACGCATGGCTTACGGAGGAAAGATTCTTTTCCACTTCCCCATGGACAATAGAAGAAATAAAAAAGAACAAGAGCTATTTAGAAAAAGGAGAAAAACCTAGATGTATGTATATATATATATGCATGTGCGTGTCTGTGAAGTGTGACCAAAGTGTAAGTAGGAGTAGCAAGATATCCCTGTTATCTTAGCGTGTTTATGAGACAGAAAAAGAAACCAGCAATCCTACCATCATGCAAAACAGTTACAGGTTTTTGTTTCACAGTCATCTGGCAGGACGGTAGTACTTCCCTGGGTGGTTGCTGTCTACCAACCTACTACTATAAATATAAATATATATATATATATATATATATATATATATATATATATATATATATATATATATATATATATATATATATATATATATATATATATATATATATATATATATATATATATATATATATATATATATATATATATATATATATATATATATATATATATATATATATATATATATATATATATATATATATATATATATATATATATATATATATATATATATATATATATATATATATATATATATATCAAACAACCACGGAGGAACTGAATGATTGCTCTAGGCCTTTCGTGTTGCAATCAGCACGTCATCAGGAGCCAGCAATGTTGCAGAAAAGAGGAAGTTCAGGAAAATACGATGACAGGAAGCTCCATTGCAAACGCGCACACACACATACATTATATATATATATATATATATATATATATATATATATATATATATATATATATATATATATATATATATATATATATATATATATATATATATATAGATATATATATATATATATATATATATATATATATATATATAATGTCACTATTTGGAAGGGAAAATTCTCCATTGCTCAGTGGACCTCAGCCCTGCGCTGACCAATCACATCCAAGGATAAATTACTCCCGGGGTTGTTATTGGTCTATTTATTACTGTATATAGTACGAGCTCGCTCTTCCGTCACTCCGGTAATTTATATTACAGCTGCATCAGCCTAGCCAAAGGCTAGGCTGATGCAGCATAACCTTTATTGCTTTTAACAAACTTTTGTGACTTTTTATAACCTATTGTCATATAATCTTTTGTGATTTTTGTTGCTTTTGTAAATTTTTGTAACCAATATACATATATATATATATATATATACATATATATATATATATATATATATATATATATATATATATATATATATATATATATATATATATATATATATATATTTAATGCTGAAGTTACAACTACAATGACCATTGCCAATATTACATGAGAAAATCACCTTCACCAGTTAGGTAGCTTTGTTGTCCTGAGAATAGGGACAGGGTATCGAGCCTGAAGTACTCACGTGGGTTTAGGGTTCTCGGTAAAAAAAAAACGGGAAAGACTGATGATACCAAAATAAATTCAGAAATGTTAGAACTTTGAATCGTAATTTTAAACAATTAAATGCCGCTGTACGAGCTACAGTTAATTTTCTTTGAAAAACATTGAATTTATTTATAAATAATTCATAATTTAAAGCAAATAAAATGAATAATACATATGAGAAAAAATAAATTCTTAGGACGATACGAACACCAAACTACCAGACGTACTGCTGGAGTAATCCAGTTTACATTTAACATCATTTCATCTACGTACCCTAACGTCACGAGTCATATATCAGGTATATATGAGTGAATCACGACTAACGTAGTGGTTCTAACAACGACTCTAACAAAGAGACTCGCATATATCTACTCTAAAAATAACAAACGCTTTTTAACATGAGGCAGTGGAGTATGTGGTGCTGGTAGTAGCCATTACCTGAGTGAAGTCCCTTGAGAGTGGAGTGCTGACGGTGTTTACCACATAGGAACGCTGTTAACCAATGTTTTAAGACTCCCTAGGGAGTATCTGGGTCCTAGCGAATATCCTGGGATCTATCCGTGTACTCAGGCGCCTGAGCCTGGATAGGATAAGATTTGTTTGAATTTTTAACCCTGAGGTTTAGCCACCCAGGATAACTACAATAATGTCAGTGCGTCACCAGGGACTAACACCCAGGAACCTACTTACTGCTAGGTGAACATGAACAGCAGGTGTAAGGAAACATATCCAACGCTTTCAACTATGCCGGAGATGGAACCACAGACACTCAGTATGCAAGGCGAGTGCGTTGCCAACCGAGCCATGGGACTCTATACCACTATGAATGCATCACTCGGCAGGTCGCCAGGATATGATTCAAAAATTCCCAGGAAACATGTCAGTGGTAAGTGTGTACACTTCACATTTTTGTTGACATACAAAATAAGTTCTCGCATATGAAGGTTTAAATTATTATTATTATTATTATATATATATATATATATATATATATATATATATATATATATATATATATATATATATATATAATGTGTATTATTTCTATACGAAATCTAAATTGACCACCAATGTCCCCTCCCCCACCGCCACCAAACCCTAACCCAATCAACTACCCCCCTCCCCCCATCCAACACCCTCACCACTACCTTTGCCAATAATATCTTCACCACTGCTGCCTCCACAACAAGCACCAACACTCACTACTCGTCACCGCAGGCTTGTTCATAACATCTCATCTTCCCTGGTAAACACACATCAATAACTTCAATAGTGACCACTGTAAATGAAACGTTGATTGACAGTGCTCTCAGGACATGTCTCTGACATGCTAGATCAGCTGCTCACCAAGTTTGTGTGCATGGGGTACGTGTGTACACTGTGTGTATGTACATGTACGTATGTGTGGACGTGTAGAACTGTTCGTGCGTATTGTAATAACATGTTCGTAGCTACAGGAGCAAAGCTGTGTTCATTGTGAACTGTTTTCAGTAATTGTGTGTGTGTACGTATCAGTGGTTGTAGGGAGGAAGGGCTGTCGAGGTGGTTTGGTCATTTAGAGAGGGTGGAGCAATATAGGATATATAATAAGAATAAGAGGGAATAGGTAAGACCCCTGTGGGGTGAGCGGGGAAGTGGGGATAGTGGAAGAATAGGTAGGTGAGAGGAAGATGTGTGAGTGGAAGGGATAGTACCAGGGCTTTACCTAGCCGCTAGGCAGATAGTGGCTCAGGAGTTCTGGACGCGGAAAGGAATGCAAGGAGCAGGGGAGGGGGTCGCCGATACATGACTACAAGGTACTGGCTAGGGTCTATATTAAAAAGGATGTCTTTTAAGGTCCATAAAATAGGATGACTTGGAGTGTGTATAAATCTGTAGTGGAGGAGAGGAGGGGTAGGGGTCGACTTAGGACTGCCCTCTTTTTTTTAAATAATTTCATTGGTCATTAACCCTGTGAATAAAAAAATACCCAATTTTTCATCGGCTGTCTGTTCGGCTTTCAGCTATCTGTGATTAAAATCTACGTGTAAACTGTTTTGTGAATACAATGTGTGGACGCGGGCGCGCCTGCGAATTTTTTATTGATGGGATAAAACCCATGAAATAAGTAGACTATTTCTTAATTCCATTGAGGTCTCCGGTTTTTTTCCTCCCTCTTCCTGTAATTTTCCCCCTTCTCGTATTCTTTCCACTGTTTTTCCTACTTGTGGAAAATTGCATTTATCTGTATGTAACTCATTATGTACATAACAATAAATGAACATAGACAATTATTATTTATCAGTTAGACAAGTAGGAATTTGGGACACCTAGGTCGCAAAAAATGTCCCCCTTCGATACCTACCTCTGTCATATCCACAAGTTGCTCTGGACCTATTAATCATAAATGATTTGTATCACTAGGAATGCTGGTAAATATATAAATTTGTGGACTGTATATTAAAAATAATAAATGATTGTAGATACACATATATACACATTTATACAACAGAAGGAGAATATATCTTAATCATAACACTCACCAATTTGACTGGAGATTAATGTGTCATGTACAGGACCCCCCCCCCTTTGCCTACATTTATGAAGAATTTACTGGCTAGAAATTAAACATAATTTAGACAGCTTATCTGAGGTTCCCGGAGTTGTCCTGTCCTGTCTCCTGATTCTCAAATTATGCAGGAATGCACATCCAACAATTTCGCCTCCTATTTGAGAGGTGTCAGCCCAATTTTAACCTCTAGAGCACGAAAAATTCTTCCCATTATTCACAACGTGTTATTCAATTCAAACAAAATGGCGACTGACCTCCCCAGCCGCAGGTTTCCCATTTTCGATAAAATACCTCTTTTAAAAATACAATATAGGGCATCTATTTACCTATAAATTACCGTATTTCCGGAAAATATATACAGTATTTTCCACACTACTCTTCATCTTTTTACTTTTTTCTCTCTCCTTTCTCTTTCTTCCTCTTCATTTGCCATCTTCATGAGTGCGTAGTAAGCATTGGAAAAACACAGCAAAATGCAGTCACTTTAAAACATGTTTAATGGACACTTGTTCTAGGAGGTGCGTCCCCTGACTGTTGTTGTGAAACATGTCCTTACAGTGATTGCTGCATTAGCTGGTTTTCATTACTGTTGTGGGTATCAGTTATGGCAAGGTTAGTTCTTCAACACTGAGCTAACAGACTGAGTTATTGTTCCGTCTGAGTGGCTAGTTTATTGTGAGCTTCATGCTCACACTAAACCTCAGCTCATTCTGAACTCTGCTATCCCACCTCAGCTCATTTCAAAGCCTAGCCATATCCAGACCATTGCCTCGGCTTCCCTAGACAGTGGCAAACACACCGTTAAAACCTGATTAAAACACACTTTCAATTAGGCTTGTGTTTGCTTCTCATTACAGCATCCAGGGATTATCCTCGGCTTTTGTAAATGTGTCCGCGCTGATTAATTTACAATTAGTTTGAAAATGATTTCGCGGTGGCGTCACTAGGATTCTAATGAAGTTTTTGCGCACTTAAGAAGTCGCATCAAGGGGTAAGAATGGTTATCATTGATGGTAAAGGATTCTTGATCAAAGACATTGATGATATCCTTCCTTGAATCAATCCTGATTAGCCCACATTCTGCAGGCGATGATCTGTACGGGCTTAGCGCTTATCCGTGTATATAACAATTACGTTACTTTATGGGGTGGGGGTGTAATTAAACATGTCTAGGATAATGATATCTAGTATCTACACATCCTGTTCATCATTCACATGTACAGGATGTGTAGCTGCCAGACAAGTGAATGATGTACAGGATGTGTAGATACAAGAGAGTGATGTGCAGAATGTGTAGATACCAGACAAGTGAATGATGTACAAGATGTGTAAATACCAAACAGGATATCGATGTAGTGTGTGTGTGCACTCGAGTGCCTATATGTGGTTTCAGGGGTCGATTCACAACTCCTGTGTGTATGCGAGTGCGCGTAGGAACTCAGGTGGTTGTGCAGGATGTGCAAAAACAATGTACACGAACTTTTTTTTTTTCAGAATGTGCTGTTTCCTTGATGAAGCCACCAGACAAGTGAGTGCAGGATGAGAGGTAATATATATGCAAATTAGCTATTAATTATTCGAAAGTGATTGAAAGTGATTTAACCTGGCAAAGCAGAGTCAGCTGGGATACGGAAGGCACCAGTTATATACATTTTATCTACATCATAATGGAAATTTGTAAGGTAAACCTTCATGTTGCTTTAGAAAAGTCATTATTCTCGATTTTTTTGGGAATCAGTCTGTATAGTGTTTGTACTTTCGACATCGGAGGGGTGAAATTTTATGTTGAGAGAGAGAGAGAGAGAGAGAGAGAGAGAGAGAGAGAGAGAGAGAGAGAGGAGATTCCTGCCTAAGTATAAAAACCAAAAAGAGAATTTGTTAGACCCTCAGGGGCTTATGCCTCTTTCACTAAAATAAAACCATGCTGCAATAACTCCCTCCGGGTTTAGCCCTTAATAGCCTCTCCCCCTCCTGGTTTAGCGCTTTTCATGACTATTAGCATTTTTTTTGAATGTTTACGAGCGTGACGGAAGAGATCAAAAAAGAAATACACAAAAATACTGAATTTTGTATCAGCCTAGTTGATAAAAATGCGATGAGAGTTTCTCATGAAATAAACATGGAATTGAAAGCCTGATGAAAGTGGGGAGAGAGAGAAGGCTGATAAAGATTAGGAAAAGGTGAACATGAAAGACTAAGCTTTTAAATGTGTATTGGAGATAAGGTGGAAAGGCAATAAAGGGCGGACTAAGAAGAGAACGGTAGATGGAAAAAGCAATATGAAGACTGGGATAATAAACTAAAAAGAAGGGAATGAGAGGGGAGAGATGAATGATGAAAGAGGGAAGGTAAAGATAATAGAGAGAGAGAGAGAGAGAGAGAGCTAGCGAGCTTGAAGGGAGATATGTTTGTTTGACGCAGAAAGGAATTAAAAAAAAAAAAACAAAGATGAAAGGGAATCAAAGACGAAAAGAAAACAGGGGTGTGAAGAACAGACGTAGAAAGTGGAGGGATAGAGAGCGATGGAAGGAAGAAATATTACACGAGAGAGAAAAAGTAGAATAACTTAATGAATAATCAGAGAGAGGGTAGGGAATTTTTAGACAGAAATATGACAAAATTAGAAAAGCAAAAGAGAATAAGTAGTGGAGGTAATACTAGGATATTATTATTAAATTTGAAAACTCTACACCTCCAGGGGCCGTCATACAACGCCTTGGGGGAACTGCAGGTACTCAGCTTTGATCCGAGGAAGGGATGAGTAGCTCCCGTTCCTTAGATCATGAGCCCTTCATCACTTTCACAGCATAGAACACAGAAGGGAACTTACTTAGCAAGAATTCAAATATAGTGAACTACTAAACAGCTACTGAGCTAGTATCTTCCTTGCTTATACTAGTAAGATAGGTATTACTATCCTGTTAATACTGGTAAGACAAGTATTATTGCATTGTTTATACTAGTAAGATAGGTATTACTAGTTTATACCAGTAAGACAGGTATTACTACCTCGTTTATACTAGTAAGAAAGGTATTACTGCCTTGTTTATACTAGCAAGACTGGTATTACTACCGTGGTAATATAAGTAAGACGGGTATTACTGCCTTGTTTATATTGGTAAAACTGGTATTACTTTATTAATAAGGATCCAGGATCTCTCTCGGCATAAATGGTGGGTATATTTCCCTTTTCGTCGAAATTCGCTGACCTGGTTGATGACACTGGGAGAATTATTTATGTAGTGTGTGGAATGTGAAGAATAAGGTTTTGAATTGTTTTACGTGCTATGTGACTAAGATTTATGTAATGCAAGAGTGAATTGGTTACCACAGTAGCAAGTTGATAATGATAGTGCGCGGGAGGCGGGTCTTAGTCGTATGATGACCCGGCGCTGGCGCGTTTGGTCATGTGACCGAGTACTTCCGCTGGCTTACTGGTCTACCCCTATAATAATAATGCTTATAATTATAGCCATTTATTATGTTAGAAACAGAATTTTTTTAAAGCGCGAAATGATGAAACTGTTGTTTTACAAATAAAACCCTCAAGCATTTGGTGTCTGCAGGATTAGATACGAGAAATCCAACGTATTTTACACGCTCGGAGTTGCTCTAGTCCCCAGCTCGTTTGTAAATCCCTTTCCCCTCAAGGAAGGTTCCTTGATGTTGGTGAGGGGCTCTTGATTTAGGGAATTGGATCTGTGCTCCAGTTCCCCGAATTAAGCCTGAATGCCTTCCACATATCCCCCCCCCAGGCGCTGTATAATCCTCCGGGTTTAGCGCTTCCCCCTTGATTATAATAATAATAATAATGTAAATCCCTTTTATCTCTCTCTTCCTCTCCCTCTCTTTATCTCTTCCTCTGTTCCTCTTACTCTCCCTCACGTGCTAAACGCGTTGGCAAGCCTGGAATCTCCTTTCCATCCTTCCTTTACTTCTCCCTTCATCCCTATTTTCCACTCCACCTCTCATTTCTCCCTCGCCTTCACACATTAACCCCTCACAAATTGTAACACAATACTTTGCTGATTAGCTGTCCAGGAGGATAAATACTACTTTCGTTTTTTACTCCCTGAAGCGAGAATGATGTGAATAGAAAGTATGGTAGGGAGAGTGTTTGTGCATGTTTGTGTTTGTGTTGTGTCTTGCACGTTGTGTGTGTATTAGTAAATATTCCCATACAAGATTTAAGCAGCACTGGAATCAGTGACGGGAGCTTCAAACGACGTATTTATTAACACTTCATCAGGGGACTTATGCTTTATCATCATTTTAGGAAGACTTGCATCACATTACATTTAATAACCGGGTCGTTGTCTTTGGGAGCGAAACTAACGAAGATTGGGCCGGAACGGCAGGTTGGAGGTTTTCCGAACGAGAACTGAGTATCGATAATAACTTAAACGGTGAAACACTGGAGGCGACCTGAAAAATACTACACCAACGTAATAGGCTCCTGTTAATGATGGCCAGATGTTAGTAATGGGAACAGTTTGTTTCGTATTGGCTACAAAACAGTGTCATTGAACCAGGGTCTGATAGGGGCAGTTATTATTGGGGGTAAATACCCCAAATAGACAAATTTTCAGTACCATTATTTTAACAGCTCGTCCTCTTAAGCCACAGGCAGCATTACACTGTTGTAAAAACAGTCAAATGGGTGACTGTTGACGGAACCTTGAACAATTGAAAGGACGAGTCGCGCACAGTGGCTGCCCGTTTCATGTTAGCGCGTCAAACTATTTTATCGTCCATCTTATATTTGTTGTTTTTCCATCGTAACCCAACACAACACAACACATCCTAACCCAGCCTAACTTAGAAATGGGCTTGGAAACCCTATGTGAAAATGTGGCATAGTTATTTGGTACAAGGATTCCAATGGAAATAAGTCATTTTGTCTGACTATTTTTGGGTTGACCTATGTTATTTACACTAATAATAACAATAATATAATCTTTATTTCTACAAGTACATGTACAATATATACAGACCTAGCTGACATCAGTGACATGCTATATACAAAGCTCCTGATTATGCAGAGCATTTCGGGCACATTAGGTTAATTTTGTCCCCAGGATGCTACCCACACCAGTCGGCTAACACCCAGGTACCTATTTTATTGATAGGTGAACAGGGACATCAGGTGTCTTGAGGAAACACTTCCTAATGTTTCCACCTGTAACGGGGATCGAACTACGGACTTTAATGTGGACCTGTACCTAAATAAACTTACCAGCCTGCGGGATATGAAAGGACTTAAATATTGACTTTTTTGTTTAGGATAAGCATCTTTCATTTAACTTGCCTTTTCAGGTAAGCAGTCATCTTGCAGTACCAGGGTTTGCTGGCAGACCTTCAGCATAACCTCGCTAAGGTAAAGTCTACTGGGAACACCTTATCTGGGGACCATCTCAAGTTGGTTCTTCGTCCATTTTCATCCAGAAAAAGTGTGCATGAAATTTGTGAGGACAAGATTATCACCTCGGTTAATTTGCGAGGCAAGTAACCACCTAGTATCATGGAAGCCCTCACGAATTATCCAAAAGCTGAGCATTATATATATATATATATATATATATATATATATATATATATATATATATATATATATATATATATATATATATATATATATATATATGCAATAAGATCACAGTAAACAGGTGATTTCAGAATATGCAAAACAACCACTCTGAAAGAATAGAGAAATTCCAAGCGCTTTCGTGACTACTCACATTATCAAGGAACTATGAAAGTAAAGCATCCAAGGAAGGTATATAAGGGGTCTGGCCAACACCTCACTATCAGATCCCACAACGGTTAAACACCTGACATGCGCCGGGCCAACTGGACAGGTCCTTTGCACAACCCACCAACAAACTATTCTACCCAAGAAAATTTTTAAAATTATTATTTGTCCAGTGCCTCTTCAAGGGGGGCTCCTTGGCGTGGTGAAGAGGCTCTTGGTCTGAGGAATTAGACCTGTCGGTCTTCTTCCTCAGACCGAACCTAATTACCCCCCAATCTCCCCTCCCCTATCCCATCCTCCCCATCCTCCCCTTTTTCCTTTCCTCCTCCTCCTCCCCACCCCTCCCTTTTGCCCTTCCTCTTTTTGGCCTTTGGGATTTCTCCCACAGGCGCGCTCGTTCCTAGGTAGGGGAAAGGATACCGGGGTCTATCCCATTCCGTTGAGGTTCTTGGCGGTGGCGTAGTTTGCCGTGGAATCTGGATCGCCTGGGGATGTCCCGATCCCTCTCCGGTATCCCGGAGTAGCTTTGGGTGTCTTTTGGGCGACGGGTGTATCTCTGGAAGCCACCTTTCGGATTCCGGGGGTGGTGGCCGAAGGAGGTATGCTTTGTGGCGGATATCCGGCCGCCCTCTCTTTTGTCCACCGAGGTAGCTCGGCAGATGTGAGGTTGCTATCCCGGATTGTTAGTTTACTAGCATGATGGGTAGGGTATGGCACGGGTTCCATGCTGCATCTGCGCTACTTGCGGTGCTGAGGTCCTCTTGGGCGCGGAGGGAGATTTCTGGCCCTTTCATTCCTCCTAGGAACTATCCCTCCCCGGTCCCCCCTTTTTTTATTCTTTTTTTTATTTTTATTTTCTTTTCTTTCTTTTTTTTTTCTTAAAAACAAAAAGAAAGAAGTAACCTAACCATGGCAGCCCTAGTCCATGAACCTACTACCCCCGGGCCCCTTCTTGATACCGCACCCCGTTCTGACCCCGCCTCGTCTTTGGACCACTCTTCAGACACTCCTCATGCCTCTGTACCTCTTGCCGGTGCTGTTTCCTCACCCGCTTCAGGTACTGAGGCCTCGACTGACTCCTTCGATTTATCGGACCTTCGCTCTCCTCTGACTATGCTTCCGGCCTCTCCCTCTACGGTACGGCAATTTTCAAATCGCCGACCCGTTCCACGTCGGACCAACTCTGGTCCCACGCCTAAACGCCAACGACAATTACCTGCTGATGATCCTTCTCCACCTTCTCGTTCTTCTCAGAAACGATCGACACGTCCTTCACTACCGTTCCACGCTCAGTTTCAGACTGAACAATGGACTAAATTCTTCACTTTACGACCGACTTCCTCTACTGCCTATCTTTCTGACCACAGTATTGGCAAGGCACTCCTACGCCATGTTGGTAAAGATATTTCTTTTCATGCTCTTAAGAGCGGTATGCGCATCATTACCGTACAGAATGCTACCCAGGCTCATGAGCTCTCTCGTCTTTCCCATATCGATACTGTTCCTGTCACTCTTGAAAAACATCATTCCCTCAATTCTTGTAGTGGTACCGTCATTCTGCCCCATACCATAGTTCAACAAAATTTCCAGACATGTGGCACTGACATTCTTGAACAGCTGGAACTCCAAGATCTCCCAATCCTCAAGGTAGACACTTACGTTCTTCCTGCCCGCGGGCGGAGACGATACCCTAGCAATGTGGCTCATTTAACTTTTGACAGCCGAGAACTCCCATCCTCAGTTTATATAGCAGGACATCGGTTACAAGTTCGAAAGGTGATCCCTACACCACAACAGTGTAGAAATTGCTGGCGATTTGGCCATCCAGCGAAATATTGCAGATCTAACGCTGAATGCCCAGTCTGTGGTGCCGATGACCATTCTAATACGTCTTGCAATCGATCTCCCTCTTGCCTTAACTGTCATGAGGCTCACCCTTCGTACTCTCGCCGTTGTCAAGTCTATTTAAACGAGCGGGAAATCCGTTACCTCAAAGAGACAGAAGGTCTCCCTTATGCCATGGCAGTTTCTCATCTCCGCCTCCAAGGGAGACTCCCACGTGTTTCTTATTCCCGTGTTTCAAAACGTCCCCCCACTTCTGGTATCCCATCTTCTACACCCACCTCTGTGGTTACCTCTCCCATAGTCACTCCTGTATCTAATCCTTTTGCTGTCCTTGGCTCAGACGTCCCTACTTCAACGCCTCAGTCTGATCTCGCTTCTTCGTGTTCTCTCTCACAAGCCAAAGTATCGACGAGACCTCGTACGACACCTCCTCCCAATCGTCCCTCCACTTCTCAAAATTCAAAAAAAGGTCCGTTAACACCTCCTACCCATCTTCCACCTCCTCATTTTACCCTCCCTGTCTCTGTCCCTGATTCTCCCCCTCTCACTGGCTCAGTTACAAGTGTAGAGGTTCACCCTCCTCCTCGTACTGTATCTTCCTCCCCTGTTCCCTCCCAAGTTTCTTCCTCTTCTGCCACCTCCCAGGTTTCTGCCTCTTCTGTCCCCTGCCACGCTTCTCCAGTTCCCTCCACCCTTTCGCCCCCCCCTACCTTGGTACAGTCCAATACAGTTCCAATCTTTACTCATCCTCCCCCTACCATTTCCAATATTGTCTCCCATACGACGTCTCTGAATTCCGAAACACTTGAAGCAATCTCTGAATATATTGCAGAGACCAAACCATCAATGGACACTGATCCACCTTCCGCTCTTTCTCGCTCCTCTGCTCCATCTGTGCAACTCCTTTCTTCACAGCGCACTGTTCCTTCGCTGCTTGAACGTTTTCCACTGCCTCCGCATGTGGACTTTTCTAACCCCTCTAGTCCGTAGGAACCCTTACCTGCAGATTTCAAGTATCTTTATCATTGCCAATCATGGCCTATTTACAGTGGAATATACGCGGCCTCAGGGGTAATCGGGGTGAGCTTCAGATGTTACTCTCCCAGTTTGCCCCTGTTGGTGTTTGCTTACAGGAACCAAAATTACACTCTGCTGTTATTTCTCCCATCTCAGGCTATAATTTATTGTATTCTTCAGATCCTTTTCCTGATGGGACCTTTAATGAAAGTGCCCTTCTTCTACGCACTGATATTCCGTACCATCAGCTATTTGTTCATACTTCGCTGCATTACACAGCAGCCCGTATCCACTTACATAGGTGGTATACGCTCTGTTCTTTATATCTCTCTCCTTCTCGGGCATTATCTATTCCGGATATTGCCTTTCTTGTTTCGTCATTACCGCCACCGATTCTGTTACTTGGTGATTTTAATGCCCACCATTTCCTCTGGGGGGGGTCTCACTGTGATTCCCGTGGAATTCAGTTAGAGGCTTTTCTTGCCACCCACCCCCTCCATGTTTTAAATACAGGTACTCACACCCATTTTGATCCTCGGACTCATACTCTCTCTTGCATTGATCTCTCAGTCTGCTCTTCCTCCGCCGCATTAGACTTCACTTGGTCTGTTCTCCCGGACTTACATGACAGTGATCATTTCCCAATCATTCTTACTTCCCCTTCATATTCGCCACCTCTTCGCACCCCACGCTGGCAATTTGATCGGGCAAATTGGAACCTTTACTCACACCTAACTGTTTTTAAAGAGGTTCCTTCTTCGTCCTCCATCGATGAGCTTTTACACCTCTTCTCGTCCTCCGTTTTCACCGCAGCTTCTCATTCTATACCCCAAACTTCGGGCAGGCATTCTCAGAAATGCGTGCCTTGGTGGTCTCCTGCTTGTGCTCGTGCAGTACGTTTGAAACGCGCTGCATGGGGCAGGTACCGGTACAATAGAACCACAGAGAGACTCCTTGATTTTAAACAGAAGCATGCGATCGCTCGCCGTGTCATCCGTGATGCTAAACGCACTTGCTGGCGAGATTATGTCTCCACCATCACCTCTGCTTCCTCTATGAGTGCAGTCTGGAAAAAAGTACGAAAACTGAGTGGTAAATATTCTCCTGACCCGGCTCCTGTTCTGCGGGTTGCCGGTGTTGATATAGCAAACCCACTAGATGTTGCCAATGAAATTGGCAATCATCTGGTCCGTATTTCTCAGGGACTCCATCTATGCCCCTCATTTCTTTCCTCGAAGTCTGCCAGAGAGTTAGCACCCTTGGACTTTTCTTCTCTCAGAGAAGAACAGTATAATGTGCCTTTTACACTTCAAGAACTGGAGGCAACACTCTCAGCTTGTCGATCATCGGCAGCTGGGCCCGACGACATTCATATTCGTATGCTACAACATTTACATCAGTCAGCCCTTGCAGTCCTATTACGCCTTTACAATCTTATTTGGTCACAAGGAGTTCTTCCACAGCTGTGGAAATCCGCCATTGTTCTCCCTTTCCGCAAACCAGGCACTACGGGACATGAAACCTCCCACTATCGTCCCATTGCTCTTACCAGTGCAGTTTGCAAAGTAATGGAATGCCTAGTAAATAGACGTTTAGTGTGGTATTTAGAGACACACAACAGTCTCTCCACTCGTCAATATGGCTTTCGTAAGGGACGTTCTACCATAGACCCCTTACTACGCTTGGATACGTATGTTTGTAATGCCTTTGCGAATAACCACTCAGTTATTGCCATATTTTTTGACCTTGAGAAGGCATATGACACAACTTGGAGGTATAATATTTTAGCCCAAGCCCACTCCTTAGGCCTTCGAGGCAATCTACCATCCTTCCTTAAGAACTTTTTAACTGACAGGCATTTCCGTGTTCGGGTTAATAATGTGCTCTCCCCGGACTTTATCCAAGCTGAAGGTGTCCCCCAGGGATGTGTTCTGAGCACAACACTTTTTCTCCTTGCTATTAATGATTTGGCCTCTAGTCTTCCATCAAATATTTGGTCATCACTCTATGTTGATGACTTCGCTATTGCCTGTGCAGGCGCTGACTGTCACCTCATTACAGTTTCTCTCCAACATGCAGTCGACCGTGTTTCCAATTGGGCCACCACACGTGGGTTTAAATTTTCCAGCACTAAAACCCACCAAATTACTTTCACTAGACGCTCTGTCATCTCCGATCATCCTTTGTACCTCTATGGCTCCCGTATCCCTGAACGTGATACAGTCAAGTTTCTGGGCCTCCTCTTTGATCGTAGGTTATCCTGGAAACCTCACTGAAGGCAACTTGTCACAGCCGGCTGAACCTTCTTAAAACCCTTGCTCATCTTTCATGGGGAGCTGATCGTCGAACCCTCCTTCGCCTACATTCCACCCTTATTTTATCGAAACTTGATTATGGTGACCAGATCTATTCAGCGGCATCTCCTGCTACTCTCTCTAGCCTTAACCCCATTCATCACCAAGGATTACGTTTATGCCTTGGTGCTTTTCGCTCTTCCCCTGTCGAGAGCCTCTATGCAGAAGCGAACGTTCCATCCTTATCCGATCGCCGTGATGCCCATTGCCTGCGCTACTATGTACGCTCTCATGATCTCCGCAATCCTTCCATTTATAGAATGGTCACTGATATTAGTAGACATTCTTTATTTGTTCGCCGCCCCTGTTTACTCCGTCCCTTCTCTCTTCGCCTTCATTCGCTCTTGTCTTCTCTTCAACTACCACCTTTCTATGTACATGTAGCATCTCACTTTTCCCTATCCCCCTGGGAAGTTCCAGCTGTTCGAGTCTGTTCTTTCTCCCTCCCTTGCTCGAAAGCCCAACTGTCTACGGTCGCTTCCCGCTCTCTTTTTCTTGACCACTTTCACTCTCATTCTCATGCCATTGCTGTGTACACAGATGGCTCTAAGTCTTCTGACGGCGTAGGATTCGCAGCAGTGTTTCCGGACAGCGTCGTACAAGGGCATTTACTATCTTCAGCTAGTATTTTTACTGCTGAATTATATGCCATCCTTACAGCACTTATCCGTATTGCATCTATGCCTGTGTCATCATTTGTGGTTGTTTCAGACTCCCTTAGTGCTTTACAGGCTATACAAAAATTTGATACACCTCACCCCTTAGTCCTCCGTATCCAACTTTGGCTACGCCGCATCTTTACCAAGCATAAAGATATTGTTTTTTTGTTGGGTCCCTGGTCATGTTGACGTACAGGGCAATGAACAGGCAGACACTGCTGCGCGGTCAGCAGTACATGACCTACCAGTTTCTTATAGAGGTATTCCATTTACGGACTATTTTGCTGCAATATCTTCCCACCTTCACACCCGTTGGCAACAACGTTGGTCTACTATGCTCGGCAACAAACTTCAATCTATTAAACCGAGTATAGGTTACTGGCCATCTTCTTATCACCAGTGTCGAGGTTGGGAGACTACTCTCTCCCGTCTTCGCATTGGCCATACTCGTCTTACTCATGGATATCTCATGGAGAGGCGTCTTGCTCCTCTCTGTGAGAATTGCCAAGCTCCATTATCAGTCAGCCACATTCTGTTGGACTGCCCACTTTATCAACGACCACGCAGAATTTACCTCTGTCGTCGTCTTCGCTCCGCTGCTCTCTCTTTACCTTCCCTTCTCGCTGATGGACTTCACAAATTCTGATACCTTCAGCCCTTTCTACTTCAATCTCTTGCTACCCTCTACCCCCGTACTATCCCCTGCCCCGCTGTTTTCTGTAACCTGCTGATCATCCCTCCTCCCTTCTGCCATCCAATACCCTCGCTTCCTTCCCTACCCTGCAGCGCTGTATAGCCCTTGTGGCTTAGCGCTTCTTTTTGATTATAATAATATTTGTCCAGTGTATTATTAAATTCTTCCCAAATTCTATTAATTATAAATGGATCTAATTTATATAAACCAAAGGAAATATTCATATTATTGTCAAAACTGCTTTTTATGAAACAAGATTCAATTATATTCCTGTCGACCATGGACTTGCTTGATACTACTTTCTCAACTTTTTGAAAATCAGTTGGATGGTTAAAATCTCTTACATGAATAAATAGAGCAAATAAATAGAGGAAATATCCAAAATTTATGAAATAGGTAATGATTTAAAATACCCAAGAAATGTAATTGATAAATCTTTTAAAGTTGCTAGAAATACTTTTTACAATCCAAAAAGGGACAACCAGCCTTATTCAACTAAAAATATGTTGGTTCTCCCTTACCATGAAAACTTGGTTGACATGCTTTCTCTTCTTAAGACTTTTAATATTAAAGTTGTATTAAAAAATCTCGATACAGTAAAAAAACTTTTGATAAAGAATTCCCCCTAAAATGCTGATGGATGTGTCTATAAGATTCCTTGTAAAATTTGCGATAAAGTTTATTACGGTCAAACTGGTAAAAATCTCGAACTAAGATTAAAACAACATAAATATAGCATTAGAACTGGACAAGATTCCAATGCTCTATTTATTCATGCAAGAGATTTTAACCATCCAATTGATTTTCAAAAAGTTGAGAAAGTAGTATCAAGCAAGTCCATGGTCGACAGGAATATAATTGAATCTTGTTTCATAAAAAGCAGTTTTGACGATAATATGAATATTTCCTTTGGTTTATATAAATTAGATCCATTTATAATTAATAGAATTTGGGAAGAATTTAATAATACACTGGACGAATAATAATTTTAAAAATTTTCTTGGGTAGAATGTTTGTTGGTGGGTTGTGCAAAGGACCTGTCCAGTTGGACCGGCGCACGTCAGGTGTTTAACCGTTGTGGGATCTGATAGTGAGGTGTTGGCCAGACCCCTTATATACCTTCCTTGGATGCTTTACTTTCATAGTTCCTTGATAATGTGAGTAGTCACGAAAGCGCTTGGAATTTCTCTATTCTTTCAGAGTGGTTGTTTTGCATATATATATATATATATATATATACATATATATATATATTTAATCTGGGGTGTATGTACATCTGTCTTTGCCTCTCTGAGGTGACTTTCTCTAATGTATGGAGAACATTTGTGATGAGGCAGGTTCACGTGGTTGCTGAGCTGGAGTAGAGGTCAGTGGTAGCTGGAGTGAGGCCGACTGGGATACAGGAGGTTATTAAAATACATGTGTAACATAGGGGGCAAAAGTTGTGTTATGTGGAATGTGAAACATGCAGACGCTCCTTAGAGGAATTTCAATAATGTCCGCCTTATTTTGCCTTCTAACTCCGGGGGGAAGGGGGAATTTAAATGTTTAAGCAAGAGAAATAGTGGGTTTACCTCTTGTGATATCCACCGCACCACCTCCACATCTCATCGTACCTCCGTCGCATCCTGTCGCACGTCCGTCGTATCCCATCGTCCCTCTGTCGCACGTCTGTCGCTCTCCTGATGCGCCTCCATCACATTCCGCCGTGCCTTGTGCATCTGTCACTCCACGATACTTTCGTATCCCAGTCGTTCGTAGGTCACCGGACGATTGTAAGGTGATCCACTTTGTTTCCGTGACACTGCTTGTCTTCTCCCAACACACACACACACACACACACACACACACACACACACACACACACACACACACACACACACACACACACACACACACACACAGTGTCGTCTGTCCTTTGTGTTGCTCTCTTGTGGTTACAACAATATGCTTCTTCGTCAACATTAAAATATTTGCATAAAAATGTTTTGTATACAGTTTGTCCCATCTAAAAATAATGTTGAGTTATATACCTGATATAGTGAATATTCTCCAACACACACACACTGTAATTACAATCTAAACGCCAGTGCCACCCACGTAACATTTATATTATAAACGACAATTACATCCAGACAGTAGTTCGTGTAGTGATTAATCTGCTAAGTAAAATATTCCAACATTAACAGCATCGCCACTATTGTAGTTTAGTTCAGCAGCACTTCGATCCCTCACCGCAAAGAGATCAGGGAACTCTATAGTTGATGTCTTGCAATTAGTGGATGGAGGGTCGAGCCTCCACTCCTTGTGTTGAGTAACTCGCATGGGTTTTATCATTTTTCTAGATATTCTACTCTGTGCTGGGTGCGGTCCTATCTGATTGACCTGTCTTCACTAGTCACCTTGTGGTATATTATCCAGGGCTACACTTATCTTAGGGGCACCAGAGCCACTTGTTCATCATATTGCAGTGTCATACGTTCACTACACAATGGCATAATACCTCCTTGTTTGAATGTGTCATGTTAAGTTTCATTATTACACATTACATCAGCTTGGTTGTTAGTGTTGGTGAGATGTGAGTTATCATGAAGCCCTGCAGTATTGTGGTCCTTGTCATCATCTCTTGGATTTTAATGGTTAGATTTCATTCACAGACATAAGATTTTTCATTAAAGCGAGTTTAAATGATAGTCCCATCACCTATTTCTCTTCCAGCTGGTCTGTTGAGCCAGCCAACATTACATTCATATTTAGCTTAAACCATTTTTAGCGTTTTGACCTGAACACAAGACGCTGGACACTAATCCTCCGTGGCTTCTGATCCTTGAAGTGATGACATGGTCAGGATGACATGGCCTCAATCTCAGGTGATTTCCGGGTGAGCGACCGGCTGCCTCCCTCCGCCCCTCCACATGGCTCTGATGGAGAAGAAGTAACAGAGACAGAGACCTCCGATGACCACCATGGCCACCACCACCAGCAAGATGAGGGACACCAGGACCATCCTCACCCTCAGAGAGAACCTACGCTGCAAGGGACCGCACTGTTGCCATCAACTTGACCATCCTCATTTCCTAGTTCTTACGCTTACAGGCGAACCATCCTTGTGTTTGTATATTATACTGATAATCACTTGCTCTGGGAATCCTACGCTGGCAAGGACGTAAACGCTGGTGAGATATAAAGCATAAAATGTATTTTCATTATTGTTGAGTCCATGCTCTTGCTGAATCAGCGAAAGTAAAATAATCTTGACCTTAGGTAATACAACACTTGTATAATAGCACCATCAGGATTAACAAGTGAAACTGTCTAAGCGTCGGGAGAATTCTGGGAGATCAACTTAATGCTCATCGATATTGAGATTTTGTAGTTCTATACAGGACACCACCTTCCCGTTCACCTGTACCTTCATGAGGTAGGTGCACCTGATCCTTTACTTGATGTGATACATCGATCATCGGAGGTGACACTAACGAGGCGTTTATCTTTCGGTTATAAGTCTATAATATACGCTTCATTTGCTGAATTTCCATCTCGGTGCTTCTTAAATGCTAATTGTAAATCTGTTGTCTGGCGGATCACTGCTCGGGGTCTTCTGTATCACAGGAAACATCTGTTCCCGTAAATGCCTCTTATTCCAGCTCGTACAATGAGCATGTTAAACATAACATCGTAGTTCTCCAAACACTTAGATACACGTCATCACATACGGCTCATCATCGGTCTAGGTAAACACTGAGCTCTCCTTATTCTTGACTCATTAATGTTGTTGAAGTACACACGAGTATTAATCATTTCCATTCAGTCTTTTATCAGAAAGATTTGGATGTTCTGCTTTCAATAAGTTTATCATAAACTTTATTTTTAGCTATAACATTTTTTTTCACAAGGTTAATATTTAATATCGTTTAATCCTTTACATATTTTTAGATCCTCAAAACCGTATACATTCTCTCAACAGCACTGTCAATAAATCCTTTCTTCTCTGGCAGGCTGTTTATATATGCTCTCTAGGACGAATATTCAGCCATCATGACCTGCTCTCTCTCTCTCCCTTTTATACAGCTATTTGAACACATTTTCAATCAGACGGAAGCATTCGGCGTGAACGTCTGTGTTGGTGCGCTTTCGATAATGGATCTCAGGATACAGCTGCAGTCAGTATGTGTAAAGGGTGCGCTCGTAGTCTCACATTTCAGGACACGATTGCAAGCAGTCTGTGTAAAAGGAGTGCTTGCAATCTCACATCTCGGGAACACGGCGCCAGGTAGTCTGTGTGAATGGCATCTGCAGTTTGTCACCACTCAGATCAATTCTTTCCGTCATCACGGAAGATGAGGCCAGTCCTTACCTGTTTCTCTGCTGTTAAATGTCACAGTGGAAAAATACAAATAAAAGTCCACTACATAAAATGTATTGTGCAGTTGCTTGCTATGTTGAAATTGCAATGTTTGTTTAAATTCCATTAACTCCTTCCGAGTTGCACACCAGCCAAGGTTTTCACGGCAGTTAATGTTTTAAATTGCTTCTTTTAGCGCCTCGCTCTTTTGACATTTAAAACTGTATACACTTAATGTCCAAAATGTTTGCTTTACATTGTGAGAAATTTTGAATAAACGAGTCGTGTAAGCGCAGTGCTGAGACAAACTGCCTTATCTTCTGAAGGGATTGGAACATTACATGCCTGATTATTCGATAAAATTTTGGGTTTCCTGCTGGTTGCCACGGAGGGCGTAATTAGCTCTAATCTCAACCACTTATAAATCCCCACAGAAACTTCACCACGACGGGCTTCGCCCACGACCGATGTGATGCTAACATTATCGTTGCTTTCCGTCCCCCATTTCAAATCCAGGGTGTTTTCCTCATCCTTTTCATCCACGGAGAATCCGACTTCAAAGCTGCCAACTTCAGACCCGGACTCACTGAGGAGTTTTCGTAAGCTTCCTGGAAGAGAGGACAAAATGAAAGTGGATTAAATGGGAAACAATTAAATTAATTATATCTTATTCTAAATATAAAATTACCCTCTCTCTCTCTCATATACATACACATATACATAAATACATCATACATACATACATTTGAGACTGACAATGAGGTAACACAACATGGCTCTGAATGCTTCAAAGGGAACCAAAATAAAACTTTTCAACAAGTTTTTTTTTTCTCTCGTCTCAGCTTGACGCGAACATTATAGTTACATTTTTTAACGATGAGGTCAACACCAGACATCAGTGGATGAAAGGAGGCCATGACTCCATATTAGCGCGTGTTATTCTGGATGTTGTGTGTGTTAGCACCTGCACGCGCTTGTCATTATTCTTTTTAATCCAAGAGTTTGCACCAATGGTTGATGCAGACGTAAACACGTAAAAACTTTGTTAGCAGATCTACATTATTAGTATAGAAAGAACGGGAAGGCACAATACCGTGGCTGGATTAATACACAAATTACCCGCACGTAGGTTTCGGTACGACTTAGACCATTCATAAGTCACTTGTAAATGGTCCAAGTCAGACCGAAACGTCGACAAAAGCTTCTCTTTTCTATGTGCGGGTTATTTGTGTATTAGTTTAAAAGAAACATTATATACTGGAAATGAGGGAAACGTCGGGAATTTAAGGAAATCTTACCTATAAATGAAACTGGTTCACAACCACTATAACTTATTCAAACACCTTTGTGAGTCCCTTAACCAGTCTGTCTTACCCTCTTGTTTATGCTTCGTTAATTTCTCAATTGCACAAGTAACTCATTACTGCTCTGACTGCATTTACTATTCTTGCCAAAAGATAATTACTGCTGTAAATTGCTTAGGTAAGAGAATACTGGGGCCCCAGTCTCTGGATGTGTTAATTTTCCTCTGTAAGAGACATGGTCACGACGTAGGAAATACTCCAGGACACGGGAGTAGATACGATTAGATTTTAATCAAGAGGCCAGGAAGGAGTAATGCCGGCCGACTTTTTATGAGAGACGAGTAAATAGGTAAATTATGTACGTACGTACACACACACACACACACACACACACACACACACGTGTGTACGTGCTCCCGAGGGCGCGCGCGTGCGCACACATACCCATCCCTTTGAGGCACAAAAAAATAAATCACTGATATATATTGTCGAAAAAATGTTCGGCTGATAAAAAATGCATAAAAAGTCGTAATTACGCTTCCTCTTTATATATAATTAGATTGTAGGCTTTTTCCTTCTCCGAACCCTCACCCTCTCTCTCTCTCTCTCTCTCTCTCTCTCTCTCTCTCTCTCTCTCTCTCTCTCTCTCTCTCTCTCTTTCTCAATTTCGTGTATCCTAATAAAGTAAACGCGAAGGGGTACCGTTTTTTGGTTGTCGAGATATTTTACTCCAGGAATATTTGAGCTCTAAATCCGTACGGGTCATACAGCATTGTGGGTAGTGTGTGCGCGAGGGTAAAAGTTTGTATGTTTGTTTGTGTGTGTGTGTGTGTGGGGGGGAGGGTTATTGCAAGTAAAATCGTAATTATAGTCGATGCAATAGGTTAGTTTCCTTTAAAAAGTCAGAGATGGCGTCTGCGTCAGAGGTGGGACCTCCAGGGAGGTCAGTCCGTGTGGTAGTGTGATGTAGCAAATGAATCCTGCGTGCCTGCTGTCAGACATGACAGTCTAATAAGACACGGTGCACTGAGAGTGAGACTAAACAATCCATTAGAATAATAGTAGTAATAATAATAATAATTTATTTTGGCATGATACAATGTTTGTGCAGAGATGGGTTAGGTTAGGTAAGGTTTGTCAGGTAACAGGACAGTGTTTCCTGATGTGGATCTTAGTCATATGATGACTCGCCACTGGAATTTTTGGTCATCTGACAGAGACCTTCCGCTGGTTTATCGGTCCACCCCTTTAAAATTTCATGATTATTATGATAGCCATTTTAGTGACATTTCCTTGTGCATACAGAAAACCAATAGTTGTGCAGAACATTTCTGAGTGGTGCCGGTCGTTTCTCTTTATTGTATCCGTGTGTGTGTGTGTGTGTGTGTGTGTGTGTGTGTGTGTGTGTGTGTGTGTGTGTGATTCGTAAGCATTGAGAGTGCAGTTTCCAAAACCCAACAGCGGTGGGAAGAAGGTAGCCAGACTCCTAATCATAGTTCCATTGAGTTTAGTTTAATATGTTTATTATGCACCCCATACCCATCCTGTGGGCGGTAGTCAAAAGATTACAGAGGTACATAATGGGTCCAGTGACTGGGCCTCAAAGTTTTGATAGCTGAGCAAGTTAGAGGTAATGAACTCATAATTTACAAAGGTAATGAACTCACAATTTACAAAGGTAATGAACTCCAGGTAGGTCTAGTCACAATCATGACAAGTTACAAAGGTATTTACAGATTACAGAGGTACGTAATGGATCCAGGGACCGGGCTCCAAAGTTTGATAGCTGAACTAGGTACAAAGGTAATGAACTCACAAGTTACAAAGGTAATGAATCCTGTAAGAATGGTTACTTACGTTTATGCATGGGTACAATCATGAACAAATTCCAGAGTAATGAGCAATTCACACTTTCACACCCGGTCACAACTGTAGTGAGTTATTGGTGCAAATGTTGATTGTTGAGTCACACACACACACACACACACACACACACACACACACACACACACACACACACACACACACACACACACACACACACACACACACAGGCTACAAGCCTGGTCCAGCAACTGGCTCCTTGAGTTTAACCCCACCAAATGCAAAGTCATGAAGATTGGGGAAGGGCAAAGAAGACCGCAGACACAATATAGTTTAGATGGCCAAAGTCTGCAAACCTCACTCAAGGAAAAAGATCTGGGGGTGAGTATAACACCGAGCATATCTCCTGAGGCGCACATCAATCAGGTAACTGCTACAGCATACGGGCGCCTGGCAAACCTACGGATAGCGTTCCGATACCTCAGTAAGGAGTCGTTCAAGACTCTGTATACTATTTACGTCAGGCCCATACTGGGGTATGCAGCACCAGTTTGGAATCCACACCTAGTCAAGCACGTCAAGAAATTAGAGAAAGTGCAAAGGTTTGCAACAAGACTAGTCACAGAGCTACAGGGATTGTCCTACGAAGAAAGGTTGAGGGAAATCGGCCTGACGACACTGGAGGCCAGGAGGGTCAGGGGAGACATGATAACGACATATAAAATACTGCGCAGAATAGACGAGGTGGACAAAGACGGGATGTTCCAGAGATGGGACACAGACACAAGAGGTCACAATTGAAAATTGAAGACTCAGGAAGTATTTCTTCAGTCATAGAGTAGTCAAGCCGTGGAATAACCTAGAAAGTGTAGTAGTGGAGGCGGGAACCATACATAGTTTTAAGGCGAGGTATGATAAAGCTCATGGAGCAGGGAGAGAGAGGACCTAGTAGCAATCAGTGAAGAGGCGGGGCCAGGAGCTATGACTCGACCCCTGCAACCACAAATAGGTGAGTACAAATAGGCGAGTACACACACACACCCACACACATACACACTCACACTCACACTCACACACACACACACACACACACACACACACACACACACACACACACACACACACACACACACACACACATACACTCATACCAGCATGGGTTCATGGAAGGCAAATCTTGTATCACAAACCTCCTGGAGTTTTATGACAAGGTAACAGAAGTAAGACACGAGAGAGAGGGGTGGGTAGATTGCGTTTTCCTAGACTGCAGGAAGGCCTTTGACACAGTTCCCCACAAGAGATTAGTGCAGAAGCTGGAGGATCAGGCGCACGTAAAAGGGAGGGCACTGCTATGGATAAGGGAATACCTGACGGAGGCAGCAACGAGTCATGGTACGTGAAGAGGTATCACAGTGGGCGCCTGTTACGAGCGGGGTCCCACAGGGGTCAGTTCTAGGACCAGTGCTATTTTTGATATATGTGAACGACATGATGGAAGGAATAGACTCTGAAGTGTCCCTGTTCGCAGATGACGTGAAGTTGATGAGAAGAATTAAATCGGACGAGGATGAGGCAGGACTGCAAAGAGACCTGGACAGGCTGGACATGTGGTCCAGCAACTGGCTTCTCGAATTCAATCCAGCCAAATGCAAAGTCATGAAGATTGGGGAGGGGCAAGGAAGACCGCAGACAGAGTATAGGCTAGGTGGACAAAGACTACAGACCTCACTCAGGGAGAAAGACCTAGGGGTGACCATAACACCGAGCACATCACCGGAGGCACACATCAACCAAATAACCGCTGCAGCATACGGGCGCCTGGCAAACCTGAGAATAGCGTTCCGATACCTTAATAAGGAATCGTTCAAGACACTGTACACTGTGTATGTTAGGCCCATACTGGAGTATGCAGCACCAGTCTGGAACCCACACCTGGTCAAGCACGTCAAGAAGTTAGAGAAAGTACAAAGGTTTGCAACAAGGCTAGTCCCAGAGCTCAAGGGAATGTCGTACGAGGAAAGGTTAAGGGAAATCGGACTGACGACACTGGAGGACAGAAGGGTCAGGGGAGACATGATAACGACATACAAGATACTGCGGGGAATAGACAAGGTGGACAGAGATAGGATGTTCCAGAGAGGGGACACGGACAAGGGGTCACTACTGGAAGCTGAAGACTCAGACGAGTCACAGGGACGTTAGGAAGTATTTCTTCAGTCATAGAGCTGTCAGCAAGTGGAATAGCCTAGCAAGTGAAGTAGTGGAGGCAGGAACCATACATAGTTTTAAGAAGAGGTATGACAAAGCTCAGGAAGCAGAGAGAGAGAGGATCCAGTAGCGATCAGTGAAGAGGCGGGGCCAGGAGCTGAGTCTCGACCCCTGCAACCACAATTAGGTGAGTACAATTAGGTGAGTACATACACACACACAAACACACACACACATAAACACACACACAAACTCGTACACACACACACACACATAAACACACACAAACTCGTACACACACACACACACACTCATACACATACACACACACTCATACACATACACACACACACACTCATACACACACACACTCATACACACACACAAACACACACACAAACACAAACACACACACAAACACAAACACACACACACACACACACGCACACACAGGAGCTTGGACTCGACCCCTGCAATCTCAACTAGGTGAGTGCGCGCGCACACACACACACACACACACACACACACACACACACACACACACACACACACACACACATGCACATATGTGGTAATGCTTTATTTACAGCTAGCAAAGTCAGGGTATTTCTCCAGAATGGTCTGTAATATACCACTGTGGATAAAATACTTAGCCATTTCTTGAACACTTCTGAGTGAGTTGTTTCTAAATTCATTAATTTTATCGCACTCCAGTACATAATGACGCAAGGTGTGACAATAATCCATCTGGCAAAGTTTACATTTCGTTTGGTCTACATCTGGTGGTGGTGATTTAACCTGCCAAAGATACTTGTAACCCAGCCGGAGCCGGGCGGTAGTGACATCCAAGAGTCTGCTTATTTTGTTGGATGCACCATAGACATGATAGAATGATGATAGATAGACTCACTGGTGTCAATCTCCCTGAGTCTTAAGTCAATATAATTCAGTTGAAGTTCTTTTCGTATTATTGTTCTCAAACGTTCCATTGAAAAATATAATTTGTGTTTTAAATTGGACCAGTGAAAATCAGTTTTCGTTTCTAACTAGAGAATGTCTCGTCCGAGCAGCTTTAAATTTCCAACCTGTGTGGAATGTAACTAGAGGAAAGTTTACGGAACTGTTGGGATGAGCTAATGCTCTTATTGGAATTTTATAAAGCCATTGCTTATTCTAGTTCCTGTGCGATAACCTGAGAAAGCCTCTTGTGATTTGCTTGACATTTTCAAGACCGGTATATCATACTTAGGAGGTTGGGATTACTTTTGGTAGTGTAGGTGCAAGTTTGTAATTTTTATTGTGGAAATTGGGATATTTGTTTCCATGTGATGACTTGTGAATGCCTCATCAGATTGGCTTCACATCTTCCGTGCTGATATTTAACTACGTTAGAAAGTAAATCAATATTTTGTATTGTTTATTTTGATTACACTGAGGTAGAGGGGGCTGGGCTTGTGATATCGAAATACCTCTACTTGACTGGATTTTGGAGTGGCTGAAGCATGGCTAATTATCCTTTTATAAACACCATATGAAAAATATTTAGACAGGTATATTGAACTCTGATTTTGCTAATCACAACGAGTTGGAGAGATGGGTCGAGAAAAAATTGAGAGAAATTCTTAATAGATGCTGTGGAAGCACTCAGATTTTTAACTCCCTTATCAATTACCCTATTGAGTGGCATCATGCCCAAATTTTTAAGCCTATCTTCATCAAAACTTGCTGTGGTTTATCACAGACCATGGAGTGGGTTATGGATATGACACCACTGGCGCCGACACTGGTAACGCTAACATAGTGTGTATTGTGGTGTATGATTTCAAATGACCTTTGGATATGATTGTCATTGAATACATGGATTGCTGCCACTACAGATTCCTCTGATTCTGTTTATTTTGATGCTACCGTCACTGCCTGCCTCTATCATCTCTCGCAGACAGCTGCTCCCACCGCTTTCGCTACTGACGTCACTTGTGTTCCTGTCACCACTGACGCCTCCATTATGTAACTTAATGCCTTTAGTTTAGAGAGCAAATATGTTTTCCCATATGTGTACCGTGTTCTGGCAGCCTCCACTGCTGTTCCTTGTGTCTTGTGTGAGTTTCACAGAGTAAATAAAAAGATGTAGCCTAGTTATTCCTTGGGAATCCCTACCCTGGCTCGTATTTAACTTACATAATTTGGTATTTAATTTACCGTGGTTCGCATTCCTGTTTAATTGCCTGGTCTGGGACCGGGCCGCGGGGGCGGTGACCCCCGACACCCACAAGAAGTAAGAACTCCGAGGGAACTCGTTGGTGTAACTTAATTTTCCAGCCTCGTAACTTCCACAACTTACAAATGTTGACGGAAACGAGTTTAGCAATCCGAAATTGACGAAAAGAAAAATCACAGTAATTTGCATTTTGCCTTGCTGTCTGCTAGACGAGTACCTAGATGGCAGCCTTCAAGGGGAGTACCTTGATGGAGCCCTTCAAGGGGAGTACCTTGATGGCAGCCTTCAAGGAGTACCTTGATGGCAGCCTTCAAGGGGAGTACCTAGATGGCAGCCTTCAAGGGGAGTACCTAGATGGCAGCCTTCAAGGGGAGTACCTTGATGGCAGCCTTCAAGGGGAGTACCTTGATGGCAGCCTTCAAGGGGAGTACCTTGATGGAGGCCTTCAAGGGGAGTACCTTGATGGCAGCCTTCAAGGAGTACCTAGATGGCAGCCTTCAAGGGGAGTACCTAGATGGCAGCCTTCAAGGGGAGTACCTAGATGGCAGCCTTCAAGGGGAGTACCTAGATGGCAGCCTTCAAGGGGAGTGCCTTGATGGCAGCCTTCAAGGGGAGTACCTTGATGGCAGCCTTCAACGGGAGTACCTTGATGGAAGCCTTCAAGGGGAGTACCTTGATGGCAGCCTCCAAGGGGAGTACCTTGATAGCAGCCTTCAAGGGGAGTACCTAGATGGCAGCCTCCAATTGGAGTACCTAGATGGCAGCCTCCAATTGGAGTACCTAGATGGCAGCCTCCAATTGGAGTACCTAGATGGCAGCCTCCAATTGGAGTACCTAGATGGCAGCCTCCAATTGAAGTACCTAGATGGCAGCCTCCAATTGAAGTACCTAGATGGCAGCCTCCAAGGGGAGTACCTAGATGGCAGCCTCCAAGGGGAGTACCTATATGGCAGCCTCCAAGGGGAGTACCTATATGGCAGCCTCCAAGGGGAGTACCTGGATGGCTGCCTTCAAAGGGAGTACCTTGATGGCAGCCTCCAAGGGGAGTACCTTGATGGCAGCCTCCAAGGGGAGTAAGTAGATGGCAGCCTTCAAGGGGAGTACCTAGATGGCAGCCTCCAAGGGGAGTACCTGGATGGCTGTCTTCAAAGGGAGTACCTTGATGGCAGCCTCCAAGGGGAGTACCTTGATGGCAGCCTCCAAGGGGAGTACCTAGATGGCAGCCTCCAAGGGGAGTACCTAGATGGCAGCCTCCAAGGGGAGTACCTAGATGGCAGCCTTCAATGGGAGTACCTTGATGGCAGCCTCCAAGGGGAGTACCATGATGGCAGCCTCCAAGGGGAGTACCTAGATGGCAGCCTCCAAGGGGAGTACCTAGATGGCAGCCTCCAAGGGGAGTACCTAGATGGCAGCCTTCAATGGGAGTACCTTGATGGCAGCCTTCAAGGGGAGTACCTGGATGGCAGCCTCCAAGGGGAGTACCATGATGGCAGTCTTCAATGGGAGTACCTTGATGGCAGCCTTCAAGGGGAGTACCTTGATGGCAGCCTTCAAGGGGAGTACCTTGATGGCAGCCTCCAAGGGGAGTACCTAGATGGCAGCCTTCAAGGGGAGTACCTTGATGGCAGCCTTCAAGGGGAGTACCTAGATGGCAGCCTTCAAGAGGAGTACCATGATGGCAGTCTTCAAGGGGAGTACCTTGATGGCAGCCTTCAAGGGGAGTACCTTGATGGCAGCCTCCAAGGGGAGTACCTAGATGGCAGCCTTCAAGGGGAGTACCATGATGGCAGCCTTCAAGGGGAGTACCCTGATGGCAGCCTTCAAGAGGAGTACCATGATGGCAGTCTTCAAGGGGAGTACCTTGATGGCAGTCTTCAAGGGGAGTACCCTGATGGCAGCCTTCAAGGGGAGTACCCTGATGGCAGCCTTCAAGGGGAGTACCTTGATGGCAGCCTTCAAGGGGAGTACCTTGATGGCTGCCTTCAAGCGGAGTACCTTGATGGCAGCCTCCAAGGGGAGTACCTAGATGGCAGCCTCCAAGGGGAGTACCTAGATGGCAGCCTCCAAGGGGAGTACCTAGATGGCAGCCTTCAAGGGGAGTACCATGATGGCAGCCTTCAAGGGGAGTACCTTGATGGCAGCCTTCAAGGGTAGTACCTTGATGGCAGCCTTCAAGGGTAGTACCATGATGGCAGTCTTCAAGGGGAGTACCCTGATGGCTGCCTTCAAGGGGAGTACCTTGATGGCAGCCTTCAAGGGGAGTACCTGGATGGCAGCCTTCAAGGGGAGTACCTTGATGGCTGCCTTCAAGGGGAGTACCTTGATGGCAGCATCCAAGGGGAGTACCATGATGGCAGCATCCAAGGGGAGTACCATGATGGCAGCCTCCAAGGGGAGTACCTAGATGGCAGCCTCCAAGGAGAGTACTTTGATGGCAGCCTCAGAGGGGAGTACCATGATGGCAGCCTCCAAGGGGAGTACCATGACGGCAGCCTTCAAGGGGAGTACCTAGATGGCAGCCTTCATGGGGAGTACCTTGATGGCAGCCTTCATGGGGAGTACCTTGATGGCAGCCTTCAAGGGGAGTACCTTGATGGCAGCCTTCAAGGGGAGTACCTTGATGGCAGCCTTCAAGGGGAGTACCTTGATGGCAGCCTTCAAGGGGAGTACCTTGATGGCAGCCTTCAAGGGGAGTACCTAGATGGCAGCCTCCAGGGGAAGTACCTTGATGGCAGCCTTCATGGGGAGTACCTTGATGGCAGCCTTCATGGGGAGTACCTAGATGGCAGCCTCCAGGGGAAGTACCTTGATGGCAGCCTTCATGGGGAGTACCTAGATGGCAGCCTTCATGGGGAGTACCTTGATGGCAGCCTTCAAGGGGAGTACCTTGATGGCAGCGTTCAAGGGAAATACCTTGATAGCCTTCAAGGGGAGTACCTTGATGGCAGCCTCCAAGGGGAGTACCTTGATGGCAGCCTCCAAGGGGAGTACCTAGATGGCAGCCTCCAAGGGGAGTACCATGATGACAGCCTCCAAGGGGAGTACCTTGATGGCAGCCTTTAAGGGGGGTACCATGATGACAGCCTTCAAGGGGAGTACCTTGATGGCAGCCTTATGGGGGGTACCTTGATGGCAGCCTTCATGGGGAGTACCTTGATGGCAGCCTTCAAGGGGAGTACTTTGATGGCAGCCTTCAAGGGGAGTACCTTGATGGCAGCCTCCAAGGGGAGTACCTGGATGGCAGCCTTCAAGGGGAGTACCTGGATGGCAGCCTTCAAGGGGAGTACCTTGATGGCAGCCTTCAAGGGGAGTACCTTGATGGCAGCCTTCAAGGGGTACCTAGATGGCAGCCTTCAAGGGGAGTACCTTGATGGCAGCCTTCAAGGGGAGTACCTTGATGGCAGCCTTCAAGGGGAGTACCTTGATGGCAGCCTTCAAGGGGAGTACCTTGATGGCAGCCTTCAAGGGGAGTACCTTGATGGCAGCCTCCAAGGGGAGTACCTTGATGGCAGCCTTCAAGGGGAGTACCTTGATGGCAGCCTTCAAGGGGAGTACCTTGATGGCAGCCTTCAAGGGGAGTACCTTGATGGCAGCCTTCAAGGGGAGTACCTTGATGGCAGCCTTCAAGGGGAGTACCTTGATGGCAGCCTTCAAGGGGAGTACCTTGATGGCAGCCTTCAAGGGGAGTACCTTGATGGCAGCCTTCAAGGGGAGTACCTTGATGGCAGCCTTCAAGGGGAGTACCTTGATGGCAGCCTTCAAGGGGAGTACCTTGATGGCAGCCTTCAAGGGGGGTACCTTGATGGCAGCCTTCAAGGGGAGTACCTTGATGGCAGCCTTCAAGGGGAGTACCTTGATGGCAGCCTTCAAGGGGAGTACCTTGATGGCAGCCTTCAAGGGGAGTACCTTGATGGCAGCCTCCAAGGGGAGTACCTTGATGGCAGCCTCCAAGGGGAGTACCTTGATGGCAGCCTCCAAGGGGAGTACCTTGATGGCAGCCTCCAAGGGGAGTACCTTGATGGCAGCCTCCAAGGGGAGTACCTTGATGGCAGCCTCCAAGGGGAGTACCTTGATGGCAGCCTCCAAGGGGAGTACCTTGATGGCAGCCTCCAAGGTTAGTACCTTGATGGCAGCCTCCAAGGGGAGTACCTTGATGGCAGCCTTCAAGGGGAGTACCTTGATGGCAGCCTTCAAGGGGAGTACCTTGATGGCAGCCTTCAAGGGGGGTACCTTGATGGCAGCCTTCAAGGGGGGTACCTTGATGGCAGCCTTCAAGGGGGGTACCTTGATGGCAGCCTTCAAGGGGAGTACCTTGATGGCAGCCTTCAAGGGGAGTACCTTGATGGCAGCCTTCAAGGGGAGTACCTTGATGGCAGCCTTCAAGGGGAGTACCTTGATGGCAGCCTTCAAGGGGAGTACCTTGATGGCAGCCTTCAAGGGGAGTACCTTGATGGCAGCCTTCAAGGGGAGTACCTTGATGGCAGCCTCCAAGGGGAGTACCTTGATGGCAGCCTCCAAGGGGAGTACCTTGATGGCAGCCTTCAAGGGGGTACCTTGATGGCAGCCTTCAAGGGGAGTACCTTGATGGCAGCCTCCAAGGGGAGTACCTTGATGGCAGCCTCCAAGGGGAGTACCTTGATGGCAGCCTTCAAGGGGAGTACCTTGATGGCAGCCTTCAAGGTGAGTACCTTGATGGCAGCCTTCAAGGGGAGTACCTTGATGGCAGCCTTCAAGGGGGTACCTTGATGGCAGCCTTCAAGGGGAGTACCTTGATGGCAGCCTTCAAGGGGAGTGCCTTGATGGCAGCCTTCAAGGGGAGTACCTTGATGGCAGCCTTCAAGGGGAGTACCTTGATGGCAGCCTTCAAGGGGAGTACCTTGATGGCAGCCTTCAAGGGGGGTACCTTGATGGCAGCCTTCAAGGGGGGTACCTTGATGGCAGCCTTCAAGGGGAGTACCTTGATGGCAGCCTTCAAGGGGAGTACCTTGATGGCAGCCTTCAAGGGGAGTACCTTGATGGCAGCCTTCAAGGGGAGTACCTTGATGGCAGCCTTCAAGGGGAGTACCTTGATGGCAGCAGCTACTATCTCACGGCTCATATTTCATTATCTCTACTTATGCAAGTAGTGTATGACCCTCTGCGGGTTTAGCGCTCGCCCATAATTAAAACAAGTCTTCCGTGCCAATATATGCATTTTGAAAATTAAAATTTTGACAGCGTCGTTAATTACCATCATTAGTGATTTAATTAGCGTTAATGAGTTTATAGAAAAAAGAAAACTGACTGAATCACTAACTGCAATTATGAGAATATTTTAATAACCTGTCTATCGGGATATATTCAATCTATCGAGAAATTCGTTGTCTTGAAGGGGTTATAAGTGCTAAATTTTTGTTCTCCTTTCCTCGTTTGTGTTGACTGCTCCATGCGGGTTTAGCGAGTTCTTGTGAAAATATTTATGCTAATTTTTTCACATCATTGCGCAAAAACTTTATGTAAATGAAGAATTGATGGAGATAAACTAACCATGTGCAAATTCTTTTTCCTTCTCTCCCATATTATCTCTCTCTCTCTCTCTCTCTCTCTCTCTCTCTCTCTCTCTCTCTCTCTCTCTCTCTCTCTCTCTCTCTCTCTCTCTCTCTCTCTCTCTCCACAAAAACGTACATCCCCCTCATCCATTACACACTGAGAGCACAAACATACAAATGTGAAGAAAAACAACATTCGAGGCTCCCCCATCCATGTACACACACACACACACACACACACACACACACACACACACACACAGTGGGCGCCTGTGACAAGCGGGGTCCCACAGGGGTCAGTCCTAGGACCAGTGCTGTTTCTGGTATTTGTGAACGACATGACGAAAGGAATAGACTCTGAGGTGTCCCTGTTTGCAGATGACGTGAAGTTGATGAGAAGAATACACTCGATCGAAGACCAGGCAGAACTACAAAGGGATCTGGACAGGCTGCAGACCTGGTCCAGCAATTGGCTCCTGGAGTTCAATCCCACCAAGTGCAAAGTCATGAAGATTGGGGAAGGGCAAAGAAAACCGCAGACGGAGTACAGTCTAGGGGGCCAGAGACTACAAACCTCACTCAAGGAAAAAGATCATGGGGTGAGTATAACACCAGGCACATCTCCTGAAGCGCACATCAACCAAATAACTGCTGCAACATATGGGCGCCTAGCAGACCTCAGAACAGCATTCCGACATCTTAATAAGGAATCGTTCAGGACCCTGTACACCGTGTACGTTAGGCCCATATTGGAGTACGCGGCACCAGTTTGGAACCCACACCTAGCCAAGCACGTAAAGAAACTAGAGAAAGTCCAAAGGTTTGCAACAAGACTAGTCCCAGAGCTAAGGGGTATGTCCTACGAGGAGAGGTTAAGGGAAATCGACCTGACGACACTGGAGGACAGGAGAGATAGGGGGGACATGATAACGACATACAAATTACTGAGAGGAATTGACAAGGTGGACAAAGATAGGATGTTCCAGAGATGGGACACAGCAACAAGGGGACACAGTTGGAAGTTGAAGACACAGATGAATCACAGGGATGTTAGGAAGTATTTCTTCAGCCACAGAGTAGTCAGTAAGTGGAATAGTTTGGGAAGCGATGTAGTGGAGGCAGAATCCATACATAGCTTTAAGCAGAGGTATGATAAAGCTCACGGTTCAGGGAAAGTGACCTAGTAGCGACCAGTGAAGAGGCGGGGGCCAGGAGCTTGGACTCGACCCCTGCAACCTCAACTAGGTGAGTACAACTAGGCGAGTACACACACACATATATATATATATATATATATATATATATATATATATGTCTCAATGGATGAAAAGCAGAACTCGTATCAAGTTGGGCTCGAGCTCTGGGCTCAGCAAATTGATAAAAGCTTGTTTTTACGTCGTGCTGCCAATTACGTTTGCACTGTTGAGCGACGGAAAGCCATTTATATTTTGCCCCCCTCTTTCCGTGGCACCTTTGTAGATGCACCTTTGTAGTTGCACCTTTGTAGATGCACCTTTGTAGTTGCACCTTTGGTTCATATATGTCGACCCGGTAATTGATTTTGCAACGAAGGAGATACAATAGGCAAATTATAACGTGGAGGCAAAAAAAATGAAAATGTGGAAGAAACAAGTGGAAGGGACTGGAAGCTAATACAATGATAGAGGAAATGGTGTGTGAACCTGGAAGATACTCGGGGGTTAATGATAATATTTTTGTTATAAAATAGTTACAATAACCACTGATAATTATAATAAATTCTGTAATACTGTCATTGATACTAGTTTGCATGACAGCTTAAGAAAATAATAATAACGTAGCTGGAACAGCATTCGCAATTCCACAATACCGTGGCTGCAACAGTTCACAACTCACAGTACTGTGGCTGCAACAGTTCACAACTCACAGTACTGTGGCTGCAACAGTTCACAACTCACAGTACTGTGGCTGCAACAGTTCACAACTCACAGCACTTTGGCTGCAACAATTCACAACTCACAGTACTGTGGCTGCAACAGTTCACAACTCACAGTACTGTGGCTGCAACAGTTCACAACTCACAGCACTGTGGCTGCAACAGTTCACAACTCACAGCACTGTGGCTGCAACAGTTCACAACTCACAGTACTGTGGCTGCAACAGTTCACAACTCACAGTACTGTGGCTGCAACAGTTCACAACTCACAGCACTGTGGCTGCAACAGTTCACAACTCACAGCACTGTGGCTGCAACAGTTCACAACTCACAGCACTGTGGCTGCAACAGACCACAACTCACAGTACTGTGGCTGCAACAGTTCACAACTCACAGTACTGTAGCTGCAACAGTTCACAACTCACAGTACTATGGCTGCAACAGTTCACAACTCACAGTACTGTGGCTGGAACAGTACACAACTCACAATACTGTGGCTGGAACAGTACACAACTCACAATACTGTGGCTGGAACAGTACACAACTCACAATACTGTGGCTGGAACAGTACACAACTCACAATACTGTGGCTGGAACAGTACACAACTCACAATACTGTGGCTGGAACAGTTCACAACTCACAGCACTGTGGCTGCAACAGACCACAACTCACAGCACTGTGGCTGCAACAGTTCACAACTCACAGCACTGTGGCTGCAACAGTTCACAACTCACAGTACTGTGGCTGCAACAGTTCACAACTCACAGTACTGTGGCTGCAACAGTTCACAACTCACAGTACTGTGGCTGCAACAGTTCACAACTCACAGTACTGTGGCTGCAACAGTTCACAACTCACAGTACTGCGGGTGCAACAGACCACAACTCACAGTACTGTGGCTGCAACAATTCACAACTCACAGCACTGTGGCTGCAACAGACCACAACTCACAGCACTGTGGCTGCAACAGTTCACAACTCACAGCACTGTGGCTGCAACAGACCACAACTCACAGCACTGTGGCTGCAACAGACCACAACTCACAGCACTGTGGCTGCAACAGACCACAACTCACAGCACTGTGGCTGCAATAATTCACAACTCACAGCACTGTGGCTGCAACAATTCACAACTCACAATACCGTGGATGGAAAATCTCACAACTAACCCAGAGTTTTGGAGAACAAATCTGCGGCAACTTTTCGCTGAATCTCCAAACATTATCAGACGTTGAACCACCACCGAAAAATCCTTACATAAAAATATTATGAAACATAGTCTTGCCTACGGTGGAAGCGAACCTCTTGAAGTCTTTAAGACTCTTTGTCTTCGGTTTTTAATACCTTTTTTGCCGTCTTTGAGAAAGGGGAAGACTTGAGCCAGCCTCTGTACCTCGAGGTTATTCTTACATAAATGGAACTCCTCCTTAATTCAGTTATTTAAAGGACATTGTATCCCCAAATCCAGTTATATATTCATATATACAAAGGAAAATGTCTATTCACGCTCAGAATGATAACGAATATCTTAATATTTACATGTCTAGTACATATTATGTGTTTGTCACTAATTATAATGCGAAAATCTCATCCAGTTCTTGAGAACTGGGGCGCGTGACCAAAATACAGCAGGCATTACCCCTCTGAACAGCAGAGCTGAGTCGCTGGAACAGAAAACTAGCTGCCCTGGGATCCCTAGTTACCCTTGATGAGTCTTGCCTAGCTCCTTAAAGAACTTAGATGCACTCTTTCCCCATGAGCCAAGGGTCTCCGCGCCTATGGGAACAAACATATAATGATGGGCAAGTTCTTCGTATTTTCTAGACTTTCGGGACTCCCTGAAGCTGGCAGCTGCCCCTCCTTCCTCCCTTGTGTATTGGAGATAGGTATCAACTAAGGTGGATGCACATGTGTAGTCCCACACCACCTGCTTGCTGTCTATCTAGGCTTGAAGGGTGATACCATCTGGACGCTTTTGGCTGCCATCAGATCTGCATAGTTGGGGAGGCTCCCTTACTGCTGGGCATCCGGCTGTTGTGAGGCTCCTCTTGATAGTTATTAACCTCCTCATGTCTTGCAATCTTTCGCTCGGATTTACGGCACACAAGACCATGGTACCCGAAACGGTCTGCTGTTTCACTGCCACAAATACACCTGCACCTGTTCGGCGAGAATAGGGGCTGCAAGACGAAGGGCACCACCAATGTGGATGGTCTGTGGGTCGAGGCGTGTGCCAAGGCTGGAGTTAGGAACAGCCAACAGAAAGTCCTCTGCATGCGGAGCTCTCACTGCTAGGAGGTGGGCTCTATCCTTCCCTGACACTCTGAAGCATTGTTGAGGCTATTTTCTCCACTGTCGGGTCATCCCAGTGCGACTGTTTGTAGTTGTTGGGGAGAGCAGGTATGGTTTCAGATCCCGTTAGCTTATCCCAGATCATGGCTCCGTCAATAAACTTTTGGTCCTGGACTCCAATCTTGTCCCTAAGATGTTCAGGGAGAATCGCTGCTACAAGCCCTCTGGATGCAATACACGAGGACAGGAAAGCAGGTAGCGCAATCTGTGATGACTTGTGGACGCCAATGCCTCCTAGTCTGACTGAAAGTGTAACTTGGTTCCACTGCCCGTCTTCTAGAGTAAGGTTAAGCACTTTCGTAAAAATCTGCCTCAGGATACTGTCATATTCGTGTAGTATAGGGTTATCATATGAAGGTGCACATCTTAGGAAATATGTCAACCTGGGCAGACTCAAGCACTTTGTGAGAAGGTACAAGGCATCGTGGGTGTCAAGATTGCTTATACTGTATTATAGACAGGTACTCTTCTTCGTGTAGCTATATACACCGAGGTTCACCCATCTATCGGTGTATATACACACCAGTCTATATTCCACAGTCACCAATAGGTAAGAGTACATCCTATCTCTTTCCTTCTCATTTCCTAGCTCATCCTGCCATTTCCAAACCCCACCCTTTCATTTCCTGTCACTTCCCTCCCCCGAACTTCCCATTCCTTCATTTTCAATCCCCTCTCCTCCCTCCATTTTCCAATTACACCAGAGCCTAGTTGACTTGAAAGCTAGATCTCTCTCTCTCTCTCTCTCTCTCTCTCTCTCTCTCTCTCTCTCTCTCTCTCTCTCTCTCTCTCTCTCTCTCTCTCTCTCTCTCGCGTTAGAGATATGAGCATTTCTAGGGTACGCCAGATAGACATGGCGGGCGTGGATAGTTTCCATTAAAGCCTGTTATGTTTCAGTCTTAGCGACTACACGGAGGGTCATTAAGGTTGCATGTCAGCGTACACCAGTCTTGGGTACTTTTAATTTCTTAATCTAGAGATTGAAGTGAATTTTAGGTGTATGTGTATATACATTATTAAAAAATCCAATGAAGGGTACACATTTACCATCATTAATTCAATAGTTGTCTTAACCCTCCGAACAGCATCATCTCCAGCCTTCCTTCAGAGAGAAGACACTCTACTACTCACCTCCAGGAGACTAGTCCGATTGACCCGTTTATCCGAATGTCTTCATAATGTTAGCTTGCTAATAGAGATGAGCAACAAGAGTCGAAACTTTTAAGAGGGAAACTCAGTGTAATTACAATAATGCAGTTACACAGGCTACGAGCAGAGCTGCTCCCTCCACACTCAACACTTCTGTACCAGATACTGAAAATACTACTCATCCTCCAACACCCACAAGAGAACCAGGCGCACCATCACAAACACCATAAACACAACAACAAATGACAACCATCATCACAACATAAAACGACAGCTGTAACTACAACTAACAACCATAACTACAACCATACTAATAACCACAGCCATAAACAACCACAACAACCAAGAACCAACACCACCGTATACCTTGACAGAACACTAAACCTACCCAACAAGAGTCCCTTTTTTCCCATGAACTGGAAATGACTATTTTCTTTACTTACGTAAAAACTTTTCCTGGGCATTACAATATTTAACCTTCTATTCCTTTTATCTTAAACTTTTTAATACCAGTTTTTCCTCGCACAACATAAAATTTTGTACAGAAAAAATGGGATAAAAATAAAAGGAAAAAAAAAAAAAGGCCAATCGCACAACATATTTTGATTCCAGAACGGAATCCAATAATTTTTTAGACCCGTCGAGACTGGATATTAACTGGTGGGAGACTGGGAGGTAATTGCTTCCCGGACTGTCCCAACAACTACTACGCTCTTCTCTTTCCTCCGAATTTCGTCCAAAGTTTGGAAAATTTGGCGAATCTTTGATTTCGTTACACTCGAATGTTTTATTTAGTGCATCGGTTTGTTACCGTTTGTCAGAGGCACTTGTCGGTAGATACTTGGCCCGATGGTGTTTGTGTGTGTGTGTGTGTGTGTGTGTGTGTGTCTGTTGCAGAATGTGTGTGTGTACTCACCTAGTTATGGTTGCAGGGGTCGATTCACAGATCCTGGCCTCGCCTCTTCACTGGCCGCTACTAGGTCACTCTTCCTGCTCCATGAGCTTTATCACACCTCTTCATAAAGCTATGTATGGATCCTACATCCACTACATTCCTTCTCAGACTATTCTACTTTCTGACAACTCTGTAACTGAAGAAATACTTCCTAACATCCCTGTGATTCGAGTCTTCAGCTTCCATCTGTGACCCCTTGTTGCTGTGTCCCGTCTCTGGAACATCCTGTCTCTGTCCACCTTGTCGATTCCTCTCAGTATTTTACATGACGTTTTCAAATCCCGCCTATCTCTCCTGTCCTCTAGTGTTCTTAGGTCAATACCCCTTAGCTCCAGGACTAGTCTTGTTGCAAACCTTTGCACTTTGTCTAGTTTCCTTACGTGCTTGGCTAGGTGTGGGTTCCAAACTCGTGCTGCATACTCCAATATGGGCCTAACGTACACAGTGTACAGGGTCCTGAACGATTCCTTATTAAGATGTCGGAATGATGTTCTTAGGTTTGCTAGGTGCCCATATGCTGCAGCAGTTATTTGGTTGATGTGTGCCTCAGGAGATGTGCCCGGTGTTATGCTCACCCCAAGATCCTTTTCTTTCAGTGAGGTTTGTAGTCTCTGGCCCCCTAGACTCTACTCCTGCGGTCTTCTTTGCCTTTCCCCAATCTTCATGACTTTGCACTTGGTGGGGTTGAACTCCAGGAGCCAGTTGCTGGACCAGGCCTGCAGCCTGTCCAGATCCCTTTGTAGTTCTGCCTGGTCCTCATCCTCATTCCTTCATGTCGTTCACAAATACCAGAAACAGCACCGGTCTTAGGACTGACCCCTGTGGAACCCCCCTCGTCACAGGCGCCCACTCTGACACTTCGCCACGTACCATTACTCGCTGTTGTCAGGTATTCCCTGATTCACTGCAGTGCCTTCCCTGTTATCCCTGCCTGGTCCTCCAGTTTTTGCACTTATCTCTTGTGTGGAACTGTGTCAAACGCCTTCTTACAGTCCAAGAAAATGCAATCTACCAACCCCTCTCTTGTCTTACTGCTGTCACTCTGTCATAGAACTCCAGTAGGTTAGTGACACAGGATTTTCCGTCCCTGAAACCGTGCTGGCTGTAGTTGATAAGCTCATTCATTTCTAGGTACTCCACCACTCTGCAGTTTAATGCTTCGTGTCTGTCTCCTTTATTTAAAAATCAGGACTACACTTGTGTGTATCTGTTGCAGTGTGTGTGTGTGTGTCTGTTGCATTGTGTGTGTGTACCTGTTGCAATGTGTGTTGCAGTGTGCATGTGTTTCAATGTGTGTATATCTGTCGTAGTGAGTGTGTATCTGTTGCAGTGTGTGAGCGTATTTGGGTTTACAACTATCTGAGCGTGCTTAAATAAGTGTCTATTGAATATGCACATCTTGCTGTGTGTTTAAATAAAAATCTCTGAATGTGTGTATCTATCCTGAGGTTGTTGAATAAAAGCATCTGATTTTTTAAAAATATATACATGTTAAAAAGTAAATTCGCTTCCAAGAAGCCTTAAAGTGGTGCGAGTTAGTGTGTTTAAGTTATATTAGGCTTAACAATGTTAAGTTTGGATAGTTTGCACTGTTAACACACACTGCTTTGAAATGCCCCGAGATGTGAGGCATTATTACGATGTAGTTGGTTGGTCGCTTAGTAAGGCTTGAAGTCTTTCGGCTGCACGAGGGTCATTAAAACTGCATGTGACCTTTCACCACCAGACAAGAATACTTTAATAAATAAGAAAGGGATTAAAGTAAGCTCGAAGCATATATACGCTGAGAGAGACACCATAGTGTAAGATTAGAAGATATAATGATAGCCACAGTGTAGATGAAAGGACACAATGATTCATACACGTAAGATATCCCTGTTGGATACGTTTTGGTTCTGGGACCTAGATCGCTCCAAATGATACAAGATTATTATTATTATTATTATTATTAATTATTATTATTATTATTATTATTATTATTATTATTATTATCATAAGGAAGAGCTAAATCCACAAGGATCATAGCGCTGCAGAGTAGGGCGTTCTAAAAGTTTAATATGCTTGATCAGAGACTAGAAAGGGTGGAGAGTATAATAGTAAGGGCGGCGTGAAGTGTTAAACGAGGTATAATCAAAGTTTGTGTAATAAATTTGTTGCCGATAGAATTGTCAGAGGGAGTCTGTGTCAAAGGTGGGGCCGTCAGCGAGGAGGGAAGATAAAGTAAGGGTGTTGAAGCTGTGACGATGTGAAAGGTAAATGAAATTGGGAAACTAAAATTGGAACCTGAGAATTCTCATACAGAATTGTCAGCAGACTGTGGTGAAAGCAGGTCACTGGAGATTAGATGAAGGCGTCAGGTCATCTAAAAGTTGTGTCATGTACCACCAGGGAATCAGCGTGAAGTAGTATCATGTGTGCAAGGTTACTTGAGATGGTGTACTTTCCAGATCTCTGTTCTGTGGTGGTATTAATTAAAGAAGCTTCAATACAGTGGCGCCTTTTATTGTTGGACTCTGCCAATCAGCTCTGCTTTGTTCCAATTCATGAGGTGTCCCTCTTCAGATCTGTGCAAGACAGATAATTTTGGTATCATGGACCCGTGTAGAAAGATTCGTTCCTGTGTCTCATACATAGATCTTGTTGCACCCTCCATATAGTATTGTGTACACGCTTGCTTCACTGTTTGGTTTGTCACAAGGATGTTTCTTTCATGGTAGTTACGCGGATGTTACTTGTTGAAAGGATCTGTGGTGATGTTGGCTACTTCTCCTCTAGGTAGAGTTAGGAATGTGGGTTTCTCGATGGTGGCATTGTTGGTAAAGTTGAATATTTTCATAGCTCTACCTTTGCAATTTTGTATAAACTATGGAGGAAACCGTAAGCGTGTGAGGGCATGGGTGATGTACTGGAATTCTTTTAAGAATTCGGTGTCAGTGTCGTGGTGTGAGTAGAAATGAGTAAGGTACTCAAACGTAGTCTTACAGACCTCAGTTTGCCTCTTCCCCGCACTCATCGACCTATGTGTTAATTTCAACTCTTTCACTCTTTCAGATATGAATTTTTTTTTTCCAGACTGAAGGTTTTTGCAATATTATTGCTAATACAGTCACAAGGCTCAGATATGTTGTTGACATTCTGGTCGTATATCCAAGAGGACTCAATATTCAAGACCTTCATAATATCAACAACATCGAACTTACTATCACATTTACTCTTTAACTAGAAAACCAAGGCAAACTATTACGTTATGTTGTTCTACGCAGATCACCGAACAAAGACATCCCTTTTATTCGAGGTCTACAGAGAAACGTTACTCACACCTGACTGTTTTTAAAGAGGTTCCTTCTTCGTCCTCCATCGATGAGCTTTTACACCTCTTCTCGTCCTCCGTTTTCACCGCAGCTTCTCATTCTATACCCCAAACTTCAGGCAGGCATTCTCAGAAATGCGTGCCTTGGTGGTCTCCTGCTTGTGCTCGTGCAGTACGTTTGAAACGCGCTGCATGGGGCAGGTACCGGTACAATAGAACCACAGAGCGACTCCTTGATTTTAAACAGAAGCGTGCGATCGCTCGCCGTGTCATCCGTGACGCTAAACGCACTTGCTGGCGAGATTATGTCTCCACCATCACCTCTGCTTCCTCTATGAGTGCAGTCTGGAAAAAAGTACGAAAACTGAGTGGTAAATATTCTCCTGACCCGGCTCCTGTTCTGCGGGTTGCCGGTGTTGATATAGCAAACCCACTAGATGTTGCCAATGAAATTGGCAATCATCTGGTCCGTATTTCTCAGGGACTCCATCTATGCCCCTCATTTCTTTCCTCAAAGTCTGCCAGAGAGTTAGCACCCTTGGACTTTTCTTCTCTCAGAGAAGAACAGTATAATGTGCCTTTTACACTTCAAGAACTGGAGGCAACACTCTCAGCTTGTCGATCATCGGCAGCTGGGCCCGACGACATTCATATTCGTATGCTACAACATTTACATCAGTCAGCCCTTGCAGTCCTATTACGCCTTTACAATCTTATTTGGTCACAAGGAGTTCTTCCACAGCTGTGGAAATCCGCCATTGTTCTCCCTTTCCGCAAACCAGGCACTACGGGACATGAAACCTCCCACTATCGTCCCATTGCTCTTACCAGTGCAGTTTGCAAAGTAATGGAACGTCTAGTAAATAGACGTTTAGTGTGGTATTTAGAGACACACAACAGTCTCTCCACTCGTCAATATGGCTTTCGTAAGGGACGTTCTACCATAGACCCCTTACTGCGCTTGGATACGTATGTTCGTAATGCCTTTGCGAATAACCACTCAGTTATTGCCATATTTTTTGACCTTGAGAAGGCATATGACACAACTTGGAGGTATAATATTTTAGCCCAAGCCCACTCCTTAGGCCTTCGAGGCAATCTACCATCCTTCCTTAAGAACTTTTTAACTGACAGGCATTTCCGTGTTCGGGTTAATAATGTGCTCTCCCCGGACTTTGTCCAAGCTGAAGGTGTCCCCCAGGGATGTGTTCTGAGCACAACACTTTTTCTCCTTGCTATTAATGATTTGGCCTCTAGTCTTCCATCAAATATTTGGTCATCACTCTATGTTGATGACTTCGCTATTGCCTGTGCAGGCGCTGACTGTCACCTCCTTACAGTTTCTCTCCAGCATGCAATCGACCGTGTTTCCAATTGGGCCACCACACATGGGTTTAAATTTTCCAGCACTAAAACCCACCAAATCACTTTCACTAGACGCTCTGTCATCTCTGATCATCCTTTGTACCTCTATGGCTCACGTATCCCTGAACGTGATACAGTCAAGTTTCTGGGCCTCCTCTTTGATCGTAGGTTATCCTGGAAACCTCACATTACCTCTCTGAAGGCAACTTGTCACAGCCGGCTGAACCTTCTTAAAACCCTTGCTCATCTTTCATGGGGAGCTGATCGTCGAACCCTCCTTCACCTACATTCCACCCTTATTTTATCGAAACTTGATTATGGTGACCAGATCTATTCAGCGGCATCTCCTGCTACTCTCTCTAGCCTTAACCCCATTCATCACCAAGGATTACGTTTATGCCTTGGTGCTTTTCGCTCTTCCCCTGTCGAAAGCCTCTATGCAGAAGCGAACGTTCCATCCTTATCCGATCGCCGTGATGCCCATTGCCTGCGCTACTATGTACGCTCTCATGATCTCCGCAATCCTTCCATTTATAGAATGGTCACTGATATTAGTAGACATTCTTTATTTGTTCGCCGCCCCTGCTTACTCCGTCCCTTCTCTCTTCGCCTTCATTCGCTCTTGTCTTCTCTTCAACTACCACCTTTCTATGTACATGTAGCATCTCACTTTTCCCTACCCCCCTGGGAAGTTCCAGCTGTTCGAGTCTGTTCTTTCTCCCTCCCTTGCTCGAAAGCCCAACTGTCTACGGTCGCTTCCCGCTCTCTTTTTCTTGACCACTTTCACTCTCATTCTCATGCCATTGCTGTGTACACAGATGGCTCTGTCTTCTGACGGCGTAGGATTCGCAGCAGTGTTTCCGGACAGCGTCGTACAAGGGCATTTACTATCTTCAGCTAGTATTTTTACTGCTGAATTATATGCCATCCTTACAGCACTTATCCGTATTGCATCTATGCCTGTGTCATCATTTGTGGTTGTCTCAGACTCCCTTAGTGCTTTACAGGCTATACAAAAATTTGATACACCTCACCCCTTAGTCCTCCGTATCCAACTTTGGCTACGCCGCATCTTTACTAAGCATAAAGATATTGTTTTTTGTTGGGTCCCTGGTCATGTTGACGTACAGGGCAATGAACAGGCAGACACTGCTGCGCGGTCAGCAGTACATGACCTACCAGTTTCTTATAGAGGTATTCCATGTACGGACTATTTTGCTGTAATATCTTCCCACCTTCACACCCGTTGGCAACAACGTTGGTCTACTATGCTCGGCAACAAACTTCAGTCTATTAAACCGAGTATAGGTTACTGGCCGTCTTCTTATCACCAGTGTCGAGGTTGGGAGACTACTCTCTCCCGTCTTCGCATTGGCCATACTCGTCTTACTCATGGATATCTCATGGAGAGGCGTCTTGCTCCTCTCTGTGAGAATTGCCAAGCTCCATTATCAGTCAGCCACATTCTGTTGGACTGCCCACTTTATCAACGAGCACGCAGAATTTACCTCTGTCGTCGTCTTCGCCCCGCTGCTCTCTCTTTACCTTCCCTTCTCGCTGATGGACCCACCTTTCATCCGGACTCTCTTATTGACTTTTTGACAACGACTGACTTACTTCACAAATTCTGATACTTTCAGCCCTTTCTACTTGTATCTCTTGCTACCCTCTACCCCCGTACTATCCCCTGCCCCGCTGTTTTCTGTAACCTGCTGATCATCCCCCCCTCCCTCCTGCCATCCAATTCCCTTGCTTCCTTCCCTACCCTGCAGCGCTGTATAGCCCTTGTGGCTTAGCGCTTCTTTTTGATTATAATAATAATAATAATAATACAGAGAAACGACCAAAAAAGATAACTTTAATCATTTACACTGGCACCAAGAGAGGCGTGGTCATTCGGCGTTTCCTCGGAGCTATCCTTATCAACAGTCCAGATTTCTGAAAAGAATTCCATTACGCCTACAAACACACACACACACACACACACACACACACACACACACACACACACACACACACACACACACACACACACACACACACACTCATACACTCACACTCACTCTCACTCGCTTCCCTCCCTGCTTCATATAAGCTTGTAAAAGCGGAGGTATGGAAAATTCTCAACACCTGACTGTGTATACATACTGTGATACGATGTGTTAAGTTAAGCTAGATTAGATTATTTAAAAAAAAGTGTATTGTGAAAATTGTATACAAAGAATATGTTAAAAAATAATGGTAAAGCTGATAAGTAATAATTTATTAAGTAATATTATGTACAGAAGAAACTTAATGTATATTATAGTTTGGGATTTACTGAGATTGAGAGGGAACGACGCTATAATATATCTTGCCAGGGCATATTATTATAAACAGGTTATTCATGGGGAAGAGCTAAACCTGTAGGGGGTTCTGCAGCGACTATGGAATGGGAGGTAAAGAGGGTTGATCCTAGGAAAGAGAAGGTAGTTCCGATGCTCGTTGCCTAAACTTCATGAGGTGGCATTGTAACCCCAGGAGAGAGAGATGAGGGAAGGAGCCTTACAAGCTGAGAGGAAGGACTGGGAGGAATGGAAGGGAGGATAGAGGAAACCGGGAGGGAGAGTAGAGGAAACTGGAGAGGGTAGAGAGGGCAGGGATAACTGAGGGAGGGTACAGGAAGAAACTTGGAGGGAGGGTAGAGGAGGAAACTGGAAGGGAGGGTAGAGGAGGTAACTGTGAGGGAGGGTAGAGGATGTAACTGGGAGGGAGGGTAGAGGAGGTACCTGGGAGGGAGGGTAGAGGAGGTAACTGGGAGGGAGGGTAGAGGAGGTAACTGGGAGGGAGGGTAGAGGAGGAAACTGGGAGGGAGGGTAGAGGAGGTAACTGTGAGGGAGGGTAGAGGAGGAAACTGGAAGGGAGGGTAGAGGAGGAAACTGGGAGGGAGGGTAGAGGAGGTAACTGTGAGGGAGGGTAGAGGAGGAAACTGGGAGGGAGGGTAGAGGAGGTAACTGGGAGGGAGGGTAGAGGAGGAAACTGGGATGGAGGGTAGATGAGGTAACTGGGAGGGGGGTAGATGAAGTAACTGGGAGGGGGGGGGGTAGATGAGGTAACTGGGAGGGGGGTAGATGAGGTAACTGGGAGGGGGGGTAGATGAGGTAACTGGGAGGGGGGGTAGATGAGGTAACTGGGAGGGGGGGTAGATGAGGTAACTGGGAGGGGGGGTAGATGAGGTAACTGGGAGGGGGGGTAGATGAGGTAACTGGGATGGAGGGTAGATGAGGTAACTGGGAGGGGGGGTAGATGAGGTAACTGGGAGGGGGGGTAGATGAGGTAACTGGGATGGAGGGTAGATGAGGTAACTGGGAGGGGGGGTAGATGAGGTAACTGGGAGGGGGGGGGGTAGATGAGGTAACTGGGAGGGGGGTAGATGAGGTAACTGGGAGGGGGGGTAGATGAGGTAACTGGGAGGGGGGGGTAGATGAGGTAACTGGGAGGGGGGGTAGATGAGGTAACTGGGAGGGGGGGTAGATGAGGTAACTGGGAGGGGGGGTAGATGAGGTAACTGGGAGGGAGGGTAGATGAGGTAACTGGGAGGGGGGGTAGATGAGGTAACTGGGAGGGAGGGTAGATGAGGTCACTGGGAGGGCGGGTAGATGAGGTAACTGGGAGGGAGGGTAGATGAGATAACTGGGAGGGGGGGTAGATGAGGTAACTGGGAGGGGGGGTAGATGAGGTAACTGGGAGGGAGGGTAGATGAGGTAACTGGGAGGGGGGGTAGATGAGGTAACTGGGAGGGGGGTAGATGAGGTAACTGGGACTGGGAGGGGGGTAGATGAGGTAACTGGGAGGGAGGGTAGATGAGGTAACTGGGAGGGAGGGTAGATGAGGTAACTGGGAGGGGGGGGTAGATGAGGTAACTGGGAGGGGGGGTAGATGAGGTAACTGGGAGGGGGGGTAGATGAGGTAACTGGGAGGGAGGGTAGATGAGGTAACTGGGAGGGGGGGTAGATGAGGTAACTGGGAGGGGGGGTAGATGAGGTAACTGGGACTGGGAGGGGGGGGTAGATGAGGTAACTGGGAGGGGGGGTAGATGAGGTAACTGGGAGGGGGGGGGTAGATGAGGTAACTGGGAGGGGGGTAGATGAGGTAACTGGGAGGGGGGGTAGATGAGGTAACTGGGAGGGGGGGTAGATGAGGTAACTGGGAGGGGGGTAGATGAGGTAACTGGGAGGGGGGGTAGATGAGGTAACTGGGAGGGGGGTAGATGAGGTAACTGGGAGGGGGGGTAGATGAGGTAACTGGGAGGGAGGGTAGATGAGGTAACTGGGAGGGGGGGTAGATGAGGTAACTGGGAGGGAGGGGATGAGGGGGGGGTAGATGAGGTAACTGGGAGGGGGGGTAGATGAGGTAACTGGGAGGGAGGGTAGATGAGGTAACTGGGAGGGGGGGTAGATGAGGTAACTGGGACTGGGGGGGGGGTAGATGAGGTAACTGGGAGGGGGGGTAGATGAGGTAACTGGGAGGGAGGGTAGATGAGGTAACTGGGAGGGGGGGGTAGATGAGGTAACTGGGAGGGGGGTAGATGAGGTAACTGGGAGGGAGGGTAGATGAGGTAACTGGGAGGGAGGGTAGATGAGGTAACTGGGAGGGGGGGTAGATGAGGTAACTGGGAGGGAGGGTAGATGAGGTAATTGGGAGGGGGGTAGATGAGGTAACTGGGAGGGGGGTAGATGAGGGAACTGGGAGGGAGGGTAGATGAGGTAACTGGGAGGGAGGGTAGATGAGGTAACTGGGAGGGGGGGTAGATGAGGTAACTGGGAGGGAGGGTAGATGAGGTAACTGGGAGGGGGGGTAGATGAGGTAACTGGGAGGGGGGGTAGATGAGGTAACTGGGAGGGAGGGTAGATGAGGTAACTGGGAGGGAGGGTAGATGAGGTAACTGGGAGGGAGGGTAGATGAGGTAACTGGGAGGGAGGGAAGAGGAGGAAACTGGGAGGGAGGGTAGATGAGGTAACTGGGAGGGAGGGTAGATGAGGTAACTGGGAGGGGGGGTAGATGAGGTAACTGGGCGGGGGGGGTAGATGAGGTAACTGGGAGGGAGGGTAGATGAGGTAACTGGGAGGGGGGGTAGATGAGGTAACTGGGAGGGAGGGTAGATGAGGTAACTGGGAGGGGGGTAGAGGTAACTGGGAGGGAGGGTAGATAAGGTAACTGGGAGGGGGGGTAGATGAGGTAACTGGGAGGGAGGGTAGATAAGGTAACTGGGAGGGAGGGTAGATGGGAGGGAGGGAGGGTAGATGAGGTAACTGGGAGGGAGGGTAGATGAGGTAACTGGGAGGGGGGTAGATGAGGTAACTGGGAGGGAGGGTAGATGAGGTAACTGGATAGATGAGGTAACTGGGAGGGGGGGTAGATGAGGTAACTGGGAGGGAGGGTAGATAAGGTAACTGGGAGGGGGGGTAGATGAGGTAACTGGGAGGGAGGGTAGATGAGGTAACTGGGAGGGAGGGTAGATGAGGTAACTGGGAGTTGGGGTAGATTAGGTAACTGGGAGGGGGGTAGATAAGGTAACTGGGAGGGAGGGTAGATTAGGTAACTGGGAGGAGGGGTAGATAAGGTAACTGGGAGGGAGGTCAGGAAGAAGAGCGAGGATGGGAAGAGAGAGTTGGGAGAGGGAGAACGGGGGAAGAGAAACGAGCAGGGAGAACCGGGAACGAGAGGAGAGGGAGGGAGGGAGCGAGCCTACTCTATATTGAACATAGAATTACCATTAGCGGAGTGAACTGGCGAGTGAGCCTCTCACATTTTGCTTCAAAAATGAAATAAAAAAATATACAAAATAAAAAAAAAATATGGAAAATATGACACTGAAAAACTTAGTTTAAAATATTTACGAAAAAAATTCATCAGTAAAACTGAGGAAAAAAATCGTTTTTTATGAAACAAAAATATTCAAAATTTGTTTACTTAAAGTTTTATTAGAGAAACAGCTTATTGAAAATAATTGAAAAACACATAGACAGAAAAGTATCTGGAAAAAAAATGGATTTTTCTTAAAGTGCATTGACGAAATGGATCTTGGAAAAAACACCTACAGAGTATGAGCTGCAGTGGGTTTGTTTACCTGGAGAGGGTGTCGGGGGTCAACGCCCCCACGGCTTGGTCTGAGACCAGCCCGTGTTGTGGAATTTATTCCACTGAATTAGCAATTCCACCATGATCAGCATTCTACTAGGTGGAGGGGAGGAGAGGGGTGAGGAGAAACCGTTACACCTCATCTGAGGGGAAAGGGGGGAGGGGGAAGTGATCCCAACCGAGTAAGTACATGATACAACTTACACAGATCATAGCTGACATACTATATAGAAAGCCCCTTGTTATGCAGAGCATTTCGCGCAACTTACCTTAATTTTGTTCCTTTGATGTTACCCACAACAGGTGTCGTAAGGAAACACGTCCAATGTTTTCACCCGTACCGGGGATCGAACCACGGACCTCAGTGTGTGAGCTGCATACGGTACCAACCTAACTACGGGGCACTAAAGGTGCAGAAGCGCTCTTATACGAGGCGCCTAGGTATATAGCGGTTACCTAATTACCGATCGCAGCAGAGTCCTGAAGACTCCTCCAAGTGATCGTGGAGTCTTCAGGACTATTCTGCTTCGGGTTCACAACAGAGTGGTGTAACAAAAGCCACATGTTTATACATGTTTATACATGCCCACAGGCACATCTGATTCCTTGAGAACCACAACATCGGGTGGTCAATTTGCAGTTTTGTCCAGTAGTTTGCAGTATCTTGTGTAAGTTTATTCAGGTATACACAAATACAGTTACATATATTATCATACATAGCAGCGTATGTGTAGAGAACCTGGGATAACCCAAAAAAGTCAAAGTGCAAAGGTAGGATTCTAGCCAGGCTGCAGCACTCAGTTCAGATTATCGGGGGTCTTATATCCAGGGTGGTTAGATAAATGGGTCAGAGAACTGACACGATGATAAGTTAGACACATGTGCAACACTTGGTTATCTTTATTGTGGAAACGTTTCGCCACACAGTGGCCTCGTCAGTCCAGTATAGAGGACAGAGAAAGCCACTGGTTGGCGAAGTGTTTCCACAGTAAAGATACCCAAGTGTTGCACAGGTGTCAAAATCATCATCCATGGTACTGTCAAGTGGTCACCACGAGGACAGACGTCACTCCAGCAGTTAGTATATTGGGTAATAACACCTGGATTTTGCACCAGGAACTAGGTGTCGAGGCCTGGTCACAGACCGGGCTGCAGGGGCATTGACCTCCCGAAACCCTTTCCAGGTATACGCCAGGTAAGGACACCACAGAAGTGAGTACCCTAGTATTTTTTTTAAGAGCTAACACAGCCCGTTACAGGGGATTAGTCCACAAAGGAGGCCTGGGAGGGCTGGGGCCTCGTGGACGCGATTGACATGTGATTAGTGTAAATCATAATTAAAAAACGTTAATTAGCGACAACAAGGTGACTAAAATAAAAAGTGGCAGATTGGGTCCTTATGTTCTCTGTCCCGGCCTTTAATATATATATATATATATATATATATATATATATATATATATATATATATATATATATATATATATATATATATATATATATATATATATATATATATATTATGTCGTGCCGAATATGTAAAACTGGTCAATTAGCAAGAACTCATTTAAAATTAAGTCCTTTCTAAAATTTTCTCTTATACGTTTAAAGTTATATTTTTTTCATTAATGTTAAAGTAAAAAAAATTTAATTTTGCTCCAAAAGAATCTTAGAAAACTTACCTAACCTTATTATAACAAGAACAATTTATTTTAGCCTAACCCAACTATATATATTTTAGATTTGTTTACAATAATTTAATACTAAACAAACACAGTGAAACATATTTTTTTCGTTAGGTTCAGAAAGATTTTGGCGATATTATTGCATACACAAATTTTCACTTGTCCTATATGGCAAGATGAGCGTTGCTATTTAAGCCAAGATCGCAAGTTCTGCCTATTCGGCACGACATATATATATATTTATATATATTATATATATATTGGAAGAACTGAGAATGGAACAACGAATAGGCAATCTTGACACCCACGATGCCTTGTACCTTCTCACAAAGTTCTTGAGTCTGCCCAGGTTGACATACTTCCTAAGATGTGCACCTTCATATGATAACCCTATACTGCACGAATATGACAGTATCCTGAGGCAGATTTTTACGAAAGTGCTTAACCTTACTCTAGAA
>NC_091309.1:9759475-9771975 GCF_038502225.1 Cherax quadricarinatus
GTAGGAGTTTGCACTTGACACTGATAGGCATATCATTGACATAACATAAGAATAGTAAGGGACCCAGAATACTACCTTGGGGAACTCCACATGTTATCGGCAGGGGTTCTGATTCCGTTTTGTTGATTTTGACTATTTGTCTCCTGTTGCTAAGGTAGGAATTAAACCAGTCTACAGAACCTATACCGATAGCTTGAAGTTTCTTACATAATATATTGTGGTTGACAGTATCGAAGGCCTTTTGCAGGTCTAAGGTTACCATACCTATGAGGTTCCCTTTTGACATTTCAGTTCTCAGGTAATCCATCAGATTAATAAGGGAGGTATCGGTTGAGTAGGATCTTCTAAAGCCCGATTGATAGCTATGGAGAATGCTATTGTCATTAAGGTACTTAACTACTTGAGAATACACCGCCCTCTCCAGAATTTTAGATATTATACTGAGTATACTAACAGGTCTATAGTTGCTTACATCAGACCTATTATTTTTCTTGAAGATAGGAGTAACTCTGGCCTACTTGAACCCCTCCGGTACGGTATTAATGGTGATTGATAGATTTATTATGTGAGCAATAGGGATTGACAGTTCAGAAGCACCATCTTTTAGGAACTTAGACGGGATGTTATCAGGGCCTGTGCTCTTAGTTGGGTTTAACCTGCTTAGTTCTTTTTACATGCAGTCATGAGATACACTTATTAGTTGACAACTGTTTAGGGTTAACACTATATTGGTATAGCATCTTTTAGACTTATCAGAGTCTGTGTTAATGGTATTTAATGCAGGTGATAGTTTACTGACTAGTGTTGATGCAACAGTTGTGTAGTAGGAGCTAAAACAATTTGCCACTTTAGTTGTTTCGTGGCATACCTCATTATCGATAGTGAGTACTATGTTAGACCTATCTACTGGCTTATGGCTATACCCCAACTGTTTTAGTTGTTGCCAGAGCTTTCTGGGGTTATGCTTATACTCTTCAATTTTTGAGCAATAGTGCTTTGCCTTTGCTCCTTTTATAAGCCTCTGTACTCTGTTCCTCACCCTTTGGAATTCATTTAGTGCTGCAATATCCTGTCTGTTTGCTTTAAATCTTTTTAGCAGATGGTCTCTGAATTTCATATTATCTAATATCTCAGCATTCATCCAGGGTTCAGTTCTTCGTTTAATCCTAACCTCTTTAACTGGTGCAATATTATTAAGAATGGTAGTGAACATTGTTTTGAATTTTTCCCAGGCATCGTGGTGGTCGTATATGTCTTCATACCAGTTGCACTTATCGTTGTTCGGGGTCTGTCATTGCTGCCCCTTGTGGTCGCCCTTTGAAGATCTTGTCGCTGCTCTTTGCCTTTGTGTTCGTCGTCTGGGTCTTTTTCCTCTGTTCTGTTCCTTTGTAGTCGTCGAGTTTCCTGTCTCTGCTGTTCTTCTTAGCATGAGCATGTAGAAAAATAGAATAACTTAGAGCAAGGATGCATTGCGCTAGTGAAAAGTTCCTGCAAGAAGAAGCCTCTCTGGTTAGCATGTCTCGCGCGAGTCTGGTGAATGAGTCTCTCTCTCTCTCTCCTTCCCTCCCTCCCTACGTCGAACTGCCTCTCCTCTCAGACCTTTACCTCTGAACTTCATAAATAGGGAAACTTTTTTCTTTCCGGCTTTTCCCTCTCCTCCCTCCGGCCTTATTCCTTCTGTTCTATCTCTAAACATTTCTCTCTCGCTCACCCACTTCCTCTTTCTATTCCACTCTCAGAGAAAAGTCTTAAGAGCTTTCGTAAAGGATGCTTCTGAGATGGGAGGCGAAAAATGGGAAGAGGGAAGGGACAAGAAAACTATTCCCCCTTTCACCCCGCGTTCGGTTGAAGAGGTTGGTTGTTCGGTTCTCAGCATAAGGACCTGTGGACTCGAATTAAGTTGTAATAAATAACTGTCGATGAATAAGCGGTAGATTGTAATAAAGTTGGTAGAATTACCGACAATATGTAAAGTAAAAGGACACAAGTGCAACTAATGTGACATTTTATTGTGGCAACGTTTCGCTCTCCAGGAGCTTTATCAAGCCATTACAAACAATACATGGACACAGAGGGTATATACAGGCTCAGAGTGAGGTGCAATACTAGTGAGGTACCATTTCGATGTTCACTAGTGGTGGTGGTAGTAGTAGTGACAAAAGTAGTAGTAGTAATACAATATGGTAGAGCAATTAATTCTTACATGAGTAAAAGGATATAAAAGCTATTACTTGGGTAACATAAAAATAGGTTGGACAAATATAGACTGGAAAGAGGCAGGTAGTTTCAGTGTTCACTCTCTGTAATGTGCTTTGTGTAGTATAACAGGAGAGACTATGTGATGGCAGGGTTTACTGTTTTCAGGAGGATTCTTGCTAAGACTTCGGAGATGGTGAAGCTGCCGTTGTTTTGTTTAATTGTATTCGAAACGGCGATCAGTGCTGATTCGAGGCACTTTCGTCTGCGGAAATTAGTTTCTTTGATCACTAATTGGGCGTCTCTGAATTTCATGAGATGATTGGTGGAATTTCGGTGTTGTACACAGGCGTTGTTCAAGTTATCGTTCCTACATGCGTAAATGTGTTCATTGAGGCGGGTGTCGAGGTTTCTTGCTGTTTCACCTACGTAAACCCCTCAAGGAAGGTTCCTTGATGTTGGTGAGGGGCTCTTGATTTAGGGAATTGGATCTGTGCTCCAGTTCCCCGAATTAAGCCTGAATGCCTTCCACATCCCCCCCCCCCCAGGCGCTGTATAATCCTCCGGGTTTAGCGCTTACCCCTTGATTATAATAATAATAATCACCTACGTAAATCTTGTCACAGCCTCCACAGGGTATAGTGTAAACTCCTGCATTGACTGGTTCGTGGTGCTTGGATTTTGTCCTGGTTAGATCCTTTATTGAAGTGCTAGAAGCGATGGCGACTCTGACCAGGACAAAATCCAAGCACCACGAACCAGTCAATGCAGGAGTTTACACTATACCCTGTGAGGAAATGGTATGGTGATACCGACAAGATGTGGAAAAAGACAGCAGGAGGGAGAGATATATCATAATCTACACTTGGAAAATCTTGGAAGGAATGGTCCCAAATCTGCACACAGAAATCACTCCCTACGAAAGTAAAAGACTGGGCAGGCGATGCAAAATGCCGCCAATAAAAAGTAGGGGCGCCATTGGTACACTAAGAGAAAACACCATAAGTGTCCGGGGCCCAAAACTGTTCAACAGCCTCCCATCAAGCATTAGGGGAATTGCCACTAAACCCCTGGCTGCCTTCAAGAGAGAGCTGGACAGATACCTAAAGTCGGTGCCGGATCAGCCGGGCTGTGGCTCGTACGTCGGATTGCGTGCGGCCAGCAGTAACAGCCTAGTTGATCAGGCCCTGATCCATCGGGAGGCCTGGTCGTGGACCGGGCCGCGGGGGCGTTGATCCCCGGAATAACCTCCAGGTAACCTCCAGGTACAGTTCAGGACATTTATTAAAGGAAACGTTTCGCCACGAGTGGCTTCTTCAGTCCTAATACAGAGAAAACTAAGAAAACATATATATATATATATATATATATATATATATATATATATATATATATATATATATATATATATATATATATATATATATATATATATATATACAGTGGCAGGAGTCAGGTGAGGTGACGCGTGGGTAGAGGTGGTAGTAGTAGTAATGGAACTAAGGAGGTGAGGCAAGAGAGGGACCTGCTGGCATCAAGTAACACCAGTTCCCAGGATGGGTAATATCCTCTTGGTAGGTAAGACACATAGGCAACAGTTAGGCAACTTTATTCCGAAACGTTTCGCCTACACAGTAGGCTTCTTCAGTCGAATACAGAAAGTAGGCAGGAACAGTAGAGAAGACGATGTAATAAGTCCATCACCCTTGAAGTCGTAGAATTTGAGGTTGTCAGTCACTCAGCCTGGAGAAGTTCAGTTCCATAGTCCTGACAATGGAACTGAACTTCTCCAGGCTGAGGGACTGACAACTTCAAATTCTACGATTTCAAGGGTGATGGACTGATTACATCGTCTTCTCTACTGTTCCTGCCTACTTTCTGTATTCGACTGAAGAAGCCTACTGTGTAGGCGAAACGTTTCGGAATAAAGTTACCTAACTGTTGCCTATGTGTCTTACCTACCAACCTGTCGGTATTGTATACCAATTTAATATCCTCTTGCTTAGTTATTTTGAAATACTGTAACTACCGGATTTTTGCTTTATAGTGTTACTGACAGAAATTAGTGCAGCTTCAATGCATTTTCTCTGCCTTAAGTCGTCTTCTTTAATAACTAGTTTAGCTTCATTGAATTTCATGAGGTGTCCAACATCGTCTCTATGTTGAACACATGCGTTTTTGCGGTCATCATTTCTACAAGCATTTTTGTGTTCTGCTATCCTAATGTCCAGAGTTCTGGCTGTTTCCCCTACATATACTTTGTCACACACCCCACATGGTATAGTGTAGATTCCTGCACTTGTGCCAGAATCATGCTTGGGTTTTTGGTATCAGGTTCCTAATAGTAGTTGAAGAGCTGGTAGATATTTTAGCCAGTTTTCTGTCAAACATTTTTGAAACATTAGTGGCAACGTTGCTGACCGGTAAAACGATGTAACATGGAGGCTTTTCTTCAATTTGATTGGTGTTGGTCTTGCTGAGGATACGTGTCGCACGTTTCCTGCAGCCACGTATGAAGTGTAGGGGAAAGTGCAGTGAACTAAAAGAGTTGGTGATGTATGTACATTCTTCTTCGAGGAACTGCGGACTGGAAATTCTGTAGGCTCTCAGAAAGAAGCCAATAACTACCCCTCTTTTAGTTCTTGTGTCATGGTGAGAGAAGAAATGTAGAAGATCGTTCTTGTAGGTAGGCTTCCGGTAGACTTCAAAAGAAAGTTTGTTTTCCCCTGTGCGTAAGAGAACGTCGAGAAAAGATAATTGGTTGTCCTTCTCCTCCTCTAGTGTAAATTTAATAGTAGGTTCCAGAGTGTTGGTGGTGTTGAGGATGCCCCGTACGTCAAGATTTTTGGGTACAATGACCAAAATAAAAGCTACGTACCGCATCCATGTAACTGAACGAGGGATGTTACTGAGGATCCTTCTTGATTCCAGGTCCTCCATATATAAATTGGCAAGAACTTTACACTTACAAGCGGTAGATCGTCGGACTATCGGAGCTTCGGACCGTGATTCGAGCCCCTCCTTCACCCTTCTGTTTATTTATAAGGACTTGTGTTTAATCCGGTGCTGGGCGAAAGATATGGACAAGGTCTCTAACACCTGTTGCCTCTGTTCACCAAACATCAGTTAGGTACTTGGGTGCTAATCAACTGTTGTGGGTCGTTGCCTGGGGAGGAGAACGAAAGGACTCAAACAGAAATAAGCCACACTGCTTGGCTTGGTTGGGTTACCCTATGCAATAAGCCATACTGCACGGTTTTCGTTGGGTTAATATTCCGAAGTATTCCTCTAGGTTACAACTTTCGATAATTTCGATGTAGATGTAAACATTACGCCTACCCCATATCTGTTTCTAATAACTCCCCTAGCGGGAGCTATGGGAAACATATATGGGGTACCTACCCTATATCTGTTTCTAATAACTCCCCTAGCGGGAGCTATGGGAAACATATATGGGGTACCTACCCTATATCTGTTTCTAATAACTCCCCTAGCGGGAGCTATGGGAAACATATATGGGGTACCTACCCTATATCTGTTTCTAATAACTCCCCTAGCGGGAGCTATGGGAAACATATATGGGGTACCTACCCTATATCTGTTTCTAATAACTCCCCTAGCGGGAGCTATGGGAAACATATATGGGGTACCTACCCTATATCTGTTTCTAATAACTCCCCTAGCGGGAGCTATGGGAAACATATATGGGGTACCTACCCTATATCTGTTTCTAATAACTCCCCTAGCGGGAGCTATGGGAAACATATATGGGGTACCTACCCCATATCTGTTTCTAATAACTCCCCTAGCGGGAGCTATGGGAAACATATATGGGGTACCTACCCCATATCTGTTTCTAATAACTCCCCTAGCGGGAGCTATGGGAAACATATATGGGGTACCTACCCTATATCTGTTTCTAATAACTCCCCTAGCGGGAGCTATGGGAAACATATATGGGGTACCTACCCTATATCTGTTTCTAATAACTCCCCTAGCGGGAGCTATGGGAAACATATATGGGGTACCTACCCTATATCTGTTTCTAATAACTCCCCTAGCGGGAGCTATGGGAAACATATATGGGGTACCTACCCTATATCTGTTTCTAATAACTCCCCTAGCGGGAGCTATGGGAAACATATATGGGGTACCTACCCTATATCTGTTTCTAATAACTCCCCTAGCGGGAGCTATGGGAAACATATATGGGGTACCTACCCTATATCTGTTTCTAATAACTCCCCTAGCGGGAGCTATGGGAAACATATATGGGGTACCTACCCTATATCTGTTTACACAAAAGTTTTCTAAGGCCATCGAATTCGAAGGTGATTAGCAAATACAGAAAAAAAACAACTAATCAGCGAATCTTTGATATAGTCTGATATAAAGTCCAATCAACTACGAGAGGATCATCAAAGTGGCAGTCCTCCCAGATCTATCAAAGACTCCTCAGTCACAGCTATAATAGAGAACCATCTCAGCGTATAATTACATAGAGATATCACCTCTCAGTGTATATGAAGAAGCCTCTGGCGATTATTAACCCTGGAGGGTTAATAACCCTGGATGACCCAAGAAGCCTTGTTTGTAGCTTGTACTCCCTGGAGTTCCGGAGTCCTTCCCCAGGATGCCACCCATGACAGTCTGCTAACTCCTTACGAGTCTGATGCTAGGTGAAGAGGGGCAGCAGGTGCTAGGTGAAAGCCAGCAGCGGATGTTAGACTTGCCTAGCGTCTCGCTTCGCTTAATATTGAACTCCCATCCTTTCCGTTTTGAGCCAAATGTGCTATCAAAGCGCTTGTGTGTGTGTGTGTGTGTGTGTGTGTGTGTGTGTGTGTGTGTGTGTGTGTGTGTGTGTGTGCGCGCGTGTGCGTGTGCGCTCACCTAATTGTACTCACGTAATTGTGGTTGCAGGGGTTGAGACTCAGCTCCTGACCCCGCCTCTTCACTGATCGCTACTAGGTCTCTCTCTGCTTTCTGAGCTTTGTCATACCTCGTCTTAAAGCTATGTATGGTACTGCGGTACACTAACGGCCTCCTTCAAGGCTGGCGACATTGCAGACCTGGAGAGTGTACAAAGAACTTTCACGGCACACATAAGTGCGATAAGGCATCTAAACTACTGGGAACGGTTGAAGGTCCCTTGATCTGTATTACTTCGAGTGCAGGCGAGAGAGATACATGATAATATACACTTGGAAGGTCCTGGAGGGATTGGTACCAAACCTGCACACGAAAAATCACTCCCTATGAAAGCAAAAGACTCGGCAGGAGATGCAACATTCCCCCAATGAAAAGCAGGGTTGCCACGAGTACACTGAGAGACAACAGAATAAGTGTCCGGGGCCCAAGACTGTTCAATTGCCTCCCAGCAGACATAAGGGGGATTACCAATAGACTCCTGGCTGTCTTCAAGAAGGCACTGGACAGGCACCTAAAGTCAACACCTGACCAACCGGGCTGTGGTTCGTACGTTGGTTTACACATGGCCAGCAGTAACAGCCTGGATGATCAGACCCTGATCCACCATGAGGCCTGGTCTCAGACCGGGCCGCGGGGGCATTGACCCCCGAAACCCTCTCCAGGTAAACTCCAGGTGAACTACATCGCTTGCTAGGCTGTTCCACTTCTTGACGACTCTGACTAAAGAAATACTTCCTAACATCCCTGTGACTCGTCTGAGTCTTCAGCTTCCAATTGTGGCCCCTTGTTGCTGTGTCCCCTCTCTGGAACATCCTGTGTGTGTATGTGTGTGTGTGTGTGTGTGTGTGTGCGCGTGTGCGTGTGCGTGTGTGTGTACTCACCTAGTTGTACTCACCTAGTTGAGGTTGCAGGGGTTGAGTCTAAGCTCCTGGCCCGCCTCTTCACTGGTCGCTACTAGGTCACTCTCCCTGAACCGTGAGCTTTATCATACCTCTGCTTAAAGCTATGTATGGATCCTGCCTCCACTACATCGCTTCCCAAACTATTCCACTTCCTGACTACTCTGTGGCTGAAGAAATACTTCCTAACATCCCTGTGATTCATCTGTGTCTTCAACTTCCAACTGTGTCCCCTTGTTGCTGTGTCCCATCTCTGGAACTTCTAGTCTTTGTCCACCTTGTCAATTCTTCTCAGTATTTTGTATGTCGTTATCATGTCCCCCCTGTCTCTCCTGTCCTCCAGTGTCGTCAGGTTGATTTCCCTTAACCTCTCCTCGTAGGACATACCTCTTAGCTCTGGGACTAGTCTTGTTGCAAACCTTTGCTCTTTCTCTAGTTTCTTTACGTGCTTGGCTAGGTGTGGGTTCCAAACTGGTGCCGCATACTCCAATATGGGCCTGACGTACACGGTGTACAGGGTCCTGAACGATTCCTTATTAAGATGTCGGAATGCTGTTCTGAGGTTTGTTAGGCGCCCATATGCTGCAGCAGTTATTTGGTTGATGTGCGCTTCAGGAGATGTGCCTGGTGTTATACTCACCCCAAGATCTTTTTCCTTGAGTGAGGTTTGTAGTCTCTGGCCCCCTAGACTGTACTCCGTCTGCGGTCTTCTTTGCCCTTCCCCAATCTTCATGACTTTGCACTTGGTAGGGTTGAACTCCAGGAGCCAATTGCTGGACCAGGTCTGCAGCCTGTCCAGATCCCTTTGTAGTTCTGCCTGGTCTTCGATCGAATGAATTCTTGTCATCAACTTCACGTCATCTGCAAACAGGGACACTTCGGAGTTTATTCCTTCCGTCAGTGTGTGTGTACTCACCTATTTGCACTCACCTATTTGTGGTTGCAGGGGTCGATTCATAGCTCCTGGCCCCACCTCTTCACTGATTGCTGCTAGGTCCTCTCTCTCCCTGCTCCATGAGCTTTATCAAACCTCGCCTTAAAACTATGTATGGTTCCCGCCTCCACTACGTCACTTTCTAGAATATTCCACGGCCTGACTGCTCTATGACTGAAGAAATACTTCCTAACATCCCTTTGATTCATCTGAGTCTTCAACTTCCAATTGTGATCTCTTGTGTCTGTGTCCCTTCTCTGGAACATCCTGTCTTTGTCCAGCTTGTCTATTCCGCGCAGTATTTTATATGTCGTTATCATGTCTCCCCTGACCCTCCTGTCCTCCAGTGTCGTCAGGCTGATTTCCCTCAACCTTTCTTCGTAGGACAATCCCCTTAGCTCTGGGACTGGTCTTGTTACAAAACCTTTGCACTTTCTTTAATTTCTTGACGTGCTTGACCAGGTGTGGATTCCAAACTGGTGCTGCATACTCCAATGTGGGCCTAACGTAAATGGTATACTATACAGAGTCTTGAACGATTCCTTACTGAGGTATCGGAACGCTATCCGTAGGTTTGCCAGGCGCCCGTATGCTGCAGCAGTTATCTGATTGATGTGCGCCTCAGGAGATGTGCTCGGTGTTATACTCACCCCCAGATCTTTTTCCTTGAGTGAGGTTTGCAGTCTTTGGCCATCTAGACTATATTGTGTCTGCGGTCTTCTTTGCCCTTCCCCAATCTTCATGACTTTGCATTTGGCAGGGTTAAACTCAAGGAGCCAGTTACTGGGCCAGGCTTGTAGCCTGTCCAGGTCTCTTTGTAGTCCTGCCTGATCCTCGTCCGATTTGATTCTTCTCATTAACTTCACATCATCTGCAAACAAGGACACTTCTGAGTCTATCCCTTCCGTTATGTCATTCACATATACCAAAAACAGCACAGGTCCTAGGACTGACCCCTGTGGAACCCCGCTTGTCACAGGCGCCCACTCTGACACCTCGTCACGTACCATGACTCGTTGTTGCCTCCCTGTCAGGTATTCTCTGATCCATTGCAGTGCCTTTCCTGTTATGTGTGCCTGATCCTCTAGCTTCTGCAGTAAACTCTTGTGAGGAACTGTGTCGAAGGCCTTCTTGCAGTCCAAAAATATGCAGTCGATCCACCCCTCTCTCTGTTGTCTTTCTTATGTCACCTTGTCATAAAACTCCAGTAGGTTTGTGACACAGGATTTTCCTTCCCTGAAACCGTGCTGGTTGTCAATTATACACTTGTTTCTTTCCAGGTGCTCCACCACTCTCCTCCTGATCATCTTCTCCATGTGTGTGTGTGTGTGTGTGTGTGTGTGTGTGTGTGTGTGTGTGTGTGTGTGTGTGTGTGTGAGTGTGTGTGTGTGTGTGTGTGTGCGATCGCGCGCGTGTGTTTGTCTGTCTGTGTCTGTGTGTGTCTTTGTGCATATATATATATATATATATATATATATATATATATATATATATATATATATATATATATATATATATATATATATATATATATAATTATATTTATATCTCACTAACAAATGGTACTAGCCAGGGATCGAACCTGTGTTATTTTAGTCAGTCTCGTGGGAAGCAAGTCAAAATCCACGACACACTGACTACTGAACCATCAGTCCTACTGCGACTAGCTTTTAATAGTGGGGGGGGGGATACCTTAAATCTGGCGAAGGTCTCTTGATCCCAGACCCTGAATACGTATCAGTCCCCAGGTTCTGTATGACCCCTACGGGTTTGGACAGTAAGACTCGAGAAACAAGTCTCTAGACTGACACTGGGAGCGTCCAGTGTGCAAGACGAAGGCGCATTGTGTGGGTTATGGCAGTCTCTTCTGAAGAAGTTTCGCCCACCAGGCTCTTTTTGCCACTATGTGGTGACAGTGACTATTGTCACACCGAAACAAAAAAATTTTGAAATAAAACATGTTAAACACGTAACTTTAACATCATATTTTTAAATGTTCTAATGGTTGTTTTTTCACTGTCAACATTGAAACAAATGCTGTGTTGAAGCTACAATATATATTTTTTCTTAGATTTTTTATTCTAAATGTCCATGCTAAATGGCATGCTCGTTAGAGAGAGAGAGACATCCTAGTCTGAAAGTTCGCTGTTGCAATTACATTATTGTAATGCAATTATTATACGCACATTAAAGGCTTTTTAAATGTGATTAAACAAAGTTTTTGGCCAGATATATGCCATTTTGTTTGAGCGAAAGCACACACTTGGGGATATATATTACGATACTGTATATTCATGGGAAGTGATGACTGTTAGGTTCATGTAAACAATTTTAGAGGAATATTTCTTCACTGTTTATCACATTTCACAGCACTTGTGGAGAACTATACACCTGATAGGAACCCTTGTATTCCCTAACTCACCCGCGTCTTGATGCCTCGACGAAGTTGCTCCACAATGGTTCCCAGACTCGTACATTCTTCACTCACACACCTAGATAATACACGATAGTCTTTACTCTAGGTAAAAGTAGATAGTTTTTCTCAGCTGATGGCCTCCGTGTAGACTTCTAAGGTCTGTGCTCTCTCTCCTTTCCATGTACCAACATCCTGACTAATGAGAGATCGAACGGAGGTTAAAGGAAGGGGGATCCAGTCCTCACCATTCTTTACGCTCAATGCCTCACATGAGTTGAACGCTTCATGGAAGATAATCTTTTGAGGACGTGTTGTATAGCTGTTTTCACATCTATTTAGTCGCTGGTTCTGTCGTATTAATACCGCAAAACGTTCTGTGACTTCAAAGTCTGCAGATGAAATGTCTAGAAATGTAAACAAGATACCTGAAGATGTTTGTCACATATTTTGGCAGACTTTTCAAGTTTTTTTTTTATTATTATTGTTATTGGAGGAGGAAGACACTGTCATCCTGTGAGGTTGACGAAAGGAACATGCTTTCTGTTGCAACTGTTTCTCTGTTCTTGAATGTTAATTTTCTGATTACCACTTCTGTCGTCAGTTCCCCTCAATGACATCTTCAGACACAATGTGACATTGCTGCATCCATCATATATAACACCACTTTGATGTCAGCGCTTAATGTGGTGTCATGAGGATGGTAACAGAACTTTCTTCACAGGCGGGGGTAATCTGTTGCAATCTTGTTCCTTGTTTGGCTGAAGTCCTCGATGGTTTACGCTTTATCTCATCCTGGGGAGGAATTCTTGCTGGCTTCTTTGGCGTGATACGCTGAATTCCATCCACTTTGCTCCCTTCTCGTTGCTTTCAGCTAGTCTGTCTGGTAAACATCCCAGACATAGTTCAAACATTTATTACCTCCCGGACGTTGTTTCACAACATGGTGGAAATCAGTCTGTTGTATATGTAACCAAGGCTCTGAAGTGTCTATGGCATGTTTACAGTGTCATCAACTGTATGAGTGTTTTCACAAGACATGGCCAGATTTTTCGAGCATTGTAGTAGAAGCTTTCTTTCCTGAAAACATATGTCAGTTCTCACAAGCATTCCATCAAGAGTTTTTTTT
>NC_091309.1:9774475-9801975 GCF_038502225.1 Cherax quadricarinatus
CAGGCAGGCAGGAAGGCAGGGAGGCAGGCAGGCAGACAGGCAGACAGGCAGGCAGGTAGGGAGGCAGGCAGGGAGGCAGACAGGGAGGCAGTCAGGGAGGCAGGCAGGCAGACAGGCAGGCAGGCAGGCAGACAGGCAGGCAGGCAGGCAGGCAGCCAGGGAGGCAGGCAGGCAGGCAGGCAGACAGGCAGGCAGGAAGGCAGGCAGGGAGCCAGGCAGGCAGGCAGGCAGGCAGGCAGGGAGGCAGGCAGGCAGGCAGGCAGACAGGCAGGCAGGAAGGCAGGCAGGGAGACAGGCAGGCAGGCAGGCAGGGAGGCAGGCAGGCAGGCAGACAGGGAGGCAGGCAGGCAGACAGGCAGGCAGGCAGACAGGCAGGCAGGAAGGCAGGCAGGGAGACAGGCAGGCAGGCAGGCAGGCAGGCAGGGAGGCAGGCAGGCAGGCAGGCAGACAGGGAGGCAGGCAGACAGGCAGGCAGACAGGCAGGCAGGCAGGCAGGCAGGCAGGCAGGCAGACAAGCAGGGAGGCAGGCAGGCAGCGAGAGAAGCAGGCAGACAGGCAGGCAGGTAGGGAGGAATGCAGGCAGCGAGAGAGGCAGGAAGGCAGGCAGGAAGGCAGGCAGAGAAGAAGGAAGATATAGGCACTGTCTTCCAAGAGGGAAACTTGTGAAGACTTTTCCTTCAGGTTTAAATAAACTGACTTGATTTACCTGCATTTTCATGAAAGTTTGTCACCTCACTCTAGTCTGACACCTGGTGAAGCTCTCCTCTACCCTCCCTTAAAGCTCACACACCTGGTGAAGCTCTCCTCTACCCTCCCTTAAAGCTCACACACCTGGTGAAGCTCTCCTCTACCCTCCCTTAAAGCTCACATACCTGGTGAAGCTCTCCTCTACCCTCCCTTAAAGCTCACACACCTGGTGAAGCTCTCCTCTACCCTCCCTTAAAGCTCACACCTGGTGAAGATCTCCTCTACCCTCCCTTAAAGCTCACACACCTGGTGAAGCTCTCCTCTACCCTTGTCAGTAGCGTTACTGAATCCTTACGTAATATATTTGTGTAGTATATCGTAGCTGGTATCACCTTTAATGTATATAGGATCCCTGTTCAGCTAGGCCCTCTGGCTAGCTGTGATGTCACCAAGCCATGCCCATGTGAGCGCCATACCAGAGGCACTCGCTCTCACTTGGACCTGATCAGGCATAGACAGAACAGGTAGGCTGGGCTATCCTTCCCTCAAGACTATTTACAATGTATGTTACCAACCGACCCGTTGTGTATTACATCAACCGGCATATCTCCACGGTGCCCCACGCAATAAATAGTGGCAGCGTGGGCCCGTAATTTTGACGATTACGGCGGTATACAGAGATAATATTCTACGAGCCAACGGACATTTTGTGTGACCATACGTTAGGCCTACAGAGACGACGACGCTACCTACAGCCAAGCTGCATTCTTCACCCTGTCTACACTGCTTCCTGGTCAGTTTTGTGTATCTTACTCTGTTTATTTGCAGAGAAGTTGATCCGGGTTTGCAAATTCAGCCAAGCAGTAAGCTAGTCTGTGGGGAGAGTGCCTAAGTCCTAAGCCAGCCATGCCTGACAAGCCAGCTTCCGAACCTGCTGTGCGCATAGCTACAAGATTTCAAGGCATCCTAGCCTGTGTGAGTTTTTTTTTTTTTAAGTCAGTAAGACACCCAGCTGAATGCGAGTAGTGGTCAAGCAAGCCATGTTGAGTTCCAGCCCTCACCATTGCTTTGTGCTCCCAGTTCTAGCTGTCGTGAGTGCTAATGCTGTCCCTGTGCTATTTTGTGGGTTTTTAAGCCAGTCCGGTTTAGAATATTCGCGTGCCTAGTATTGTGGGTGCAGAATCCCTATGTAATATACTTGTATAGTATATCATAGCTAGTATCACCTATAATATATATAGGATCCCTTTTCAGCTAGGCCCTCTGGCTAGCTGTGACGTCACCAAGCCATGCCCATGTGAGCGCCATGCCAGAGGCACTCGCTTTCACTTGGACCTCAGGCATAGACAGAACAGGTAGGCTGGGTTACCCTCTCCTCAAGACTACAATATAAGTAATCTCCAAGGTACCCCACGCAGTACTCTCCCTTAAGGCTCACACACCTAGGAGCAGTGCTGTTTTTGATATATGTGAATGACATGATGGAAGGGATAGACTCTGAAGTGTCCCTGTTCGCAGATTATGTGAAGCTAATGAAAAGGATTAAATCGGATGAGGATCAGGCAGGACTACGAAGAGACCTGGACAGGCTGGACACGTGGTCCAGCAACTGACTTCTCGAATTCAACCCTGCCAAATGCAGTCATGAAGATTTGGGAAGGGCAAAGAAGACCGCACACAGAGTATGGGCTAGGTGGACAAAGGCTGCAAACCTCACTCGAGGAGAAAGATCTTGGGGTGACCATAACACCGAGCACGTCTCCGGAGGCACACATCAACCAGATAACTGCTGCACCATATGGGCGCCTGGCAAACCTGACAATAGCGAAAGTACAAAGGTTTGCAACAAGGCTAGTTCCGGAGCTCAGGGGAATGTCCTACGAAGAAAGGTTGAGGGAAATCGGACTGACGACACTGGAGGACAGTAGGGTCAGGGGAGACATGATAACAACATACAAAATAATGCGTGGAATAGACAAGGTGGACAGAGACAGGATGTTCCAGTGAGGGAACACAGAAACAAGGGGTCACAATTGGAAGCTGAAGACTCAGACGAGTCACAGGGATGTTAGGAAGTACTTCTTCAGAGTCGTCAGGAAGTGGAATAGCCTAGTAAGTGATGTAGTGGAGGCAGGAACCATACATAGCTTTAAGACGAGGTATGACAACGCTCAGGAAGCAGAGAGAGAGAGAGAGGACGTAGTAGCGATCAGTGAAGAGGCGGGGCCAGGAGCTGAGTATCGACCCCTGCAACCACAATTAGGTGAGTACAATTAGGCAAGTACCTGGGGAAGCTCTCCTTTACCCTTCCTTAAAGATCACACACCTGGAGAAGCTGTCCTCTACCCTTCCTTAAAGCTCACACTCCCGGGGAAGCTCTCCTCTACCCTCCCTTGAAGCTCACACTCCCGGGGAGGCTCTCCTCTACTCTTCCTTAAAGCTCACACTCCCGGGGAAGCTCTCCTGTACCCTCCCTTAAAGTTCACACTCCCGGGGAAGCTCTCCTCTACCCTTCCTTAAAGCTCACACTCCCGGGGAAGCTCTCCTCTACCCTCCATTAAAGCTCACACTCCCGGGGACGCTCTCCTCTACCCTCCCTTAAAGCTCACACTCCCGGGGAAGCTCTACCCTCCCTGAAAGCTCACACTCTCGGGGAAGCTCTCCTCTACCCTCCCTTAAAGCTCACACTCCCGGGGAAGCTCTCCTCTACCCTCCCTTAAAGCTCACACTAGCGGGGAAGCTCTCCTCTACCCTCCCTTAAAGCTCACACTCGCGGGGAAGCTCTCCTCTACCCTCCCTTAAAGCTCACACTCCCGGGGAAGCTCTCCTCTACCCTCCCATAAAGCTCACACTCCCGGGGAAGCTCTCCTCTACCCTCCCTTAAAGCTCACACTCTCGGGGAAGCTCTCCTCTACCCTCCCTTAAAGCTCACACTCCCTGGGAAGCTCTCTACCCTTCCTTAAAGCTCACACTCCCGGGGAAGCTCTCCTCTACCCTCCCTTGAAGCTCACACTCCCGGGGAGGCTCTCCTCTACTCTTCCTTAAAGCTCACACTCCCGGGGAAGCTCTCCTCTACCCTCCCTTAAAGCTCACACTCCCGGGGAAGCTCTCCTCTACCCTTCCTTAAAGCTCACACTCCCGGGGAAGCTCTCCTCTACCCTTCCTTAAAGCTCACACTCCCGGGGAAGCTCTCCTCTACCCTTCCTTAAAGCTCACACTCCCGGGGAAGCTCTCCTCTACCCTTCCTTAAAGCTCACACTCTCCGGGGAAGCTCTCCTCTACCCTCCCTTAAAGCTCACACTCCCGGGGAAGCTCTCCTCTACCCTCCATTAAAGCTCACACTCCCGGGGACGCTCTCCTCTACCCTCCCTTAAAGCTCACACTCCCGGGGAAGCTCTCCTCTACCCCCCCTTAAAGCTCACACTCCCGGGGAAGCTCTCCTCTACCCTCCCATAAAGCTCACACTCCCGGGGAAGCTCTCCTCTACCCTCCCTTAAAGCTCACACTCTCGGGGAAGCTCTCCTCTACCCTCCCTTAAAGCTCACACTCCCTGGGAAGCTCTCTACCCTTCCTTAAAGCTCACACTCCCGGGGAAGCTCTCCTCTACCCTCCCTTAAAGCTCACACTCCCGGGGAAGCTCTCTACCCTCCCTTAAAGCTCACACTCCCGGGGACGCTCTCCTCTACCCTCCCTTAAAGCTCACACTTCCGGGAAGCTCTCTACCCTCCCTTAAAGCTCACACTCTCGAGGAAGCTCTCCTCTACCCTCCCTTAAAGCTCACACTCCCGGGGAAGCTCTCCTCTACCCTCCCTTAAAGCTCACACTCCCGGGGAAGCTCTCCTCTACCCTCCCTTAAAGCTCACACTCCCGGGGAAGCTCTCCTCTACCCTCCCTTAAAGCTCACACTCTCGGGGAAGCTCTCCTCTACCCTCCCTTAAAGCTCACACTCCCTGGGAAGCTCTCCTCTACCCTGCCTTAAAGCTCACACTTCCGGGGAAGCTCTCTACCCTCCCTTAAAGCTCACACTCTCGAGGAAGCTCTCCTCTACCCTCCCTTAAAGCTCACACTCCCGGGGAAGCTCTCCTCTACCCTCCCTTAAAGCTCACACTCCCGGGGAAGCTCTCCTCTACCCTCCCTTAAAGCTCACACTCCCGGGGAAGCTCTCCTCTACCCTCCCTTAAAGCTCACACTCCCGGGGAAGCTCTCCTCTACCCTTCCTTAAAGCTCACACTCCCGGGGAAGCTCTCCTCTACCCTCCCTTAAAGATCACACTCCCGGGGAAGCTCTCCTCTACCCTCCCTTAAAGATCACACTCCCGGGGAAGCTCTCCTCTACCCTCCCTTAAAGCTCACACTCCCGGGGAAGCTCTCCTCTACCCTCCCTTAAAGCTCACACTCCCGGGGAAGCTCTCCTCTACCCTCCCTTAAAGCTCACACTCCCGGAGAAGCTCTCCTCTACCCTTCCTTAAAGCTCACACTCCCGGGGAAGCTCTCCTCTACCCTCCCTTAAAGCTCACACTCCCGGGGAAGCTCTCCTCTACCCTTCCTTAAAGCTCACACTCCCGGGGAAGCTCTCCTCTACCCTCCCTTAAAGCTCACACTCCCGGGGAAGCTCTCCTCTACCCTCCCTTAAAGCTCACACTCCCGGGGAAGCTCTCCTCTACCCTTCCTTAAAGCTCACACTCCCGGGGAAGCTCTCCTCTACCCTCCCTTAAAGCTCACACTCCCGGGGAAGCTCTCCTCTACCCTTCCTTAAAGCTCACACTCCCGGGGAAGCTCTCCTCTACCCTCCCTTAAAGCTCACACTCCCGGGGAAGCTCTCCTCTACCCTCCCTTAAAGCTCACACTCCCGGGGAAGCTCTCCTCTACCCTTCCTTAAAGCTCACACTCCCGGGGAAGCTCTCCTCTACCCTCCCTTAAAGCTCACACTCCCGGGGAAGCTCTCCTCTACCCTTCCTTAAAGCTCACACTAACCTGGTACTCAGGTTAGTCCCTTCCCTGTAAGCTTCTCTCTCTCTCTCTCTCTCCATGACACTGGTACTCAGGTTAGTCCCTTCCCTGTAAGCTTTCTCTCTCTCTCTCTCTCTCCATGACACTGGTACTCAGGTTAGTCCCTTCCCTGTAAGCTTCTCTCTCTCTCTCTCTCTCCATGACACTGGTACTCAGGTTAGTCCCTTCCCTGTAAGCTTCTCTCTCTCTCTCTCTCTCTCTCCATGACACTGGTACTCAGGTTAGTCCCTTCCCTGTAAGCTTCTCTCTCTCTCTCTCTCTCTCCATGACACTGGTACTCAGGTTAGTCCCTTCCCTGTAAGCTTCTCTCTCTCTCTCTCTCTCCATGACACTGGTACTCAGGTTAGTCCCTTCCCTGTAAGCTTCTCTCTCTCTCTCTCTCTCTCTCTCTTTCCATGACACTGGTACTCAGGTTAGTCCCTTCCCTGTAAGCTTCTCTCTCTCTCTCTCTCTCTCTCTCCATGACACTGGTACTCAGGTTAGTCCCTTCCCTGTAAGCTTCTCTCTCTCTCTCTCTCTCCATGACACTGGTACTCAGGTTAGTCCCTTCCCTGTAAGCTTCTCTCTCTCTCTCTCTCTCCATGACACTGGTACTCAGGTTAGTCCCTTCCCTGTAAGCTTCTCTCTCTCTCTCTCTCTCTCCATGACACTGGTACTCAGGTTAGTCCCTTCCCTGTAAGCTTCTCTCTCTCTCTCTCTCTCTCCATGACACTGGTACTCAGGTTAGTCCCTTCCCTGTAAGCTTCTCTCTCTCTCTCTCTCTCCATGACACTGGTACTCAGGTTAGTCCCTTCCCTGTAAGCTTCTCTCTCTCTCTCTCTCTCTCTCTCTTTCCATGACACTGGTACTCAGGTTAGTCCCTTCCCTGTAAGCTTCTCTCTCTCTCTCTCTCTCTCTCTCCATGACACTGGTACTCAGGTTAGTCCCTTCCCTGTAAGCTTCTCTCTCTCTCTCTCTCTCCATGACACTGGTACTCAGGTTAGTCCCTTCCCTGTAAGCTTCTCTCTCTCTCTCTCTCTCCATGACACTGGTACTCACGTTAGTCCCTTCCCTGTAAGCTTCTCTCTCTCTCTCTCTCTCTCCATGACACTGGTACTCAGGAAGTGACAAAATGTGTGACACTCCTCTTCATACATGGTATATGTAACGATATATATATATATATATATATATATATATATATATATATATATATATATATATATATATATATATATATATATATATAATGAGTTCTGGTTTTAGGTATTGTTCTTGAGTTTTGACCTCTAAAGTGAGTTCTTCGTCAGATCTGATGAGAAGGACCTCAGTTAAAGGTCATAACATTGTCAGTCAGTCTCTACATGTAGGTATTAACTAATGAACACTCTCGTTCGTCTTCCTTGGATCAGACCTGATTAGCTCGCATTTCTTCGATGTGAGGTAATAATAAGTAGATGCGTTTTCAGTCGCTGCGTGATCCAAGACAGGTGTCCCAGTTTCCTGTAAGCCCAGCCCCCTCTATCTCAGTGCACGTTAAAGGAATAGTACAGAGTACGGCATAGGTTTCCAATCCAGTTAAATAGCCAGTCAGAAGATGCATTCACAAGTTATCACATGGAAGCTAATAGCCAAAATTTCATCAATGAAAATAACAAATTGGCACGCGCACAGCTCCAAACTAATTATAACCTTCCACGGAGACGCACTAGCTCTTGAAAGTTTAAAGCCGAGCAGAAGAGGCATCCTTTAGTTCCCACCCCTTACAGCCATTATTCTAATTTATTTAGATAAGATGAAATATTTAAACTTAAGCAACCCATTAATCATGCATATCTTCCTTTCAACAAAACCACAAACTTAGCAGTCATACAGAAGAAACATTTTCCAGATATCGTACTGAAGCCGGAGTTAAAGATCTGAAGTTAGTCGGGCGAGGCGATCTAGAATTATAATGGAAAATCAGCATTCAGACCACCAGTGGAAAACAGAAGACAAATGTGAATATTGTAAGACATGCTTAAGCAAGAGTGTCTGCTGAACATGTACTAAAGTGACTGTATTTTGTATTACTCTTTCATTATCACGTACCTTCATATCATTATCACGTACCTTCATATCTATAACGACAGCCACTGAAGGTTTGTCCTCTCTGGGGATAACTAATTATCTGTCCTCTCTCATGTTGATAAAATTTCTTACTAACAGCCATAGATCCATCTTGATTACACTTTGTGATATCCTCGTGACATCTTGATAGGGAGGGTTGTCTGGCTTTATTACACCGCCGTCGACTGCAACAGGAGTCGCCTCTGTTTATTAGATGTCTCTTCCCACAACGGAAGTGCCTTGATGCAGGTGAAGGGCTCTTCATCTAAGGAATTAAAGCTGCCCTTCTCTTTTTCCTGTCAAACCTGATTTCCTCCCATTGCTGCCCATCTTGTGGTATAACAGCTGCCTTCCCGCTGTCCGCGAGATAGAGCCGATTGTGGGAGCTTTATAACCTTGGCCCTGCACATAGCAAGGCTGCAGGGGCGTTGACCCCCAGAACACCATCCAGGTAAGGCCACTCACAACCCTCAAGTATTGAAGCCTTTGCTGAAGTGAAACATTTAGTCAGGCGGGACCCAGGCGAGCAACAAGTCTCACAAATTGTACAATACCGATCAGTGATCCTCCCTGAATCCCCAGCTTTCAGCAGTAATGATGCCGGACTATCCTGTAATTCCTCTTTTACCTTATTTAATGAGTTGGTTGTATTTTAATTGTGTTGGCTATTAATACATCTAGGTTAACTGAGATAAATGTTTAACACTTAGGTTTCTTTATCGTCGAAACGTTTCGCCTGCACAGCAGACTTCTTCGGTTGAATACAGGCGATTATAACATTTTAGACAAGAAATGGAAAGGTAATTTGAGGTGATCAGTCCTTAAGAGGCAGGTAATCCAAGGAAATGGTGTATACCTCCAAGTGAGAGCCAGCTCACGACTCTTGCAGTGTGTCGTTGCCTCTGCTGTGGAGCAGGAACAAGATGCGTCTTCTGTGAGACCGTTGGCTGACTTCCACAGTTCCACAAGTATTATGCTCTTTACAAACTATCATCATTTGCGGTTTTTCTCGGAAGTAAAGGTAAGCTACCTTTGTGTTTTCCCAGATAATGCAACCTGAGTGCAGCTGACATTTCCTCTCTCTTTCCTCAAGTAAATGTACGGTACAGTCTCTCTCTCTCTCTCTCTCTCTCTCTCTCTCTCTCTCTCTCTCTCTCTCTCTCTCTCTCTCTCTCTCTCTCTCTCTCTCTCTCTCTCTCCTTTCTCTCCTTTCTCTCCTTTCTCTCCTTTCTCTCCTCTTTTCTCTCTTTTTTATCTTTTCTCTTATTTTCTCCAGATTTTCCAGAACTATTCGATCAGTGGTCATTCGAAGAAGATACTGAAATAAAATAACATAAATAAAACACATTCTGAGAACCCAGACATTATAGCTCTAATTGAAACGTGGAGACATACGATAGATAATCACCGGTAAAAAGATAGTCTGTTAGGATTACAGTCTATCGAAAACATCAGGAATATCAAAGCTACATTTCACCTGTATACTACTTGTCAAAAATGTTTCTCGTTTAAATCTCATAGGGATTATGTAAACTCTCAGTGTATATATAACGAGATATACGTCCCTCGTTGTACATACACTGCATCTCAGGATACACAGAAACAGAATATACATGTTTCAGTTAATGTTACCTGAATTCTCCATATTTAGTTACATAATGAAGATTGTTTACATGCAGTTTTATGCTGTTTAATGTATGCACGTAGTGCACGCTTATGAGTCCGTATTATTTTAATCATGGGGGAGCCCTAGACACGTATGGATTATACAGCGCCTGTAGGGGGGAAGGGATGGAAGGTATTCAGGCTCATTTCGGGGAACTGGAGCACAGATCCAATTCTCTAAATCAAGAGCCCCTTCACTAGCGTTAAGGGGTCCATAAATATTGCTGATATTTTTTTCCCTCGAGAGAGAACGGGAAAAGTCTCCCGACTCGGGCCTTGATTTCTTGAAATAACATGAGGTATACAGCAACAGTCTCATCGCTCCCATTCCAGAAGCCGCGCAACGAAATGCACGCCAACAAATATATTTTGCTGGCCAGTTTGTGTACAACATTTGAGACCCCTAAGCTCTGCTAAGTGGGTCATCAAACGACTAACTCCCCTCGGTATTAAGCAACTATTGAAACCATTATCAGGGACAAAATCGCAAAAATTCCAGGAAGACCATAACTGCTAATCAACTCGAATATCGCAGACTAAAACCCGCGTCGGGAAACATTTGTCTTGTTTACTGACAAACATTATTATCGAATATCGCAGACTAAAACCCGCGTCGGGAAACATTTGTCTTGTTTACTGACAAACATTATTATCGAATATCGCAGACTAAAACCCGCGTCGGGAAACATTTGTCTTGTTTACTGACAAACATTATTATCGAATATCGCAGACTAAAACCCGCGTCGGGAAACATTTGTCCTGTTTACTGACAAACATTATTATCGAATATCGCAGACTAAAACCCGCGTCGGGAAACATTTGTCCTGTTTACTGACAAACATTATTATCGAATATCGCAATCATATCACGTTAAACGAATTTACTTAAATTATTTCAGTATTAACAAGTAATTGGGGCTCAAAAAAGACTCTCGTCTATGTAGTTCGGAGAAATTTCCAGGAGTGAGGCTTAAAATGCGAGTGGAAAACAGCGCTGTGTTGACGTGCTGTTGGATTTACAACAGTACCAGGTGACGCTGCCTCGATGTTGTGAGACACATATTATTGCTATAATGGAGACCTGGTTCAACTTGAAAGATAGAGAAATGCCTTCTGAATGCAACGTACAGGGTTATAAACCTTTCCACTGATAGGGTCAACAGGAAGGGTTGTGGAGTGGCGATGTATGTCGCAGATAATTTAAACTGTTGTGTAAGACAAGATGCAAGATTAGAAATATCGGACACAGAATCTGTTTGGCTGCAGTTTCTCTAAGGTCATGAAAAATTAATTTTGGGAGTGATTTATAGGTCCTCAAACCTTGATAGGGAGTGCGATAGGCTGCTATGGAACGGAATTCATAAGGCATCTAAATATGAAAATGTGTTAATGGGAGATATTAACTTTAGACAAATTGATTGGAACAATATGACAGGAAATCTTGAGTCTAGTGACTTTCTTGATACGGTTCAGGACTGCTTTTTAAAACAATTTGTGACAGAACCAACTAGAGGAAACAACCTGCTTGACTTGGGTCTTGCCAACAAAGAATCACTAGTTAATAATCTTGAGGTTAATTAAGAGCTAGGGGAAAGTGATCACAAATCACTTAGTTTCAATATATCATGGAATTACCCAGATAGCTGCAATCAAGTCGCTGTCCCAGATTTCCGCTTGACCGACTTTTTGGGACTGAGAAATTACCTGGCTGGACTAAATTGGGATGACCTTACTATGGGTCAAGTAGGTAAGGTTGATTACCAATGTGACGTACTTAGAGCATAGTGCTAGCTGCCCAGACGACTTTTGTCCCAAGTAGGGAAATTAGATCTAACAAAAATGATCCCAAATGGATAAATAATACATTAAAACATCTCACTGGTCAGAGAGGCATATATAGGCGTATCAAAAGAGGGGATGGGCAGTTAAGAAATCAATATATTCAATTACAGAGAGAAAAAAAAGGAATAAAAGCAAAAAGGGATTATAAAACTAAAATCGCAAGGATTTCGAAGATTAACCCAAAAGTGTTCTTTCAGGTATGCAGAAGTAAGATTAGGGACAAGATAGACCCACTTAAGAGTAACTCAGGTCAGATCACTGACAGTGATAAGGAAATGTGTTAACTTTTCAATACCTACTTCCTCTCAGTTTTTACTCAGGAAGATAATGGTGAAATTCCAGAAATAATAAATTACGTAGAACAGGACGATAATAAACTATGTACGATTGCGGTAACTAGTGATATGGTCCTCAGATAATTGGAGAAATTAAAACCTAACAAATCCCCAGGCCCTGATGAACTGTTTGCAAGGGTTTTAAAGGAATGTAAAAAGGAACTTGGCATTCCTTTGGCTAATCTTTTCAACATATCACTACAAACTGGCATAGTGCCAGACAAGTGGAAAATGATATTACCTATTTACAAGGTATTACCTATTTACAAGGCAGGTGACAGGTCCTTAGCTTCGAACTATAAACCAATAAGCCTTACTTCCATAGTTGGTAAATTTATGGAATCAACAATTGCTGAAGCAATTCGTAGCCATCTTGAAAGGCATAAATTGATTAATGAATCTCAACACGGTTTTACAAAGGGGCGTTCCCGTCTTACGAATTTACTAACTTTCTTCACTAAGGTATTTGAGGAGGTAGATCATGATATTGAATATGATAATGTGTATATGGTTGACGAATAGGCAGCAGAGAGTTTGCATAAATGGGGAGAAATCAGAATGGGGGCACGTCACAAGCGGTGTTTCACAGGGGTTAGTGTTGGACCCGTTGTTGTTCACAATTTACATAAACAACATAGATGAGGGAATAAATAGCGACATAAGCAAATTTGCTGATGACAACAAAACAGGCCGTCTAATTCATTCTAATGACAGCATTAGAGCACTCTAGGATGATTTGAATAGACTGATGCAGTGATCGGTGAAGTGGCAGATGCAGTTTAATGTAGATAAATGCAAAGTTCTAAATGTTGGACATGAAAATAACCATGCCACATATATACTAAATAATGTAGATCTTAATACTACTGATTGCGAAAAGGATTTAGGAGTTCTGGTTAGCAGTAATCTAAAACCAAGACAGCAGTGCATTAGTGTTCGCAATAAAGCTAACAGAATTCTTGGCTTCATATTAAGAAATATAAATAATAGAAGTCCTCAGGTTGTTCTTCAGCTCTATATATCCTTGGTTAAGCCTCATTTAGATTATGCTGCTCAGTTCTGGTCACCGTATTACAGATTGGATATAAATGCTCTGGAAAACGTACAGAGGAGGATGACAAAGTTGATCCCATGTATCAGAAATCTTCCCTATGAGGATAGACTGAGGCCCTGAATCTGCACTCTCTAGAAAGGCGTAGAATTAGGGGGGATATGATCGAGGTGTATAAATGGAAAACAGGAATTAATAAAGGGGATGTAAATAACGTGCTAAAACCCCTCAAGGAAGGTTCCTTGATGTTGGTGAGGGGCTCTTGATTTAGGGAATTGGATCTGTGCTCCAGTTCCCCGAATTAAACCTGAATGCCTTCCACATCCCCCCCCCAGGTGCTGTATAATCCTCCGGGTTTAGCGCTTCCCCTTGATTATAATAATAACGTGCTAAAAATATCTAACATAGACAGGACTCGCAGCAATGGCTTTAAATTGGAAAATTCAGATTCAGGAAGGATATAGGAAAGCACTGGTTTGGTAAAAGTTGTGGATGAGTGGAACAAACTCCCAAGTACCGTCGTAGAAGCTAAGACGTTGTATAGTTTTAAAAATAGGTTAGATAAATGCATGAGTGGGTGTGGGTGGGTGTGAGTTGGACCTGACTAGCTTGTGCTACTAGGTCGGAAGCCGGGCTCCTCCCTTAAGTGACGTGTCTGACTTCACTAGGTCAAGGCGTTAGATTAAGCCGGTGGGAGAATTGGACCTGCCTCGAATAGGCCAGTAGGCCTGTCGTGGTGTTCCTTCTTATGTTCTGCTTGGTGATCTTCCCTGCGTCACCAGCTACCCCGGTCACCTGCAGCCCGAATCACCGGCAACACAGTCACCGGTGACACATAAGACTAACTCCGAATTTCAATCTCCGTTTAACTCACACCAACAACTCGGTTAATTTTCCACATTCTTTTCGAAACGAAGGGACATTTTTTTTTATTTTCTGAATAAACCTACGTTTGTGGGAAGCAGGTGTGAAATAATAATAATAATAATAATAATAATAATAATAATATACATCTGTAAATACTTTAGCCAGCAATTCCCAGAATTTCGGAAAAAAAATTAATTCTCAAATGGTTGCTGTTAGAGAGAAAAGCTGCAAAAGTGCATCTAAGTTAGTTCATTTAAATACTCGTTAGTATAAATGAACGCAGCGGTGACTACCTGCAGAATCACCAGTGGTGACTACCTGCAGAATCACCAGTGGTGACTACCTGCAGAATCACCAGTGGTGACTACCTGCAGAATCACCAGTGGTGACTACCTGCAGAATCACCAGTGGTGACTACCTGCAGAATCACCAGTGGTGACTACCTGCAGAATCACCAGTGGCGACTACCTGCAGAATTACCTGTGGTGACTACCTGCAGAATCACCAGTGGTGACTACCTGCAGAATCACCAGTGGTGACTACCTGCAGAATCACCAGTGGTGACTACCTGCAGAATCACCAGTGGTGACTACCTGCAGAATCACCAGTGGTGACTACCTGCAGAATCACCAGTGGTGACTACCTGCAGAATCACCAGTGGCGAATTCCTGCAGAATCACCAGTGGTGACTACCTGCAGAATCAATGGTAACCACCCACAGAATCATCAATGGTAACCACCCACAGAATCATAAATGGTAACCACCCACAGAATCATCAATGGTAACCACCCACAGAATCATCAATGGTAACCACCCACAGAATCATAAATGGTAACCACCCACAGAATCATCAATGGTAACCACCCACAGAATCATCAATGGTAACCACCCACAGAATCATCAATGGTAACCACCCACAGAATCATCAATGGTAACCACCCACAGAATCATCAGTGGTAACCACCCCACAGAATCATCAGTGGTAACCACCCCACAGAATCATCAATGGTAACCACCTCACAGAATCATCAATGGTAACCACCCCATAGAATCATCAATGGTGACCACCCCACAGAATCATCAATGGTGACCACCCCACAGAATCATCAATGGTGACCACCCACAAAATCATCAATGGTAACCACCCACAGAATCATCAATGGTAACCACCCACAGAATCATCAATGGTAACCACCCACAGAATCATCAATGGTAACCACCCACAGAATCATCAATGGTAACCACCCACAGAATCATCAATGGTAACCACCCACAGAATCATCAATGGTAACCACCCACAGAATCATCAATGGTAACCACCCACAGAATCATTAATGGTAACCACCCACAGAATCATCAGTGGTAACCACCCCATAGAATCATCAATGGTAACCACCCACAGAATCATCAGTGGTAACCACCCACAGAATCATCAATGGTAACCACCCACAGAATCATCAATGGTAACCACCCACAGAATCATCAATGGTAACCACCCACAGAATCATCAATGATAACCACCCACAGAATCATCAATGGTAACCACCCACAGAATCATCAGTGGTAACCACCCCACAGAATCATCAATGGTAACCACCCACAGAATCATCAATGGTAACCACCCACAGAATCATCAATGGTAACCACCCACAGAATCATCAATGGTAACCACCCCACAGAATCATCAGTGGTAACCACCCCACAGAATCATCAATGGTAACCACCTACAGAATCATCAATAACCACCCACAGAATCATCAATGGTAACCACCCACAGAATCATCAATGGTAACCACCCACAGAATCATCAATGGTAACCACCCACAGAATCATCAATGGTAACCACCCACAGAATCATCAGTGGTAACCCCCCACAGAATCATCAATGGTAACCACCCACAGAATCATCAATGGTAACCACCCACAGAATCATCAATGGTAACCACCCACAGAATCATTTAAGCTAGTGTATATTAACGAAATTAAAATAATTTTCAGACCTTTGGTTTTCCTCTCAAGGGGAAATAAGTCACCTTGACTTTTTTTGTGTTATCCCGGGTTCTCTACACATGCTGCTGTGTATGATAATCTATGTAAGGGTATTTATGTACACCTGAATCAACTTACTATATCCTCCCTTGGGTCATATCTGATTGCCTCCCCTCTCCCCTCCCCCACCCCCAAGGCGCTGCATCATCCCTACGGGTTACCCCCCCCCCCTCACGAATATAACAGTTGCGTTGTATTTTCCATGTTGTCTTCTTTTTAATTATGCGAATGTAATTTGTAAAGCAAGACATAGAACGTTCCCCTGAACGAATTTGCCTGGATTTCCTACTAATTTCTGCAACATTGCAAGCTCCTGATGATGTGTTGATTGCAACTCCCTGATATTGCTTCGCGCGCACACACACACACAGTAGGGACAGCGAGTGCGTTAGTCACGCCTTCCGTGCTCCGGGAATATAAGTGTTTTTGAGGGCTACCTAAGTGTTCTGCAAGGGTTGCTAAGTGTGTCAGGGTAGTGAACAATCCTAGAAATGATTTTTAATCTGCCTGAGCCACATAAGTGTGGGGAGGGCCACAATTTTGTAAGTGATCTAGAAAATAAAAACGTTGTGGCGCAGAGTGGGCAGGCTAGTGTGTAAGGCGACGTTGTCAAGTGTCACCCAAGAAAGATAATAAAGTGAAACAATCGTGTGACCAGTGAAAGAAATACAGTGAATAGGGTAATTATTAACGAGAAGAAATTGAGGTGGATCTATGCCAGGACGTACATCGAGCTGGATCTACGCCAGGACGTTACATCGACCTGGACAATCTACAATGCTACAGCTGCACTACAAGTACTGTATCACCTATGAGTGGTTGTTTGGGTGTGGGGTTCCAGGTTCCAATTAACTGCCAAGCTGAATGTGAATGGTCTAACTCTCATAGCACGATAAAGAATAGGCACTCAAGTATTCAATAAGGTTTAGCAAATGGTAATCCATTGAACAAGGATTAACTCACTATAAGCAGGTCGAGCATAGGCAACACTGTAAGGGTGGGAGTCAGGTCACAAGAGGTTGTGGACACAAGCGACAACTGAGAATCTACATTACACTCCAAGCACAAGCCACACATAATTCGACACAATTACACACACACACACACATACACACACACATACACACACACATACACACACACACACACACACACACACACACACACACACACACACACACACACACAGACACTGTAAGTAAGTGCTGGTAAGTCCCAGGAGGTTGGGGGTCAGGTCACAAGAAGGTGTGGGCAGCCAAGGACCACTGAGACTTACATTACAACGCACAAGCCACCTACCTTTCAGTACATAATAAACCCACACATAATTCCACACACAATTACACACAAAATTACACACACACACACACACACACACACACACATCAGACACACATACACTCCCCCCCTCACCACCGACATCTCACTACTTCCCCTGATCCCTCCCTTCCCTCGATCACCCTCCCCTCCCCCGTTCATCCTAAACCCTCCCCACCCCTCCCCACTCCGCTCCCACATAGCCACAGTTCCTCCACTACTTCCCCCCCCACACTCTGACATACACACTACTAACCTAACATACAGAACTACATAGGTTTCCCACTCTGAGGCAATCAGGATAAAACAAAAATGGGTTGCCAGAGAGCAACAAGAAAAACCAAGGGACAGGAGGAGGAAACTGCAAAGGAAGATTGGGCAGCAGGGCTCATAAAAAGGTATCATGAATGGGAAAAGAAACTAGAAGAACTTAGCATGAGAATGGAAGAGAGGATAGATATGGAAAGCAGGAAGTGGGAGGTGCATGTCAAAGCAGCAGAAGCTAGGATACAGAGTTTAGAAGAGGAATTGAAAAATCTGAAACAGCCTAAAGAACTAAAGAACATTTTGGGATTGACAACAGAGACTGCTACCTCAGCCACAAATAAGGGGACTGTAGGGAAAGAAGGGGCACAACTGCATGGAGAAGCTCTATCAGAGGAGACTGTAGCAAATGAAAGAGCCAAGCTTTATGTGGAGGCCCTAACAGACAACAACAGAGCCCAAGGAAAGCCGAGAAGGGAAAATGACAGGCCACTGAGCCCAAGTACATTAGCCAGTGAAACTGATGAAAGGAAAGCTGCAGTGGAGGAAACCAAATTAAATGAGGGGATACACAGGGATATGCAGTGGGAGAATGAAAGGGTGAGGTCAGTCTTTGTGTATGGGCTCCAGGAAGTCGAAGGGGAAACATATGAAGCAAGAAAACAAGGGGAAAAAAAGCAATTGAAAGCATCATGAAAGCAATAGGAGAAGACGATATGACCCAGCTGGAAAATTTTCGGAGAATAGGGGGGTTTGTAAAAAAAAGAACCCGGCCAGTGAGAGTGACCTTCAAGGCAGAAGCAACTCGGACCAGGATCCTGCAGGAGAAAGCAAGATTAAGGGACATGACAGCATACAGGAAGGTGTATCTCGACCGTGACAGAACACAAGAAGAAAGGCAGAAACTGAGAGATGATACAAAGGCGAAAGGAGGAAAGACAGGGGATGGAGAAGACAGACAGGAGATCCCAGACCCAGGAAGAAGATCAAATACAGCCTCCCTCACAACTTCCTATAGAAGCCTCCCAACCAGGTCAACCCCAGTGCAACCAAACACTCTAAATCAAAACACCCATGCCACATCCAATGACCCCAATCCACTACATTACAAACTCCACCCCCACAGCAACAAGCCATAGTTCCTTACCAGGTCTCCCACTTCCCCAACCCCAATATACCTCCCAGACCACAGTCTTAGAAAAGAAGTTGAAGGTGTGGTATACAAATGCAGATGGAATAACAAACAAGTATGAGGAGTGGCACGAAAGAATCAAAGAGACATCCCCAGACATAATAGCACTCACAGAAACAAACCTCACCAGAATAATAACAGATTCAATCTTTCCATCCGGATATCAAATCCTCAGGAAAGACAGAGGGAGGAGAGGGGGAGGAGGAGTTGCACTGCTCATTAAAAACCAGTGGGGTTTTGAGAAAATGGAAGGAATGGATGGCACGGGCGAAAGGGACTACTTAGTAGGAACAATCCAGTCTGAGGGACATAAGGTGATAATTGCAGTAATGTACAACCCACCACAGAACTGCAGGAGGCCAAGAGAAGAATACGATGAGAGCAACAGAGCAATGATCGACACACTAGCCGAGGTGGCTAGGAGAGCACACATGGGGGGAGCAAAGTTACTAGTTATGGGTGATTTCAATCACAAGGAGATTGACTGGGAAAACCTGGAGCCCCATGGGGGTCTCAAAACATGGAGAGCCAAGATGATGGATGTGGTACTGGAAAACCTCATGCATCAACATGTTAGAGACACTACCAGAGAGAGAGGAGAGGATGAACCAGCAAGGTTGGACCTTGTATTCACCATGAGTAGTTCGGACATCGAGGGTATCATGTATGAAAGGCCCCTGGGAGCTAGTGATCATGTGGTTCTGTGCTTCGACTACATAGTTGAGCTCCAAGTGGAGAGAGTAGCAGGAATAGGCTGGGAAAAACCAAACTACAAAAGGGGGAACTACTCAGGCATGAGGAACTTCCTTCAAGACATTCAGTGGGAGAGGGAACTGACAGGAAAACCAGTACAAGAAATGATGGACTATGTAGCAACAAAATGCAAGGAGGCAGAGGAGAGGTTTGTTCCCAAGGGAAACAGAAATAATGGGAAGAACAGAACAAGTCCTTGGTTCACCCAAAGGTGTAGGGAGGCAAAAACTAGGTGTACTAGAGAATGGAAAAGGTACAGAAGACAGAGAACTCAGGAAAATAAAGAAATCAGCCGAAGAGCCAGAAACGAATATGCACAGATAAGAAGGGAGGCTCAGAGACAATATGAAAATGACATAGCATCAAAAGTAAAGACTGACCCGAAGCTGTTGTACAGCCACATCAGGAGGAAAACAACAGTCAAGGACCAGGTAATCAGACTGAGGAAGGGTGATGGGGAATTCACAAGAAACGATCGAGAGGTTTGTCAGGAGCTCAACACAAGATTTAAGAGGTATTTACAGTGGAAACCAGTAGGACTCCAAGAAATCAGAACAGGGAAGCACACCAGCAAGTGCTGGATGAGGTACATATAACCAAGGAGGAGGTGAAGAAGCTGCTATGCGAACTTGACACCTCAAAGGCGGTGGGACCAGACAACATCTCTCCATGGGTCCTTAAGAGGGAGCAGAAATATTGTGTGACCCATTAACAACGATCTTCAACACATTTGAAACTGGGCAACTCCCTGAGGTATGGAAAATGGCAAATGTAGTCCCAATTTTTAAAAAGGGAGACAGACATGAGGCACTAAACTACAGACCTGTATCACTAACGTGTATAGTATGCAAGGTCATGGAGAAGATCATCAGGAGGAGAGTGGTGGGGCACCTGGAAAGAAACAAGTGTATAATTGACAACCAGCACGGTTTCAGGGAAGGAAAATCCTGCATCACAAACCTACTAGAGTTTTATGACAAGGTGACAGAAGTAAGACAAGAGAGAGAGGGGTGGATCGACTGCATATTTTTGGACTGCAAGAAGGCCTTCGACACAGTTCCTCACAAGAGGTTACTGCAAAAGCTAGAGGACCAGGCACACATAACAGGAAAGGCACTGCAATGGATCAGAGAATATCTGACAGGGAGGCAACAACGAGTCATGGTACGCGACGAGGTGTCAGAGTGGGCGCCTGTGACAAGCGGGGTTCCACAGGGGTCAGTCCTAGGACCTGTGCTGTTCTTGGTATATGTGAACGACATAACGGAAGGGATAGACTCAGAAGTGTCCTTGTTTGCAGATGATGTGAAGTTAATGAGAAGAATCAAATCGGACGAGGATCAGGCAGGACTACAAAGAGACCTGGACAGGCTACAAGCCTGGTCCAGCAACTGGCTCCTTGAATTTAACCCTGCCAAATGCAAAGTCATGAAGATTGGGGAAGGGCAAAGAAGACCGCAGACACAATATAGTTTAGATGGCCAAAGACTGCAAACCTCACTCAAGGAAAAAGATCTGGGGGTGAGTATAACACCGAGCATATCTCCTGAGGCGCACATCAATCAGATAACTGCTGCAGCATACGGGCGCCTGGCAAACCTACGGATAGCGTTCCGATACCTCAGTAAGGATTCGTTTAAGACTCTGTATACCATCTACGTCAGGCCCATACTGGACTATGCAGCACCAGTTTGGAATCCACACCTAGTCTAGCACGTCAAGAAATTAGAGAAAGTGCAAAGGTTTGCAACAAGACTAGTCCCAGAGCTACGGGGATTGTCCTATGAAGAAAGGTTGAGGGAAATCGGCCTGACGACACTGGAGGACAGGAGGGTCAGGGGAGACATGATAACGACATATAAAATACTGCGCGGAATAGACGAGGTGGACAAAGACGGGATGTTCCAGAGATGGGACACAGACACAAGAGATCACAATTGGAAGTTGAAGACTCAGATGAATCAAAGGGATGTTAGGAAGTATTTCTTCAGTCATAGAGTAGTCAGGCCATGGAATAGCCTAGAAAGTGATGTAGTGCAGGCAGGAACCATACATAGTTTTAAGGCGAGGTATGATAGAGCTCATGGGGCAGGGAGAGAGAGGACCTAGTAGCAATCAGCGAAGAGGCGGGGCCAGGAGCTGTGACTTGACCCCTGCAACCACAAATAGGTGAGTACAAACATATATATATATATATATATATATATATATATATATATATATATATATATATATATATATATATATAGAGCAATGAAATCACGAAACAAGTGATTTTAAATCATTTACTAAACTGCTGCAGGCCAGGACTCGACCCTACGAACCTTGTGCCGCCTCCAGAGACAGTACAATGTACGCATCACCTTACCACTAGGCCAGCGATCTAGTGGTAGGTGATGGTTACATTGTGCTGTTTCTGGAGGAGGCACAAGGTTCGTAGGGTCGAGTCCTGCCCTGCCGCAGTTTGGTAAAGGATTATATATATATATATATATATATATATATATATATATATATATATATATATATATATATATATATATATATATATGTATATATATATATATATATGCTTGTACATACATGTCCTGGCTTTAAGTGAAACAAAGCTGAAGGGGGTGGGAGAGTTTCAATGGAGAGGAATAAATGGGATTAGGTCAGGGGTTTCAAATAGTTAGAGATAAAAAAGGAGTAGCAATAATGTTGAAGGATAAGCTATTGCAGGAAAAGAAGGACTACAAATGTATTAATTCAAGGATTATGTGGAGTAAAATAAAGATTGGATGTGAAAAGTGGGTTATAATAAGCGTGTATGCACCTGGAGAAGAGAGAAGTGTAGAGGAGAGAGAGAGATTTTGGGAAATGTTGAGTGAATGCGTGGGGAGTTTTGAATCAAGTGTGAGAGTACTTGTGGTTGGGGATTTCAATGCTAAAGTGGGTAAAAATGTTATAGAGGGAGTAGTAGGTAAATTTGGGGTGCCAGGGGTAAATGTAAATGGTGAGCCTTTAATTAAGCTATGTGTAGAAAGAGATTTGGTAATAAGTAATACATATTTTATGAAAAAGAGGATAAATAAATATACAAAGTATGATGTAGCACGTAATGAAAGTAGTTGATTAGATTATGTATTGGTGGATAAAAGGTTGATGGGTAGGCTCCAGGATGTACATGTTTATAGAGGGGCAACTGATATATCGGATCATTATTTAGTTGTAGCTACAGTTAGAGTAAGAGGTAGATGGGAAAAGAGAAAGGTGGCAACAACAAGTAAGAGGGAGGTGAAAGTGTATAAACTAAGGGAGGAGGAAGTTCAGGTGAGGTATAAGCGACTATTGGCAGAAAGGTGGGCTAGTGCAAAGATGAGTAGTGGGGGGTTGAAGAGGGTTGGAATAGTTTTAAAAATGCAGTATTAGAATGTGGGGCAGAAGTTTGTGGTTATAGGAGGGTGGGGGCAGGAGGAAAGAGGAGTGATTGGTGGAATGATGAAGTAAAGGGTGTGATAAAAGAGAAAAGGGTAGCTTATGAGAGGTTTTTACAAAGCAGAAGTGTTATAAGAAGAGCAGAGTATATGGAGAGTAAAAGAAAGGTGAAGAGAGTGGTGAGAGAGTGCAAAAGGAGAGCAGATGAAAGAGTGGAAGAGGCACTGTCAAGAAATTTTAATGAAAATAAGAAAAAAATTTGGAGTGAGTTAAACAAGTTAAGAAAGCCTAGGGAAAGTATGAATTTGTCAGTTAAAAACAGAGTAGGGGAGTTAGTAGATGGGGAGAGGGAGGTATTAGGTAGATGGCGAGAATATTTTGAGGAACTTTTAAATGTTAAGGAAGAAACAGAGGCAGTAATTTCATGCACTGGTCAGGGAGGTATACCATCTTTTAGGAGTGAAGAAGAGCAGAATGTAAGTGTGGTGGAGGTACGTGAGGCATTACGTAAAATGAAAGGGGGTAAAGCAGCTGGAACTGATGGGATCATGACAGAAATGTTAAAAGCAGGGAGGGATATAGTGTTGGAGTGGTAGGTACTTTTGTTTAATAAATGTATGAAAGAGGGGAAGGTACCTAGGGATTGGCGGAGAGCATGTATAGTCCCTTTATATAAAGGGAAAGGGGACAAAAGAGAATGTAAAAATTATAGAGGAATAAGTTTACTGAGTATACCAGGAAAAGTGTACGGTAGGGTTATAATTGAAAGAATTAGAGGTAAGACAGAATGTAGAATTGCGGATGAGCAAGGAGGTTTCAGAGTGGGTAGGGGATGTGTAGATCAAGTGTTTACATTGAAGCATATATGTGAACAGTATTTAGATAAAGGTAGGGAAGTTTTTATTGCATTTATGGATTTAGAAAAGGCATATGATAGAGTGGATAGAGGAGCAATGTGGCAGATGTTGCAAATATATGGAATAGGTAGTAAGTTATTAAATGCTGTAAAGAGTTTTTATGAGGATAGGCTCAGGTTAGGGTGTGTAGAAGAGAGGGAGACTACTTCCCATTAAAAGTAGGTCTTAGACAGGGATGTGTAATGTCACCATGGTTGTTTAATATATTTATAGATGGGGTTGTAAAGGAAGTAAATGCTAGGGTGTTCGGGAGAGGGGTGGGATTAAATTTTGGGGAATCAAATTCAAAATGGGAATTGACACAGTTACTTTTTGCTGATGATACTGTGCTTATGGGAGATTCTAAAGAAAATTGCAAATGTTAGTGGATGAGTTTGGGAATGTGTGTAAAGGTAGAAAGTTGAAAGTGAACATAGAAAAGAGTAAGGTGATGAGGGTATCAAATGATTTAAAGAAAAATTGGATATCAAATTGGGGAGGAGGACTATGGAAGAAGTGAATGTTTTCAGATACTTGGGAGTTGACGTGTCAGCGAATGGATTTATGAAGGATGAGGTTAATCATAGAATTGATGAGGGAAAAAAGGTGAGTGGTGCATTGAGGTATATGTGGAGTCAAAAAACGTTATCTATGGAGGCAAAGAAGGGAATGTATGAAAGCATAGTAGTACCAACACTCTTATATGGGTGTGAAGCTTGGGTGGTAAATGCAGCAGCGAGGAGACGGTTGGAGGCAGTGGAGATGTCCTGTTTAAGGGCAATGTGTGGTGTAAATATTATGCAGAAAATTAGGAAAAAGTGTGAAGTTAATAAGAGTATTAGTCAGAGGGCAGAAGAGGGGTTGTTGAGGTGGTTTGGTCATTTAGAGAGAATGGCTCAAAGTAGAATGACATGGAAAGCATATAAATCTATAGGGGAAGGAAGGCGGGGTAGGGGTCGTCCTCGAAAGGGTTAGAGAGAGGGGGTTAAGGAGGTTTTGTGGGCAAGGGGCTTGGACTTTCAGCAAGTGTGCGTGAGCGTGTTAGATAGGAATGAATGGAGACGAATGGTACTTGGGACCTGACGATCCATTGGTGTGTGAGCAGGGTAATATTTAGTGAAGGGATTCAGGGAAACCGGTTGTTTTCATATAGTCGGACTTAGAGTCCTGGAAATGGGAAGTACAATGCCTGCACTTTAAAGGAGGGGTTTGGGATATTGGCAGTTTGGAGGGGTATGTTGGGTATCTTTATATGTGTATGCTTCTAAACTGTTGTATTCTGAGCACCTCTGCAAAAACAGTGATAATGTGTGTGTGTGGTGAAAGTGTTGAATGATGAAAGTATTTTCTTTTTGGGGATTTTCTTTCTTCTTTGGGTCACCCTGCCTCGGTGGGAGACGGCCGACTTGTTGAATATATATATATATATATATATATATATATATATATATATATATATATATATATATATATATATATATATATATATATATATATATATATATGATCCATGGGGAAGTGGAACAGAATTCTTCCTCCGTAAGCCATGCGTGTTGTAATAGGCGGCTAAAATGCCGGGAACAAGGGGCTAGTAACCCCTTCTGTATAAATTACTAAATTTAAAAAGATAAACTTTCGTTTTTCTTTTTGGGCCACCCTGCCTTGGTGGGATACGGCTGGTTTGTTGGAATATATATATATAGGCTCTGGTGGCCTGGTGGTTAACGCTCTCGCTTCACACGGCGAGGGCCTGGGTTCGATTCCCAGCCAGAGTAGAAACATTGGACGTGTTTCTTTCCACCTGTTGTCTATGTTCCCCATCAGTAAAATGGGTACCTGGGTGTTAGTCGACTGGTGTGGGTCGCATCCTGGGACACTGACCTAAGGAGGCCTGGTCACAGACCGGGCCGCGGGGGCGTTGACCCCCGGAACTCTCTCCAGGTAATCTAATATATATATATATATATATATATATATATATATATATATATATATATATATATATATATAGGCAAGACAAGCCACAAGGGGGTGGAAATCTTTAGCTCAAGTACTTTCGCACTTCTCAGTACATCATCAGGAGCTATGCAATGTTGCAAGGTTGCAACTGATGGAGTGAGGTTAAGTTCTTCGATTGCAACCTTGCATAGCTCCTGATGATGCGCTGAGAAGTACGAAAGCACTTGAGCTAAAGATTTCCACCCCCTTGTGGCTTGTCTTGCCTATATATATATATATATATATATATATATATATATATATATATATATATATATATATATATATATATATATAATATGTAATATTTCTTGTTCTAGGCCACGTGTATGGCGTATACATATTAAATATGGAATACATATAATAAATGGATCATTTTATATACAATTATTGAGAAAGCCATATTATCTGGACATAAAATACTACACTAGTATCTCTGTCAATATTAAGAAAAAAGGATACACAGATTCATCTCTCAGGAGACGATGATACAAAACAAGTACAGTTTCCACAGTCATTGAGAAAGATGTACAAGTCAATTAATGTAAAACTGTAACAATTTTCGCTCTTAACGAGGATCCGTAATTTTTTCCCCTCTGTACAAACCACTAAAGCTTTCCCTCTCGGGAGGAAGGGGGGGGGGAGGAGGATGCAGTTAGAATACAGTGAAGGGGAGCCTTCCCTCACCCCTCCCTCCTGATACGAAACTGGAGGACGTTCTCATATTCTTTAGTATACTGGGAAAGACGTGTATATCAATGGTATTATATACTGAGAGGTATATTAATAAAGGCACGAAAGAAAAAATGTCATCAACAGCATTTTGTGTCCTTATGCTCTCTTCTCTTCAAGAAATCTCTCATGAAAGGCGGAGACGAAGCATTTCCTCTCATGTCTCGGGAATTTTCTTGAGAAAGATTCCTACCATAACTGAAGAAGACGTAGCGCCTGATGGTGAAGCTGGCGAGAAAGAGACATCGTAATCTACACCTGGAAAATTCTAGAGGGACTGGTCCCTAATCTGCACACACAAATCACTTTCTGCGAAAGCTAGACTTGGCAGACAGTGCAACATACCCCCAAGGAAAACACACTCTAAGAGAAAACACAAGTGTTCGGGACCCAAGACTGTTCAGCAGCCTCCCACCATGCATAAGGGGAATTACCAATGGATCCCTGGCTGCCTTCAAGAGGGAGCTGGACACATACCTAAAGTCAGTACCCGATCAGCCGGGCTGTGGTTCGTACATTGGACTACGTGCGGCCGGCAGTACCGGCCAGGTTGATCAGGCCCTGATCCACCGGGAGGCCTGGTCATGGACTGGACTGCGGAGGCTTTGACCCCCGGAACACCTTGGTAGGCAGGTAGCGAATAAAATAAATACTTAGCTTTGATTATATGTTTTCCTTGAGTATTTGTTAAAGATCTGTGCGCTGATGATCCTCCCTTCCTCCTTGCAATTAGTATCTCACCAGTGACTCTAATATTTACAGGAAGATACCCACTCAGGGCAAACACCCGCTTACCGAGCAGAAAATGGGATGACTGACACCTGCTCGCGGGGATAGAAGTGACTTGACACCTAATCACCAAATGGAGTGATTGACGCCTGCTCTCGGAGGAACGAAGTGACTGATCGCTTATGGAAAATGTGATGCCCAAAATAGCCTCGAATAATCGACAAGTTTTTGTGCTTGCTCCCAATTTCGATAGATTGGTTCCCAACGATTTGAGGACTGATTGTATCCCGTACTGCCAGACGTAAGTTGAGATTTTTTTTATTAATCAGCAATAATACATATAATGGCAACTACCTGAGGTATGGAAGACTGCAAATGAAGTCCCTATTTTTAAGAAAGGAGACGGAAACGAGGCACTAAACTATAGACCAGTGTCACTGACGTGTATAATATGCAAAGTTATGGAGAAGATTATCGGGAGAGTGGCGGAGCACCTGGAACGAAACAAGATTATAAACGACAACCAGCACGGATTCGTGAAAGGCAAATCCTGTGTCACAAACCTTCTGGAGTTTTATGACAAGGTGACAGAAGTAAGAGACGAGA
>NC_091309.1:9811975-9826975 GCF_038502225.1 Cherax quadricarinatus
CTTCTCCATGACTCCATGACTTTGCACACAATACATGTCAGAGACAAAGGTCCGTAGTTTAGCGCCTCGTTTCTGTTTCCTTTCTTAAATATGGGGACTACATTAGCTGTCTTCCATTTCTCAGGTAGTTGCCCAGTTTCAAGGGATGTGTTGAAGATTGTGGTCAGAGGCACGCACAGCATCTCTGCTCCTTCTCTAAGGACCCATGGGGAGATGTCCGGTCCCATCGCCTTTGAGGTGTCAAGGTCACTTAGGAGCTTCTTCACCTCCTCCTCGGTTGTTCGTATGTCATCCAACACTTGTTGGTACATTCCCTCTTGATGTTCCCTTCTGTGCTGTCTTCCCACAGCCCTTCCAGTCTCTACTGTAAAAACTTCCTTAAATCTCCTGTTCAGCTCCTCACATACCTCCTGATCATTTCTTGTGAGTTCTCCACCTTTTGTCCTTAATCTGATCACTTGGTCTTTGACTGTAGTCTTCCTCCTGATGTGGCTATACAACAGTTTCGGGTCAGTCTTGTTTCTCGATGCTATGTCATTTTCATACTGTCGCTGGGCCTCCCTCCTTACCTGTGCATACTCATTCCTGGCTCTGCGACTGATCTCCCTATTTTCGTGTGTTCTCTGCCTTCTGTAATTTTTCCATTCTCTATTGCACTTTGTTTTTGCCTCCTTACACCGTCGGGTAAACCAGGGGCTCGTTCTGGTCTTCCCGTTGTTACTGTGGCGTGTCTGTGAAGTGTGACCAAAGTGTAAGTAGGAGTAGCAAGATATCCCTGTTATCTAGCGTGTTTATGAGACAGAAAAAGAAACCAGCAATCCTACCATCATGCAAAACAGTTACAGGTTTCTGTTTCACAGTCATCTGGCAGGACGGTAGTACTTCCCTGGGTGGTTGCTGTCTACCAACCTACTACCTGCTGTAATGTCGTGCCGAATAGGCAGAACTTGCGATCTTGGCTTAAATAGCAACGCTCTTGTTGCCATATAGGACAAGTGAAAATTTGTGTATGCAATAATTTCGCCAAAATCATTCTGAACCTATCGAAAAAAATATATTTCACTGTGTTTGTTTAGTATTAAATTTTTGTAAGCAAATCTAAAATATATTTAGTTGGGTTAGGCTAAAATAAATTAGTCTTGTTATAATAAGGTTAGGTAAGTTTTCTAAAAATCTTTTAGTGCAAAATTAAAATTTTTTACATTAACATCAATGAAAAAATATATCTTTAAACGTATAAGAGAAAATTTTAGAAAGGACTTAGTTTTAAATGAGTTCTTGCTAATTGACCGGTTTTACATATTCGGCACGACATATATATATATATATATATATATATATATATATATATATATATATATATATATATATATATATATATATATATAGATATATATATATTATATATAGGGAAGTACCACCTCTATAGCTGGAATGGGGACCCTCATCCTCAGAGAAGACAATAAACGTACCTCAGGAAAAACTCAAGGTTCTCCCCGGAGCTGTTTGAATATTTTCTTCTCCTACCACCCCTATATATTTTGTATTCTATGTGAACATTTATTAATAAACAGAATACATTTACAGAATACATTTACAGAAAAAACATAAACAGCAGGTGGCCTGGTGGCTAAAGCTCCCGCTTCACACACGGAGGGCCCGGGTTCGATTCCCGGCGGGTGGAAACATTTCGACACGTTTCCTTACACCTGTTGTCCTGTTCACCTAGCAGCAAATAGGTACCTGGGTGTTAGTCGACTGGTGTGGGTCGCATCCTGGGGGACAAGATTAAGGACCCCAATGGAAATAAGTTAGACAGTCCTCGATGACGCACTGACTTTCTTGGGTTATCCTGGGTGGCTAACCCTCCGGGGTTAAAAATCCGAACGAAATCTTATCTTATCTAATGGCACAATGTATCAAAGATCATGAGTTTCCTCCAGCTCCTCCGAGGCTGGACGTGAGCCAAGTATGCAGCAAGCATTTCCCCTCTGGATGGCTACGCTGAGGCGCTGGAACATGAAAGTGGCTGCCCTTGGGTCCCTGGTGGTGTCGATGAGTCTGGAACCCAATTCTTTAAGGAAACGTGTGGCATTTTTTCCCCATGATCCCAAGGTCTCTGATCCCACTGGGACAAATTGATACTGTTGGCTAATGTCCCTGTACTTGCTGATCTTGTACTCCTCCCTGTGGTCAGCAGCTCCTCCCTGTCGCCCCACACTGTGATGGATATAGGTGTCAGCCAGTGTGGACACACAGGTATAGTCCCATGCTAAGAGCTTGCCATTCTTCCAAGGATAGATGGTGATCCCGTCGGGGCAAATGCTGGGTTGTGGGTATTGTTTGCTGCAAGTGATCGGGGCTCCCTCTCGGCAGGGCATCCAGCTGTAGCAAGGGTTCTCTTAATGATGTCGTTGACCTCATTGAGTCTTGCATGCTAGCCCTTGGTTTTGGAACAGTTAAGACCATGTAGACCGTATTGGTCTGCTTGCACTTCGCCGCAAATACACGTATATTCTGTGTGAATTGAGGCAGCAAGGCCACTGCAATACGGAGGGTCTTAGGGTCGAGTCGCGTTCCCATTGCCGATATGGGAACTGTTTGGAGGAAGTCCCCAGAGTGAGGTGTGCTCACAACCTGGAGACAGGCAATCTCCCTATCTGATGTTGCAGCCCTGAGCATGTTGGCGAGCACCTTTTCAGCAATCAGGCCATCCCAGCTTGACTGTTTGTGAGCCAGTGCTGCACTAGGGTTTGGTGCTGGAGCCGCAAGAGTCTCCCATTCGGTGATGGCACTGGCATAGCTAGGGTCTTCTATTCCTGCTGAGTCACTGAGGGTATCGGGAAGAATTTGTCTTATCAACTCGTTTGATGCTGTGGAAGAGGATAGGAAAGCTGGTAGAGCAATCTGGGAGGATCTGCGTACTCCTAGCCCTCCAAGCCTGACCGGAAGTGAGGCTTGCAACCACTGTCCATCGTCAAGGGAAAGATTCAATACACTCTCTAGCATGGTCTTCCAGAGAGAGTCATATTCCTTGAGTTTTGGACTGCTGAAGGCTGGGGAGCATCTCAGAAAGTAGGTAAGTTTTGGGATTGACAGGCACCTGGTGAGTAGGTAAAAGGCATCGTGTGTGTCAATGTCTTTCATCCTGCTTTCCATCGTCCGGAGGTCTGAGACTTTTTTTTTCTAGGATCAGATCGATGGCATTGGACCCAAGAGGAGCACCAAGGAGAGTGCTATTGGCTGGATCAATGGCTCGTGCTCCTGGTAAAACGGCACTAATATTCTGGATCATCTGTTGATTGGTAGAAACTATTTCACATTTGGTGGGGTTTAAAGAAAGGCCCAGGCTTTCTCCCATATCTTTAATTTTACTGTCTTCTAGGAGAGATTCTGTTGTGCCAGCTAGGGTACCGTCATCCAGGAACCAGATATTGAGCTCGCTGGAGAGTGCTTCCGTGACTTCCTTGATGACCTTGATGTATGTAACCTTTTCACCAGACACGAATACTTTTATCCCTAATTAGTGTAATGAACAATGGACAATACTCAGTAATAACCCACATGGAGATACACTCAGAGGATCGATTGTCCAGTATATTTGGACACCCTGCTGGGGCCGCTGGGGTTTTCTTCAGCAGATACACGAATGAAAGGAGAATAAATAACAGATGCACAATACCGTGGCTTTGTAAATGGTCCAAGTCGGACCGAAACGTCGTCGTAGCTCCTCTCTCCTATGTGCGGGTTATTTGTGTAATGAAAGGAGAACATGAATTTATAGGAAGGTTGCACCTGTCAACCGTGTAGGAGAGCGTGGAGCGTCACGTCAGCATGTGGGAAGACCGGTCATGGAGTATAATGACAAGTCTTGAAGTAAAGCTTGTCTGTGCTATGTAATTCCTGATTTTGTGATGGTGTACTGTATTAGGTTGGGGTGCTATGTGCTATTTGAGGGCAAATTTTAAAATAACGTCTGGTAACAGCTTGCATGTGGGTTATTGAGTTTGTGTGTGCGCTCACTTATTTATGGTTGCAGGGGTCGATTCACAGCTCCTGGCCCCAGTGTTATTGCGTGGTCGTGTGGGTTAGAGCATCATGTGATCTTTTCGCTCACCATGAGGCGGGCCTAAACGACATGGTTTCGAATCCCCGGCTAGTCGCAGTGTTGTTATTGATTCAGTACCACTCATTCGTGGTTACAATAATATATATACTGCTCCTAAAGGCTAGTACACCAAACGGGGAGTAGAATCAATATACAGTGGACCCCCGCATAGCGAACTTAATCCGTGCAAGAGGGCTGGTCGTTATGCGAAATGTTCGCTATGCGAATTAATTTTCCCCATAAGAAATAATGGAAATAAAATTAATCCGTGCAAGACACCCAAAAGTATGAAAAAAAAATTTTTTTACCACAAAAAAATGTTAATTTTAGTACACACAAACTGAAAAAGGCATGCACAATCACATGACACTTACTTTTATTGAAGATCTGGTGATGATTGATGGGATGGGAGGAGGGGAGAGCATTATCTTCTTACTGTTTAGAAGGGGAATCCCCTTCCATTAGGACTTGAGGTAGCAAGTCCTTTTCTGGGGTTACTTCCCTTCTTCTTTTAATGCCACTAGGACCAGCTTGAGAGTCACTGGACCTCTGTCGCACAACAAATCTGTCCATAGAGCTCTGTACCTCCCGTTCCTTCAAGACTTTCCTAAAATGGGCCATAACATTGTCATTGAAATAGTCACCAGCACGGCTTGCAACAGCTGTGTCAGGGTGATTTTCATCCATAAAGGTTTGCAGTTCAACCCACTGTGCACACATTTCCTTAATTTTTGAAGTAGGCACAATGGATTCCACAACTGGCATTGGCTTCTCAGGGTTAGCCCCAAACCCTTCAAAATCTTTCTTAATTTCCATACTAATTCTCACCCTTTTTACCACAGGGTTGGCACTAGAAGCTTTCTTGGGGCCCATGGTCACTTATTTTCCAGAAACAGCACCGAAAACACTGTAATAATACGAAATATTCCGAGTGTATGCTTGAATGTTACCGCGGAGGCTAGCTGGTAAACAATGGGACGGGCGGCACATGTGAGGCTGGCTGAGGGCCCACATTGGACGCGTCTCGGACGAAGTTCGCTGAGCGGGTTTTTGTCTACTATGCGGGGCAAAATTTCAGCGAACAAAGCGTTCGCTATGTGGATTGTTCGCTATGCAAGGCGTTCGCTATGCGGGGGTCCACTGTATATAATATATATCTGGAGTTTACCTGGAGAGAGTTCCGGAGGTCAACGCCACCGCGGCCCGGTCTGTGACCAGGCCTCCCGGTGGATCAGAGCCTGATCAACCAGGCTGTTACTGTTGGCTGCACGCAAACCAATGTATGAGCCACAGCCCGGCTGGTCAGGAACCGACTTTAGGTGCTTGTCCAGTGCCAGCTTGAAGACTGCCAGGGGTCTGTTGGTAATCCCCCTTATGTATGCTGGGAGGCAGTTGAACAGTCTCGGGCCCCTGACACTTATTGTATGGTCTCTTAACGTGCTAGTGACACCCCTACTTTTCATTGGGGGGATGTTGCATCGTCTGCCAAGTCTTTTGCTTTCGTAGTGAGTGATTTTCGTGTGCAAGTTCGGTACTAGTCCCTCTAGGATTTTCCAGGTGTATATAATCATGTATCTCTCCCGCCTGCGTTCCAGGGAATACAGGTTCAGGAACCTCAAGCGCTCCCAGTAATTGAGGTGTTTTATCTCCGTTATGCGCGCCGTGAAGGTTCTCTGTACATTTTCTAGGTCAGCAATTTCACCTGCCTTGAAAGGTGCTGTTAGTGTGCAGCAATATTCCAGCCGAGATAGAACAAGTGACCTGAAGAGTGTCATCATGGGCTTGGCATCCCTAGTTTTGAAGGTTCTCATTATCCATCCTGTCATTTTTCTAGCAGATGCGATTGATACGATGTTATGGTCCTTGAAGGTGAGCTCCTCCGACATGATCACTCCCAGGTCTTTGACGTTGGTGTTTCGCTCTATTTTGTGGCCAGAATTTGTTTTGTACTCTGATGATTTAATTTCCTCGTGTTTACCATACCTGGAGTTTGCCTGGAGAGAGTTCCGGGGGTCAACGCCCCCGCGGCCCGGTCTGTGACCAGGCCTCCTGGTGGATCAGAGCCTGATCAACCAGGCTGTTACTGCTGGCTGCACGCAAACCAACGTACGAGCCACAGCCCGGCTGGTCAGGAACTGACTTTAGGTGCTTGTCCAGTGCCAGCTTGAAGACTGCCAGGGGTCTATTGGTAATCCCCCTTGTGTATGCTGGGAGGCAGTTGAACAGTCTCGGGCCCCTGACACTTATTGTATGGTCTCTTAACGTGCTAGTGGCACCCCTGCTTTTCATTGGGGGGATGTTGCATCGTCTGCCAAGTCTTTTGCTTTCGTAGTGAGTGATTTTCGTGTGCAAGTTCAGTACTAGTCCCTCTAGGATTTTCCAGGTGTATATAATCATGTATCTCTCCTGCCTGCGTTCCAGGGAATACAGGTTTAGGAACCTCAAGCGCTCCCAGTAATTGAGGTGTTTTATCTCCGTTATGCGCGCCGTGAAGGTTCTCTGTACATTTTCTAATGTTTTCTATTGTTTTCTGCCGCCCGCTGAAAGATTTGGTTGATGTCCGCCTGGAGCCTTGCAGTGTCTGCAATGGAAGACACTGTCATGCAGATTCGGGTGTCATCTGCAAAGGAAGACACGGTGCTGTGACTGACATCCTTGTCTATGTCAGATATGAGGATGAGGAACAAGATGGGAGCGAGTACTGTGCCTTGTGGAACAGAGCTTTTCACCGTAGCTGCCTCGGACTTTACTCTGTTGACTACTACTCTCTTTAGATTAGATTAGATTTTTTACTACTCTCTGTGTTCTGTTAGTGAGGAAATTATAGATCCATCGACCGACTTTTCCTGTTATTCCTTTAGCACGCATTTTGTGCGCTAATACGCCATGGTCACACTTGTCGAAGGCTTTTGCAAAGTCTGTATATATTACATCTGCATTCTTTTTGTCTTCTAGTGCATCTAGGACCTTGTCGTAGTGATCCAATAGTTGAGACAGACAGGAGCGACCTGTTCTAAACCCATGTTGCCCTGGGTTGTGTAACTGATGGGTTTCTAGATGGGTGGTGATCTTGCTTCTTAGGACCCTTTCAAAGATTTTTATGATATGGGATATTAGTGCTATCGGTCTGTAGTTCTTTGCTGTTGCTTTACTGCCCCCTTTGTGGAGTGGGGCTATGTCTGTTGTTTTTAGTAACTGTGGGACGACCCCCGTGTCCATGCTCCCTCTCCATAGGATGGTAAAGGCTCGTGATAGGGGCTTCTTGCAGTTCTTGATGAACATGGAGTTCCATAAGTCTGGCCCTGGGGCAGAGTGCATGGGCATGTCATTTATCGCCTGTTCGAAGTCATTTGGCGTCAGGATAACATCAGATAGGCTTGTGTTAACCAAATTCTGTGGCTCTCTCATAAAAAAATTAATTTTGATCTTCGACTCTCAGTCTGGTTAGCGGCTTGCTAAAAACTGAGTCATATTGGAACTTGAGTAGCTCACTCATTTCCTTGCTGTCATCTGTGTAGGACCCATCTTGTTTAAGTAAGGGCCCAATACTGGACGTTGTTCTCGACTTTGATTTGGCATAGGAGAAGAAATACTTTGGGTTTCTTTCGATTTCATTTATGGCTTTTAGTTCTTCCCGCGATTCCTGACTCCTATAAGATTCCTTTAGCTTAAGTTCGATGCTTGCTATTTCTCTGACCAGTGTCTCCCTACGCATTTCAGATATATTGACCTCTTTTAGCCGCTCTGTTATTCTTTTCCATCGCCTGTAAAGGGAGCGCCTGTCTCTTTCTATTTTACATCTACTCCTCCTTTTTCTTAGAGGAATAAGCCTTGTGCATACATCGAGTGCCACCAAGTTAATCTGTTCTAGGCATAAGTTGGGGTCTGTGTTGCTTAGTATATCTTCCCAGCTTATATCGGTTAGGACTTGGTTTACTTGGTCCCACTTTATGTTTTTGTTATTGAAGTTGAATTTGGTGAATGCTCCCTCGTGACTAGTCTCATTATGTCGGTCTGGGGCTCCGCCCATACATGTCTGAACCTCAATTATGTTGTGATCTGAGTATATTGTTTTTGATATGGTGACATTTCTTATCAGATCATCGTTGTTAGTGAAGATGAGGTCTAGTGTATTCTCCAGTCTAGTAGGCTCTATTATTTGCTGGTTTAAATTGAATTTTGTGCAGAGATTTAAAAGCTCGTGTGAGTGTGAGTTTTCATCAGAGCTGCCTCTTGGTGTTATTACTGCAACAATATTATTTGCTATATTCCTCCATTTTAGGTGCCTTAAGTTGAAATCCCCCAGGAGCAAGATGTTGGGTGCAGGAGCTGGAAGATTTTCCAGACAGTGGTCAATTTTTAACAGCTGTTCCTGGAATTGCTGGGATGTTGCATCCGGAGGCTTGTAACTACCACAATGACTAGGTTTTGGTTCTCGATCTTTACTGCTAAAACTTCCACTACATTGAGGCATTAAGCAGTTCTGTGCAAACAAGTGACTCTGCAATGTACAGGCCAACCCCCCCCCCTTTTTTTGCCTGTTCACTCTGTCACATCTGTATAGGTTGTAACCTGGGATCCATATTTCGTTGTCCAAGTGATCCTTTATGTGGGTCTCAGTGAAAGCCGCGAACATTGCCTTTGCCTCTGCAAGCAGTCCACGGATGAAAGGTATTTTGTTGTTTGTTGCTGGCTTTAGACCCTGTATATTTGCAAAGAAGAATGTCATCGGACTGGTGGTATTGTTGGTACTGGGGGGGGGAATTTTTTTTCTGGCATTAGTATCTGTATCTGTTGGTTTGGAGTGGAGGCCATCGACTGTGGTTCCACTCCAGGAATGACTGGATTTGGTGTACGATTTCTGCCATTTCCTGCCAGTTTTTTTTCCTTCCAGATGTGTTGATTGCAACACGAAAAGCCTAGAGCTATCACTCAACTCTCCCCGTGGTTGTTTTGCATCATTTATAACTTATTCGCGATATTTGCATAAAAGTTACGTATATGTAGCACTTCAAAATTAATAAACTCATATAAATCATACCGAACGTATTTTGAACATTCTAGTCTTGTCTCGAGACTCACACAGCGTAGCCGGCAACTCTCTGCTTCAGTTATCCACAAGCATTAGTCTCGAGTCAGTATCATTTGTGTGAGCAGTTACCTGCGTAAAAAAAAATCAGGTAAGTCGTACTCATATTTGTCAGTTTTATTACTTCTTACAGTGAGTTGCCACTTAGCGTTTTTCATCCACAGTCAAGAACAACCTTCACACTCACCACTAACTACACACGTGTGGGTAGATTGCATTTTCTTGGGCTGCAAGAAGGCTTTCGACACAGTTCCACACAAAAGATTAGTGCAAAAGCTAGAGGGTCAGGCAGGTATAACAGGAAAGGCACTGCAATGGATCAGAGAATCCCAGACACGAAGGCAACAACTACTGCGTGACGAGGTGTCACAGTCGGTTCCTGTAACGAGTGGGGTTCCACAGGCGTCAGTCCGAGGACCGGTACTGTTTCTGGTATATGTTTTACCTGGAGAGAGTTCCGGGTGTCAACGCCCCCGCGGCCCGGTCTGTGACCAGGCATCCTTGATGACATGATGGAAGGGATAGACTCAGAAGTGTCCCTATTTGCAGATGATGTGAAGCTAATGAGGAAAATTCAATCGGATGAGGATCAGGCAGGAAGACAAAGGGATCTGGACAGGCTGCAAGCCTGATCCAGCAACTGGCTCCTGGAGTTTAATCCTACCAAGTGCAAAGTCACGAAGACTGGAGAAGGGCAAAGAAGACCACAGACAGAGTACAGGCTAGGGGGGCCAAAGACTGCAAACCTCACTTAAGGAAAAGAATCTTGGGGTGAGTATAATACCGAGCATATCTCCAGAGGGGCACATCAACCAAATAACTGCTGCAGCATATGGGCGCCTGGCAAACCTAAGAATAGCGTTCCGACACCTCAGTAAGGAATCGTTCCAGATTCTGTACACCATGTATGTCAGGCCCATATTGGAGTATGCAGCACCAGTATGGAACCCACACCTGATCAAGCACATCAAGAAATTGGAGAAAGTGCAAAGGTTTTGCAACAAAACTAGTCCCGAGTTAAGGGGCATGTCCCACGAGGAGAGGTAAAGGGAAATAGACTGACAACACTGGAAGACAGGAGGGATAGGGGGGACATGATAACGACATATAAAATACTGAGAGCAGTTGACAAGGTGGACAGAGAGGATGTTCCAGAGATGGGACACAGCAACAAGGGGTCACAGATGGAAGCTGAAGACTCGGATGAGCCGCAGGGATGCTAGGAAGTATTTCTTCAGAGTTGTCGGGAAGTGGAATAGTCTGGGAAGTGATGCAGTGGAGGCAGGATCTGTACATAGCTTTAAGAAGAGGTATGTTAAATTTCATGGAGCAGGAAGACTGACCTAGTAGCGACCAGTAAAGAGGCGGGGCCAGGAGCTGTGACTTGACCCCTTCAACCACAACTGAGTACACACACACATATACAGACAGTATACCTCTTGATATCCTTGAGCGCAAGAAACGTTGCTGTTGTTTTCTAACACATTGTTTGATTTTCATTCCCCTTTATATGTTCATTTAACTTTTCTTTTTCTCCTTGAGAGGTTCTGACAGTTCGAGTCTGTTCTTCCCCACTGCCGTGTGCGAAAGCTCAAACACCTACAGTGGCTTCTCGCTCCCTTTTTCTGAACCACTTCCGGTTTCATCCTCTGAGGTGTCAGGTTTGCAACAGTGTTCCTGGACATTTGTGCGAGGTCATTTATTTGACTCGACTAGGATTTTCACGTCTGAACTGATGCAAATTTCATAGCAGTTATTCGTATTGCGTCTAGGCCTACCTCAACATTTATGGTAGTCTCTGACTCCCTTAGTGCTTTGCAAGCTATCATCTCATCGCCTAGTTCTTCATATACAACTTTCGTTGCGCCATTTTTCTAGCAAAAACTAAGAAATCATTTTCTGCTGGGTACCTGGCATGTTGATGCTCAGGGCAACGAGCAGGCAAATTCTGCTGTGCGGTCAGATAAGAGATAAAATTTTCTTCGGATCTGTAACCCCGGAGGGTTAGCCACCCAGGATAACCCAAGAAAATCAGTGAGTCATCGAGGACTGTCAAACTTATTTCCATTGGGGTCCTTAATCTTGTTCCCCAGGATGCGACTCACACCAGTCGACACCTATTTGCTGCTAGGTGAACAGGAGTAAGGAAACACGTCGAAATGTTTCCACCTGCCAGGAATCGAACCCGGGCCCTCCATGTGTAAAGCGGGAGCTTTAGCCACCAGGCCACCGGTACATGACTTTCCAGTTTCATATAGAGGTATTCCAATCTCAGATTATTTTGTTGTAGTCTCTAGTTGCAACCGCTGGCAAAAACATTGGTCTGAATTGATTCATAACAAATTACACTATCATGCCGAGTTTAGGAACCTGGTCTTATCATCTATGTTGTAATTGGGAGACTATGCTCTCCCTTCTTCGCATCGGGCACACACGTCTCACTCACAGATATATCTTGGAGAGGCGCCAAGTTCCACTCTGTGCGAATTGTCAGGTTCCAATTTAAGTTTGTCATATTCTCTTGGACTGTCGAGTCTGTCAGCGAGCACGCAGAATTTACCTCCGATGTTGTCATCACACTTAATTTATCTTCCCTCCTCGCTGACGGCCCCACCTATGACACGGACTCTCTCTTTCATGGTTTGACAGCAACATATTTATTACACCACCTTTGATTATCATTCCTTTAGCTCTCCTCACCGCCCTAACAAACTCTCCCTCTGTTACATTCTCCACCCTTACTTGTTTCAGATCAAGCATATTACAGAGCATACCCTACTCTGCAGCGCTCTATGACCCTTGTGATTTTAGCTCTTAGTTTTGATTATAGTATTAATTATTATTTTATCTAAATTTGTATGGGTAATACAACTAAAAAATGGGAGATAATATGGTAAGGTTTATCTCTCTCCCTCACTCGCACAGTTTTTAGAAGCCATGTGATATAGTGTAAAGATACTTTTTCTAAGTGGTTTTCTGTCATTTTCGGGTGTCTGATTGACTCTTACGGGTTTAGCGCCTGGTTATGATTTTAATAATTTCGTCTTTGGGAAATTATCAGGATTTGTGAGTCAATGAGTTAGTATTTCACCATGACTTTTAACATTGACAAATATAATGCTTTGTGACAATTCATGACTGAACTAATTACAGTGGACCCTCGACTAACGCTATTAATCCGTTCCTGAGAGCTCATCGTAAGTCAAAATAATCGTTAGTCAAGTTAATTTTCAACATAAGAAATAATGGAAATCAAATTAATCCGTGCAAGACACCCAAAAGTATTGAAAAAAAAAAAAATTTAACACATGAAATATTAATTTTAATACACACAAACTGAAGAAGACATGCACAGTTACATGACACTTACCTTTATTGAAAATCTGGTGATGATTGATGGGATGGGAAGAGGGGAGTGTGTTGATGGTCTTAGTGTTTAGAAGGGGAATCCCCTTCCATTAGGACTTGAGGTGGCAAGTCCTTTTTCGGAGTTACTTCCCTTCTTCTTTTAATGCCACTAGGACCAGCTTGAGAGTCACTGGACCTCTGTCGCACAACATATTTGCCCATAGAGGCCTGTACCTCCCGTTCCTTTATGACATTCCTAAAGTGTTTCACAACATTGTCAGTGTCACCATTAAACACTTGTTCAGGTTTCAGTCCTTCACTGTCTATGTACTCCTTGAATTCCTGCACATATTTTTCAGCTGCTTTTTGGTCCAGACGGCAGCCTCACCATGCCTTATCACACTATGTATGCCACTACGATTCTTAAATCTCTCAAACCAACCTTTGCTGGCCTTAAATTCACTCACATCACTAGTTGCTGGCATTTTTCTAATTAAATCGTCATGCAACTTCCTAGCCTTTTCACATATGATCGCTTGGGAGATGCTATCTCCTGCTATCTGTTTTTCGTTTATCCATACCAATAGCAGTCTCTCAACATCTTCTATCACTTGCGATCTCAGTTTCGAAAACATAGTTGCACCTTTGGCAAGAACAGCTTCCTTGATTGCCATTTTCTTGGCCACAATAGTAGCGATGGTTGATTGGGGTTTTGTGTACAGCCTGGCCAGCTCGGAGACATGCACTCCACTTTCATACTTAGCAATGATCTCTTTCTTCATATCCATAGTAATTCTCACCCTTTTTGCTGTAGGGTTGGCACTAGAAGCTTTCTTGGGGCCCATGGTGACTTATTTTGCAGGTGCAATCACTAAAAAGGCTGTGATAATATGAAATGTTCCGATTGTATGCTTGGAAGCGACCACGGTGGCTGGCTGGCTTGTAAACACTGGCCAGAAGTGGACGCGTCTCAGATGGAACAAATAGTGTTGGTCGAGTTTTTTAGCGCTAATCGAGGCAAAATTTTTGCGATAAAATGTATCGCTAGTCAGATTTATCGTTAATCGATGCCATCACTGGTCGAGGGTCCACTGTACTGTTGTTCTGAAGGCAAATTTGTAAATATAACTGTTACTTGCTTAGCAAACACAAACGTTGGGACCCAGTTCCTGGACCCATTATGTGCTTCTGTAATGCATCGACTTCTTACCACAGGATGGGTATGGGGTGCGTAATAAATATATTACAATCAGAATATTATAATCATGGTGGAGCGCTCAACCCGTAGGATTATACATCGCATGTGGGGGGGGGAGAGATGGAAGGTATTCAGGCTAAATTCAGGGAACCAGAGCACAGCTCCAATTCCCTAGATCAAGAGCCCCTCACCAGCATCAAGGAACCTCCCTTGAGGGGTATTACACTCAGAACTGTACGATAAACCTACAAGGGATAGTTATAAAACTAAAGCTTTATTCGGTCTACATTTTCTACTTGCGTTTCAAAATCTGTATTGCCTCTTTTGTATTATTATATTTGATTTATTGCTACTGTGGTATATTATAATGTTAGTTTTTATTAAATGATGATCTAAGTAAACATTACCTAAATAACGTAGGCTGCTTGTGACACTGACATAAATAATAAGGTTAACAAAAGAAGGTCTAAAGAGAAATACTTTATTCAAAGATAACAAGTGTAACGTTGTTTCAATAATTTAATTATAGTCAACATTCACGTGCTAAGTAAAGTTCCCGAGCCAGCTGTGGTACCTTGTCTAACCATGACCCTTAAGATGACGTCAAAATACACACTTCACCCGGCAGAGAACTCTGGGCTAAGTGATCCGCGTAAGTTAACAAAGAACTTGATCTAGCATTAGTTCGGAAAATAGATAAAACTTCATCATTTGCTTATGAGCTTCAGAACCTGATATGATCTCAAATGTAGTTCTGACTATAAAGCTAACTAAAGGCTCATATTTTAATTAAGGTCATCATGTGGCCTCAGTCGAGTTAGGTACACTGAGCTGACTAGAACTTTTAAGATGGTAAATGCTTATGATCTCAGGGAGACCAATAAATGTGTTGAGGTACATAATTCTGCTAATGCCCTGTGAGAAGTATAAAACTGAGGAAGAGGAACGAGAACAGACCAAGAGAGGTGGACAAAGCGAAAAGAGGGGGACAGAGTAAAGAGATGGGCAGAGGCAGATAGAGCAAGAGGAGAGGCAAACAGAGCAAGAGAGAATATAAGAGGTGAAAGATACTCTTGATGTTATGCTAAGTAAAAACTCCTTGCAAATTCTTACCGTTTTACAATGACAATTTAATATGTATGAGAAAAAAAAACACGACATTATCACACTGTGTATGAGCAAATTACGTAATTCAAAATAGATTTTAGTAAATAACCCCTTCACTCTAATATTATGATAATGTAGTTTTCCAATCAT
>NC_091309.1:9849475-9934475 GCF_038502225.1 Cherax quadricarinatus
CGTGAGGGCGGGGAATGTGGCTAGGCCTGGGGACAGTTGGTCCCAAAGATGAGGGGGTACTTGTACCTCCTCCCATGGGAGACTTACGTATCGAGAGACTCCCCAGATAGGGAGCCAAGGCCGGGTCACCACTACTTGGAAAAGACCCGGGCCGGGAGAGTACCGGTGAATAAAAAAAAAAAAAAAAAAAAAAAAAAAATATTCAATAAAGGTAAGTGTCATGTATTCTATTCTTAGTAGAGTAGTAATTGTGCATGTCTTCTTCAGATTGTGTGTATTAAAATTAATATTTCATGTGGTAAAATTTTTTTTTTTTCATACTTTGGGGTGTCAGGAACGGATTAATTTGATTTCCATTATTTCTTATGGGGAAAATTAATTCGGCTAACAATAATTTCGGCTTACAATGAGCTCTTAGGAACGGATTAATATCGTAAGGCGGGGGTCCACTGTGCATGCATATACAGTGGACCCCCGGTTCACGATGCTATCGGTATCCCATAAATCCGGTATCCGATGCATTATATCGCAAAAAAATTGCCTCGGTTCCCGTTACAAAACTCGGTATGTGATACAATTCGTACAAGACGTGTCCACGTGTGGCCTGAACTGCCCCGTGTGTGCCAGTGTTTACAAGCCAGCCAGTGTGCGCGCATCTAAGGATACATTCGGTACATTCCATATTATCACTGTTTTTGGTGCTTGTTTCTGCTAAATAAGTCACCATGGGCCCCAAGAAAGCTTCTAGTGCCAACCCTGTGGTAAAAAGGGTGAGAATTAGTATGGAAATTAAGAAAGATTTTGAAGGGTTTGGGGCTAACCCTGAGAAGCCTATGCCAGTTGTGGAATCCATTGTGCCTACTTCAAAAATTAAGGAAATGTGTGCACAGTGGGTTGAACTGCAAACTTTATGGATGAAAATCACCCTAACACAGCTATTGCAAGCTGTGCTGGTGACTATTACACTGACAATGTTGTGAACCACTTTAGGAAAGTCACAAAGGAATGAGAGGTACAGGCCTCTATGGACAGATATGCTGTGTGACAGAAGTCCAGTGACTCTCAAGCTGGTCCTAGTGGCATTAAAAGAAGGGAAGTAACCCCGGAAAAGGACTTGCTACCTCAAGTCCTAATGGAGGGGGATTCTCCTAAATAATAGGTTCAACACTCTCCCCTCCTCCCATCCCATCAATCATCACCAGATCTTCATAAAGGTAAGTGTCAATTATTTTATTGTTATTATTCTATTGTTACTGTAATTATTCTATTGCATTAAACTTAATATTTCATGTGGCAAAAGTCTTTTTTTTTTCAAACTTTTGGGTGTCTTGCACGGATTAATTTGATTTCCATTATTTGCTTTCCTATCAGGGGATTAAAATTGATTTGCATACTGATTAAAAACCCGCTCACCGATTTTTCCGATTATCCCATTGTTTTGGGTTTACACTCGGAATATTTCGTATTATTACAGTGTTTTCGGTGCTGTTTCTGGAAAATAAGTGACCATGGGCCCCAAGAAAGCTTCTAGTGCCGACCCTGTGGTAAAAAGGGTGAGAATTAGTATGGAAATTAAGAAAGATTTTGAAGGGTTTGGGGCTAACCCTGAGAAGCCTATGCCAGTTGTGGAATCCATTGTGCCTACTTCAAAGATTAAGGAAATGTGTGCACAGTGGGTTGAACGATAGAGCTCTCAGGAACGGATTAATATTGCAGTGACTCTCAACCATTAAAAGAAGAAGGGGTCCACTATCAAGTCGTAATGGAAGGGGATTCCCCTTCTAAACAGTAAGAAGATAATGCTCTCCCCTCCTCCCATATCAATATCACCAGATCTTCAATAAAAGTAAGTGTCATGTAATTGTGCATAGTTTGTGTGTATATATCATATATACTTTTGGGCGTCTTGCACGGATTAATATTTATATTTCTTATATCATATAACGATTATTTATAACAATTATCCCTCTTATATATATATAATTATGCAAGAATTGCAAACAAACGATACGAGATGCAAAACAACCACAGGGGGAGTTAAATAATAGCTCTAGGCCATTATACTGAGATTTCTTAACTCATTTCTGCAACTCTGCAAGCTCTGATGTTGATTGCAACATGAAAGTCCTAGAGCTATTCAACTCCCCCTGTGGTTGTTTTGAGTATACACACACACACACATTATATATATATACTGCCAGTGTGTGCAGTAAAAGTTTGTGGATATAGGATTATTATTATAATCAAAAGAAGCTCTAAACCCACGAGGGTCATATAGCACAGCAGGGCAGGGGTAGTGCAGGATCATAGAGTAGCAATGGTGGAGAGGATAACAGAGGAGAGTTAAAAAGGCTGTGAGGAGTTGGGATATGAGGATGAGTAGATGGGAAGAGGAATGATGGGTGGAACGATGGGGCAGGGAGAGTAATAGAGAAAAAATCGGCATACAAATTTTTTTTTGCAGGGTAAAAAATGATAGTCGGAAGGAAAGCAGTGTATAGGAAAAGAACTGTATGACCCTTCGTGGGTTTAATGCTTAATTTTGACTAATAATATGGAAAAAGAGGGGGGTTAACCCGTAAACGGTCCAAACGTATATATACGTTTTTACCGCTAGTGCCCCAAAAGTACATATACGTTTTATTTTTTCCTGCCTTCAAATTTGGCACGATTGGCCTGAGATGCCTTGTCAGCACAGAATGGGTCCTAACACTCGGTGTGCGTGGTATTAAAAAAATCTGGGACCACTTAGTACCTTGTGGGAGCACCAGTTCAAATGAGCACCAGCTAGAGCAAACAGCTCAGCAAACACCTGGGATTCATTGATGTCATGTAGTATTAACACTCCCATTTTAAGAGGAAAGTGATTTTGACCCTGAGTTTAGTGGCTTTGAGGTGGATGTGGCCACAAGTGGTCGAAGAAATATCAAAAACACTCGATAATAACCCATGTGCAATATTTGTGCAACACCTTTTCAGAATGTCTTATAACCTATGCCCTAAGTCAAGAGAAACAATTCTGGCTAGTTGGCTGGATGACTGACTGACTGGCTGGCTAGCTGGCTGGCTGGCCAGCTGCATGGTGGCCAGCTGTGTGGCTGGCCGGCTGCTGGCGGCCCGGCTCTATCTCCGTTTGTCTGTCTGTATCTGTCTATCTGTCACTGTCTACCTCTTTCTATCTATCTCTGTCTCACAGGTACACACAAGTACACATATACATAGCATAAATTACCTAGGATAACCCAAAAAAATCCAGACAAAGTGCTATACTCTGCTTGAAGATGTGAATAAAGATGATGACGCAGTCTTGTGGCTCTCTGAGACAGAGAGCTAGATGGATAGACAGATAGACAAATAGACAGACATGTCTGTGTACCAGTGAAAACAAAGGAGGGCGATGCTCATCAAACGTCACCTCTAATCTTTTCTTATCTGCTGCACCCTCCCCCACCCTCGTGTATGCTCATCAAACGTCAGCTCTAATCAGATGTTATCTCATCTTATCATATCATTGTCAGGGGTGGACTTTGTTTTTCATGCTTCAAGGCAACTTATTATTTTATTATTATTACGTATTTTTCTTCTCCTCCTCCTCCTCCTCATTTTTATTATTATACTTCCACACATCCAAAACATTGCTGGGACATATAAATAATTTGTATATATTCCAAGACAATAGTAAATGGCCAAGGCAGGTATAAATGTCCACTTGTCAGTGTGTTTGTGACAATGTGAGTACAATTTCAGTACCTAATACTATGGTCAGAACAAAGATTGGTTATGAAATGACAAGAACTACTATAAATTGTAATTATCAGAACATGAAAATTATATAAAATAATACGAAAAATAGAAAAAAAGGTATATCGGCAACACTTTTGCAAGCGGCAGCGCTCCATGTTGCCGTCAGGTGATCCCCAAGTGCCAACTTTGCGGCCTCATATCTCGGTAAGTAATGACTCAAAAAAAATTTTTTTTATCCTATAACACTTAGAAAAATGTGCTCTTTTTCTCAATTAAAAAAAAACTATTTTTTTATTTTTCAAAATATTCAGGGCACTGGGATAGTGAACGTATATATACATTTGGACCGTTTACGGGTTAAAAGAGTGTTAAGGGAGTGCAAAAGAAGAGCCAATGAAAGAACAGACATCTTTATCAGCAAATTTTGCTGAGAATAAGATGCTGTTTTTTGAGATGAATAAAGTGAGGAAGTCTGGAGAACAAATGAGCTTGGCAGTTACATAAAAGTGAGGGAAATGTTAGATGTTGAGTTGAAGGTACTGGAAAGACGGAGAAAATATTTTGATGAAATGTTGAATGTTAGTGATGAGGGGAAACCAGTGATTTCATGTATGGGGCAGGGAAGGATAACATGTAGATGAGGAGGATCCTGAAGTGGGTGTGAGGCAGTGGGTAGAATGAAAGGGAGTAAAGCAGTTGAGATACATGGAATTAAGACAGAGATGTTAAAAGCAGGTGGGGATACAGTGTTGGAGTGGATGATATTTATTCAGTGTATGCATGAAAGAAGGGAAGGTACCAAAGGATTGGTAGAATATACGTAGTGCCTATGTATAAGGGGAAAGGGGATATGTAAGAATTTTAGGGGATAAATCTGTTGAGTGTACCATATAAAGTGTATACTGTTCTTTCTGAAGGGGTTAGGCATAAGATGGAAAATATGATTTCAAAGGAGCAGGGATAATTTAGGAGAAGGGAATGTGTGGACCAAGTGAGTAGTATTTAAATAGGTTAAAGAGCTGTTTGTTTTGTGTGAATTTTGAAAAGGCACCCAATGGACATAAAATAAGTCACTGATATTTTTGGGTTATCCTGGTTTATTTACACTATGTATGATAACTGTACTTATATGTACCTGTGCCAAAATGAACTTACTATGTTAGGGTGGATAAGGGAGCCATGTGGCAGATGTTGCAATGAATGGAATAAGGGCAGGTTACAAAAGCAGTTAAGAGTTTTTAAGCAGAGAATGTAGCTCAGGTTAGGATATGCAGGAGAGTGGGGTCATTACCCAGTGGAAATAGGACTTACAGGTACAGTTGCAATTTTTTTTTGTAACACTTCTATACATGTATAAATGTGTGATATCTTCCCAAATTTAAATAATCAAATTCCTTTACTTAGCATGTATTTACCTTTTTATATAACAAGTTAAAAAATATATATGAAATGGATGGATGTACATGCTAAACCACAAAATACCATAGGATCAAGCTTGCAAGCTTTGCAACTTCCTGATATTAAAGAGAGATAAAAGAATCAGATATGATTGATCACAGGTTGTTAGTGAGTGAGAGATGAGAGAAAGACGATCTTTTATAGTACAATGCACGGTTTAAGGCAAAATTCTTTTAATGTGTTTATTGATATACCCAAGTTGATGTTTTCTGTGAACTGCTGAAAGAGAATTAGAGTATCATTCATTATAGTACATAACACGCATAAAGAATTTTGAGTTTCATTACGTACCGTGGCACAATATGCATGAAGAATTTTCATAAAGCCATCCCCTTCCTCGAATGAAACTTGATTAACCCTTTCCTCCCATTCCCCAAGCATTGTATGACTTGTACATCAATACATTTCCTCAAAAAATAATTAAAATATTTTTGGTACATTATCAAAGAAAAGCATACAGCACACATCCAGTAATACTGACTGTAGTAAGTCACAGATTTTCTGACGTAAGTTACTCAAAACTCTCCTCCAGCATTTCCAGATTATTGTTATTGAATCTGTAGAAGGCAGAATCTAGACTAAAAGACATTAAAAGGTTACAGAGCCTCTTGAGCGAATTATGCTTTTCTAATTCGTGTAACTACCCTACTGTTAAGTTGCGGATATCAACAAAGCACTGGTGAAGGAACTTACTAGTCGGATCTAATTCTATACAGTCATCTCTCGTTAATGTAGTTTATTCTTTTATAAAATATTGTGCACTTTATAACCCATGTGGGTTTGGCACTTTTTTTTTTAAATATATTGTTATTATTAACAAAATATAAAGTTAAAACTCTTTACACAGCTGTTCTTCATGCTATGAAATATCGGGTAACTAACTTTTTTTTTTAAGTACTACTTTTAGATGTACTGTACAGGTGTAATGCTAACAGGTATGGATATGAAAATACAGTTGTCCCTTGAGTCTTGATGAGCTGGAGTTACAATTAGCTCTCATAGTTTTGAACTGCAATGAATGTTTTGATGCAATATGTATTTGTGATTTAATTAAGACATCTTTTGTGTCACCATGTCATATCTGAATATCAAATAAGAAATTCTGAAAAATATGTGGTGAAGGAGTTAGAATTAGTACACTGGCTTTCCACAATCAACCATGTCTACTATTAAGCAAACAGATATTGTAAAGAATATTAAAGTGGGTAACAAATCTTAGCTAGTGATAAAAGGATGAGAATTTATCATAGAAATGGAAAGCCTGCTGTTAGTGTAAATAAGAGAGTAACAGATGATGGGAGATTACAGTACCTGCAAGTTATATCTGTGAGCATGAGAGTCCAAGCTACAGTAAAAGTTGCGCTTCCTGCATCTTGGAATGAATTACCATAAAGCCATATATTTGCAGGGGTCTTGAAACAAATTACCATAAAACCACGTATTTTGAGGTTAAGTTATGTTGGTGTTGAGATACACTGCATCTTTTGGAACAGATTAATGTCATAACTCAAGGGACCACTGTACACTGTGCAAAATATGCATTTATTCAGATGTTTCGCTCATGGTAGAGCTTTACCAGTTCGACCTGTTGAAGCTCTACCCTGAGCAAAATACTGTCCCAGTCATAGCTTGTTCTGCATAGTGTTTCATCTACTGTTACATAATCTCAGAATCTTTGTTAACAAATAATTCTGCCAGTTCTTTCTGATGTCCAATATTTTTCTACATGCTACAATTAACGAGCGTTGATTGTATGGACTTATGACTGGGATTCAACATTTTGGAATAATTAAAGGCTATAATCCAAAATTAAAAATTTGGTTGGTCATGGACAGGTTGGACAGAAGTGAACATCAGCAGCTAGTTAATGAGCAAAAGAACATACTACAAAACTAATTTATCTTTACACTGACAATTGGTTTATATACTGATGTTGAACATGAGACCTAATTTGTTATGGAGTTGGGAAGAGATTCATTGACTATTTACACTCGTATATTGGTCCTACAAATCCAGCATTCCAGAAATAGTTTAACTGCAACATACATTCTGATAATCAAGACAGAGACATAGTCTCTGATTTATATAAAATATGTGATTGCTCAGAAAATGTACATCCTTTATATTATGTACATAAAAGTGCAGCACTTAATATATTCTTTATACAGTACTAAAGTATATTACATTCCTGAAAAATTATTTGACACAGTAAACTTATTTTCTTTACCAAAATTAGTTGGATACAAAAAAGGTATTTTACATAGACGATATTCTCGTGTGAATGGCAAATGAAGTTACAGCAAAAAATTTAAGTTCTGTAATGAATTGTGAAAGTCAAATCAAGATGCTTGCATTAAATGTAAAGTAGCTTTTGCTCTGCTGATGTAGTGAAAAATGTAGAGAATGATATTAACATTGTGAAATTATTTACAGTACAGTATTAACATTTTTCAAATTATTGGCTTTACTACATCTAATGAAAGAAGTTTTTTAGCCATTTTTCATTTGTTCATTTACAATATAGTCCCATATAGGCAATGATGTTAAAAACTTTGTCCTCGTGTATGTGTGAAATTATAATTTACTATTTGTTGTTAAAGTTGCAGCACTATAAGCTTGTGGTGTCCTGACTTTGGTATTTATCACAGTACGCTCTTTTATAAAGTTTCTCCTATATAGTGCAGATTTTCATAAAGGAGATTGAAGGAAAATGCATTGAAAATTGAACAGAATGTACTATGAAGGCCTTTCCACATGCTGTTCAATTTTAGATATACTTCTTCAATTGCACTTATGAAAATTTGCCTTATATGTACATAGGAGCTTTATGAGACAGCTGACTGTATATTTTCTTTTACAGTTTCCAGTGGTTGTACTGCTGTCTCCTCATTACCTCTTCCATTCTTTTGACACTTCTTTGATTCTTAGCTTATAGCAATAGCCTTTTACTCTCCCTACTGATGCTGCTAGGAAATCTTCCCGAGACAAAGGAATTTTAGTTTTGACACCAAAATATAAAAGTCAGCATTCAAGAAACCAAAGTTCTGAGACAGTGAGCTTTCTTACTAGAATATCTATGTACTATGACCAACTCTACTACTATTACTATCCTTACTGTACCTATGGTATATGTGCAAGGAGATCTACAACAACAATTGTCTAAAATCAATCATAAACCACCAAAAAAATTTGCCATCAGAATAATTAGTCAATCTGATTCTAGACAACACTTTCTCCTCATTTTTCAGGGTTGAACCTACTTAACAAAGTATCCACACAAACTACTTTGCATATTACACATACAGAACACTCAATACAAATACACATAGTAATCCTGAGCTTTGAGAATTCTTAGAAAGTAAAAGGACACAAGTGCAACTAATGTGACATTTTCTTGTGGCAACGTTTCGCTCTCCAGGAGCTTTATCAAGCCATTGGCTTGATAAAGCCAATAACACTAGAAATAAATCAATCTGTATTCCATGTTTAGGACACAGTCTGAGTAAATAATGCAAATTAAGACCCAAATATTGGGACAACCCACCTCAGGAATAAAAAAAATTAATCACCAAATAGCTTCAAAGACACTGTCAAAAATATCCCTTGAATATAATATACTACTTCGTGTAATAATAAGACATTTACTACATCAGCTGTATCTTAAACCACTAGCTTACAATATTGCTACTTCTCCATTGTAATCTAAACCATAGGAACCGAAACCACCTTAATATGTATGGAAAATATTTATTCTGAAGTGTCACAAAACTTTAATTACACAGTAATTTTTATGTAAATACCTGTACTAGTACTGTATTAAGTAGTTCATAAATAGTAGCTTTAGTCTGCTTGATATTTCACATATGAAGAGGCTTTCCTTAGAATATACAGAAACTGTAATTGCAGAGCTGTATCAGATCTATACACAGTCAACTCATTAATTGTAATGTTATGTATGTTTTGAAGAAATGAAGATAAATTATTAAATTATTACATTTATACATGAATTTGTATAAATACAGGGAAACTTGAGTTCTGGAGATGGGAAGTACAGTATCTGCACTCTGAAGGAGGGGTGTTAATGTTGCAGTTTTATAACTGTAGTGTAAGTGTGCCTCTGGCAAGACAGTGATGGAGTGAAGGATGGTGAAAGTTTTTCTTTTTCAGGCCACTTGGTGGGAGATGGCCGATGTGTTAATAAAACAATAATAAAAATAACAAAATTCATATGGCAGTGGATGCATCAGATGAATTGATTAATACTAATGATACAAGGCCTAGGAGCTAGAGCTTGAGCCACAAACATGAGTGCACGCGCACACATTTTATGCAAGAAAAATGTATATAAATAACTGTGTATCCCTGAAGGATGGAATTTAAAGTGGATAAGTGCTTCATGATGGAGATGAAGGGAAATAACAGGTCAATGAAGAATATAGTTGGTGCAATAAAATGTTAAGAGTTTAACCCACATAAACACGCACACACACCTACAAGTAGTCACTGATAAAAGACTATCTCCTCATCTCAAAAGTGAAATAATACAAAACTCCTATGTGACACTAGTTAACTATACTATATGAAACAGATTCAAGGACATGCTACAAAATGGCTATCAGATCCATAAGATATGCATTTAGGAAGAAAAGCTGAAAGCGATAGACATACCCCAATTGGCTGACAGTAGGAAGAGAGAGCTGAAAACATTTGAAATAAAGTAAAGAATACAAAAGATTTGAAAAGCCTGACTTTCCACCCCTATGAACTGGCAGAACTGAGAAAAAAAAAAATACTAAAAACCTTTTTCTTTGCCAATTAGCAGAACAATCGAATGTTACACAAGGAGACAGTAATTGACACAACCACTGGAAATTTAAAAAAAAATCTTTGAGAGTAAATACAAAAAAAGGGACACAATAAGCCTAGCTCTGCTCCTGTAACTACAAATTGATACAAAAATAAATAATCTCTCACACTGTAATACTGTAGATACTAATGCCATAAATACTTTTGTTAATACTGTAATTTGTATGCATACAAGTGACTTTTACTATTTTATTAAATATTTCTTACATACTGAGTTCAAATTTTATATATGCATTTGTAGCTGGTTAACCAGTGATTAGCTAAAATAAGATATTAGTAAAAGTGATAAATATACTACAGTACAGTACAATTAAACTGCAGAAAGTATGAAAGTATTCTTTCATATCTTTATACCTGTTTAACTATGGTACTTTTCTATTAAAACATAGAAAAATATCAACATTACATTCAGTAGGTGTCAAACTCTGTACAGAGTTCCTTTAATATATATCATTCATTTTAGATGTATAGCCAACCTTCCAAAACCCAATATTTACAATCCTTGACATATTTCTTTGTGAAGGGGACAGGCAATTATTCATCTTTTTTCTGCCAAAGTATAATATACCAGAGCAGTTACAGGCAAACAATGTATCTGTGAAGAAAAATGAATTCGCAATGAGATATGAGAATCATGCAGTTGTCAGAAGTGGCAAAGTGGATGGGATTATCAGCAAAATGCTGTATGGAGGGCTGTACAAGTCGGAAATTTTTAAGTTAAAATTTTAAATTACATATTATGGATGATAAAAGTAAACCTGACCACTAAAAATATAACAGATAATGATATTTATACGGAATATGAAGATTTCTTACTCTTGTCACTGTGCAACATTATGTCCCTTTAATTAAATTTTTGGCTTAATAATCTTGCATTATCAATTTATCATGAAGTAAGAAATTTTTCATTTTGGAGCCCTTATATAATACAGACCAATTGGATTTATGTAAGGTTCTAGAATTCATTTTATAAACCCAATAGAGCAATGACTGCTACATAATTGTCATAATCTTATCTATATTTGTGCTGTTCAAAACTATTTGTGATTGACAGCCAACTTTTATACACACAAAGAAAAAGTGTTGAGTAGTTTTATAAAAACAGTTAAAAAAAAATCAAAAGTGGAGATGTTAAGGGATGAGTTAATGTACTGTTCAATATGTAGAATTCTGAAATAACCATAAATTTCATGAAATCAAAGCATTCTTTGAAAGAAATAAATAACTTTAGTGATAATTGTAATTTTCATAATGAAACCAAAATACTTGAGACAAACTCTGTACTATATTCCAAAGAAAAAAGAAATTATGCATTTAACAAATGTAAAAACTGAGCTCTGAGTGGTGAATTAATGACTAAACCATTACTAAATGTGTTCTTTCTTAACTCAACCCATTGTCGCACTGTGACTAATGAACTTTCAGATTGAAAACTTGACTGTTTTTTCAACCACCTTGCTGCTAGATGCATCACTTTTTTTTTTTTTTAATTTGCCTATTTGTAGTTAAATATTGAATATATTTTTTATAGGTTCTATAACCTAACCTAATATAAAGAAAATAACATTTCCTGTAAATTTATGAAAATTGACATTGGGCACTAATGTTTTGGATTTCAGATCTTTTATTGCACCTCTGTACTAGTAATGATTATATTGTACAGTATAAAATACACCCATAATCTTTCTACCATGTGCAAAAATAGTGGTAAGGCTTTTCTAATTGTACTGAGAATCATATAATGATATTACAGTGACAGCACAGAGAATTCAGATTCATTACATGGCTTTATATTAAGAAACTGAACATAAGATACTATAGAAATGTTATAAAATCGATTAAAAGTACAGTATTTCACCAAAGCCAAAAAATAAAAAAAAATATGTAGCTCTACAAAGTTGCTGCCATTATCCTTTAAACCTCGTGTACACTTCCTGGAATGAAGTGCTCTTGAACATTAGCAATGAATTCATGGCCCACAAGTGTATATTTGTAGTGTCTAGTGTACTGAATATATGTACTCTTCTGTACCACAGCATTTGATATATTTTAAATCACTGATGGATGAAAGCAAATAAAACATGAGATCCATAAGTTAAACTGACTGCAAAGAAACAAATATTCATGAAATACTAGTTATAATAGCCTAGCATGAGTGTGAATCAAAGCAGACTGTGATAGCTACCCCTTGATGGGAAGGGTACTGTGATGCTGATGAAGGCTTCTTATTCAAAGGAATTGAAACTACTGACCTGATTACCTCCTATTCCTATTTCTCAAGTTTTCTTGTAAGATTGCATAAGGGTGCTAATGAGCCATATTGCACTATTAGTCTGCAAAACCATCTATCTTCTCACCTGTAGATGAGTACTTAAGAGTTGTTGCAGGCTTGTTGCCCTCTCTGTAGTGTGTAGGCTTTACGTGTGGTGCTGTGTGGCATCATTGTGTGTTTAACACTTCCCTCGTTTTATGTGGTTTTGCTTTGTAGGAATTAACCTATATGTGAATACCCAATTTCCACCAGTACTGTAATTTGCTGTTTGTGCTATACAAGCATTCTTATGCAATTGCCTGAGCCAGAACTGCTTGATTTTTTAACACTATATCTTTTAAATATCACTAAAACTGGTTTGTATTGACATTATAAGAAAGAATGACTAGGAAGAAAATAGATTTGGGCATGGGAAATCATTAGAATATTCTGAATGAAATCCCATGGTTAGTTTTCAATTTAAGTGTCTTTGTGCCAAGTTAAAGATGGGTTACACTGGCACAGTTGAGACTAGGTGTGAAGGGAAGGAGGAAATAGTAGAAGAAAGATGGATGTTTGTATGGTTATAATGCATGCACCTCAATCCAGATGAGGATAAGCTGGTTGGTTGTTGGTTGAAAAGGAGGAGGATTATAACTAAAATTTTCATTTTAATATATTTCTCATCGGCCTTTTGAACAATTGCATTTAAATTTCTTATATGGCCATTTGGTGCCTATCGTGTACACTTACAGTTTTTTAGTCAAAATATCTGTACTGCATATAGATTACGACCGAATTTTGAATGTCATTTTTTCACACTTGTTTTTTCATAAAATTCAATACTTTTTGTTATCTGATCATTTGGGGCATATGTGGTAAGCTTATACATGTATATATATATATTTTTTTGGAAACATTAGTCATAAGAATTTGAAATGAATAATATGGCTTACAGATTATACTCAGCATGCAATATGTGACTTCATTGTATGGACTAGGAACACGTCTATCACAAAGTGACAATGATGATGATGATAATGATAACAATAGCTTCCCACCAAGAAATGAAACTGGGGAAATTTTTACTCAAATGAAATTATAAAAGCTTTTTAAAATAAAATTACTACTGATTTTACTGAAATTATGGGAAGGAAACACTTTTTCCTGATGTTGAAGAAAAAGATTAATAGTATAGCACTTAAAAATAAAGTCTAACACCAGTGATTATCAGATCAATGGATCCAAGGCAAATAGATTGTTTAGAGCACTATATATGTCTGTGTTCATATTCTGTATTATGAATTTAGTTTCATTATTTCACAAGTGAATTAGCACCACTGTGAGAATCTAAAACTTATGATAAAGTACTTAAAATTATGGGACTTCATACCAGAGATGGCACTCATAACAATTCATAAGCTATGTCATTTAAATAATACATCTACATAACAATTATTACAGAATTAAGTCTACAACTCCAGAAGAATTAGTCACAATACTGTGGCTGCAACAATTCACAACCAAACCATAATCTGGTGATGGAACTTCATATGAAGCTTTGTTGGGATCTGGACACTGTCAACGTCATGACACTCACCAAGGACAAACTGACAGTCATTTGAAGTTTCATCTCTAAATGTGGGTTAGTTGTTAATCCATTCAGTCTGTTGTTAGAGATAAACTAAAACTGTTGCAATATGCAACATAAAATGAATCACTTGCAGTATAATTCCTAGGCTTCTATGTACATAACGAAAATAATAATACTGGTAACCTATCAATAACCTTAATTCTGTTTGTGTACATTACAATATACTGAACTGAGCATACTTCCTGCAGCATAATTTTGAAGATTTTATAAATAAGTCATATATAATTTCTTGTACTTTTACACAGAAAACATGCAGTGTGGACAAATATCAATAAACTTTAACCCTTAAACGGTCCAAACGTATATATACGTTCTCTCATGTAGCACCCCAAATTTTTTGAGAAAAAAAAAATAGTTTTTTTTAATAGGAAAAAAGAGCATATGGTACCCAGGCGTCCCCAATTTTTTTTCATATGGCACACAGTGAGTGCGCACACCCATTCTCTCGTGTCTAGGCGACTCAGGCTTATCGTGCCAATGTTGAATGAATTACAAAGGAAACGTATATATACGTTTGGGGCGCTTCGCGAGAGAATGTATATACGTATACGTTTGGACCATTTAAGAGTTAATAAATGTTATGCAGTTACTAATTTTCTATATATGATTAATTAGCAAAGAAAGAAATTGAAATATATTGTACATAATAAACAAGCAGTGAATTGTGTACGTATTATATTAATAAACATTTCTGTTATACTGTACAATTACATTTGTGACAAAATTGATATTCAACATCATTTTCATTACTCCAAATATTTTATGGAAGTCCTTAAGTTTAATACAGTATATACTGAACTAATAGTTACTTTATAAGTTACTGTTGTAACAATCATCTGAAATATAATTAACAACTGCAAATTTATTAAAGTCTATTGTTAAATACTACGCCATATAAGAAAATGGTATTTTAACTTGGTGATAGAAATAAAAAAAAGTTTAATTTTATGAAAATACCAATGGTACACTTAATTAATCTCCAGATTTCACAGTGAGTACATTATTTGCCGTGTGTGTGTGTGTGTATGCACATGCGGGTGCTCGCTTATATGTGGCTGCAGAGGTCGCTGCTTGGTCCGCTCCCAGCTCCAAGAGCCAGGTGTGGGCATAGGTGTGAGTATAGGAGTAGATGTGAATATGGGAGTAGCTGTAGCTATACAGCCATGCCCCGCCCTACGTTATTAACTGGTTCCAAGAGCCATGACATAACCCAGTTTTTGATGTAAACCAGACATAATCCTTTAAAAATGCCTTAAAATAATGAAACACTGTAAAACTAGCATAAATAACTCGGGAAACAATGTGCAAAAAAATTTTGTTATTTACATTGTGGTCTGCCCTAAGTATGATGAAAAACACCTTACAATTAGTGTGAAAAACATGCTTTTAATCATATTTAACTTGTCTTCCATTGAAACCACATTAGGACCCATGGCTAACACTGACAAAGTAAAGGAATAATCACAAAAATTACAGCGAAAGGCAAAACAAACACATGGTTGCAGCATGGGCAAAAATACATATTGCATTGCCCTTGTTTTGAATGAGAACCACATGCAACACTGCCATGGACATCTGTTTACAATTTTTCGATGTAAATATTTGATTGTATATGTATACATTTTTTATGTTTTTAATGTGTTTTATTGTATTTAAAGTTGGTTTTTAGCTTTTTTTATCTTTTATTGTAAATTTCTGTTATAAATCAATTTTTCCTCAAAAATATATTTAATTATGTCTTTTTATTATGACATAGGTGACATTGCTGAGTGACATAAAGTTAGACATAATGATGTTCGCTGAACTGAAATTTACTCTAGAAAAGGGGCGTAAAGGCAAATTTGACATAAGCCAAAGTGACGTAAAGCGGGGTATGACTGTACTTGTGCATGTGTATGTAGTTCAAAAAATCACACTATCCCAACTTATTCTAGCTCAGTCTTAGATTAAATTTTGGTTAGGCTTAGAAATGTAAACCTTCTTGTCTGCATCAACTCTGTTCTAATGAACTTATCCATGATGGCTTGTTTACTGAACGCAGTCATGTTATCTGTAGATAATATAAATAATGGAAGAATCCTTCTTCCATAAGCCATGCATATCATAAGAGGTGAATAAAATGCTAGGAGTGAGGGACTAGTAGCCCCTTCTCCTGTATAAATTACTAAATGTAAAAAGAACTTTCTGAAGCATTTCTTCTTTTTCGGATCACTGCCTCGGTGGGAGACAGCCAACGTGGTAAAATAAATAAATAATATATATATATATATATATATATATATATATATATATATATATAAAATGTATAAATTCAAGGATTATGTGGAGTAAAATAAAGACTGGATGTGAAAAGTGGGTTATAATAAGCGTGTATGCACCTGGAGAAGAGAGAAGTGTAGAGGAGAGAGAGAGATTTTGGGAAATGTTGAGTGAATGCGTGGGGAGTTTTGAATCAAGTGTGTGAGTAATGGTGGTTGGGGATTTCAATGCTAAAGTGGATAAAAATGTTATGGAGGGAGTAGTAGGTAAATTTGGGGTGCCAGGGGTAAATGTAAATGGGGAGCCTTTAATTGAGCTATGTGTAGAAAGAAATTTGGTAATAAGTAATACATATTTTATGAAAAAGAGGATAAATAAATATACAAGGTATGATGTAGCACGTAATGAAAGTAGTTTGTTAGATTATGTATTGGTGGATAAAAGGTTGATGGGTAGGCTCCAGGATGTACATGTTTATAGAGGGGCAACTGATATATCGGATCATTATTTAGTTGTAGCTACAGTTAGAGTAAGAGGTAGATGGGAAAAGAGGAAGGTGGCAACAACAAGTAAGAGGGAGGTGAAAGTGTATAAACTAAGGGAGGAGGAAGTTCGGGCGAGATATAAGTGACTACTGGCAGAAAGGTGGGCTAGTGCAAAGATGAGTAGTGGGGGGGTTGAAGAGGGTTGGAATAGTTTTAAAAATGCAGTATTAGAATGTGGGGCAGAAGTTTGTGGTTATAGGAGGGTGGGGGCAGGAGGAAAGAGGAGTGATTGGTGGAATGATGAAGTAAAGGGTGTGATAAAAGAGAAAAAGGTAGCTTATGAGAGGTTTTTACAAAGCAGAAGTGTTATAAGAAGAGCAGAGTATATGGAGAGTAAAAGAAAGGTGAAGAGAGTGGTGAGAGAGTGCAAAAGGAGAGCAGATGAAAGAGTGGGAGAGGCACTGTCAAGAAATTTTAATGAAAATAAGAAAAAATTTTGGAGTGAGTTAAACAAGTTAAGAAAGCCTAGGGAAAGTATGAATTTGTCAGTTAAAAACAGAGTAGGGGAGTTAGTAGATGGGGAGAGGGAGGTATTAGGTAGACGGCGAGAATATTTTGAGGAACTTTTAAATGTTGAGGAAGAAAGGGAGGCGGTAATTTCATGCACTGGCCAGGGAGGTATACCATCTTTTAGGAGTGAAGAAGAGCAGAATGTAAGTGTGGTGGAGGTACGCGAGGCATTACGTAGAATGAAAGGGGGTAAAGCAGCTGGAACTGATGGGATCATGACAGAAATGTTAAAAGCAGGGGGGGATATAGTGTTGGAGTGGTTGGTACTTTTGTTTAATAAATGTATGAAAGAGGGGAAGGTACCTAGGGATTGGCGGAGAGCATGTATAGTCCCTTTATATAAAGGGAAAGGGGACAAAAGAGATTGTAAAAATTATAGAGGAATAAGTTTACTGAGTATACCAGGAAAAGTATACGGTAGGGTTATAATTGAAAGAATTAGAGGTAAGACAGAATGTAGAATTGCGGATGAGCAAGGAGGCTTCAGAGTGGGTAGGGGATGTGTAGATCAAGTGTTTACATTGAAGCATATATGTGAACAGTATTTAGATAAAGGTAGGGAAGTTTTTATTGCATTTATGGATTTAGAAAAGGCATATGATACAGTGGATAGAGGAGCAATGTGGAAGATGTTGCAAGTATATGGAATAGGTGGTAAGTTATTAAATGCTGTAAAGAGTTTTTATGAGGATAGTGAGGCTCAGGTTAGGGTGTGTAGAAGAGAGGGAGAATACTTCCCGGTAAAAGTAGGTCTTAGACAGGGATGTGTAATGTCACAATGGTTGTTTAATATATTTATAGATGGGGTTGTAAAAGAAGTAAATGCTAGGGTGTTCGGGAGAGGGGTGGGATTAAATTATGGGAAATCAAATTCAAAATGGGAATTGACACAGTTACTTTTTGCTGATGATACTGTGCTTATGGGAGATTCTAAAGAAAAATTGCAAAGGTTAGTGGATGAGTTTGGGAATGTGTGTAAAGGTAGAAAGTTGAAAGTGAACATAGAAAAGAGTAAGGTGATGAGGGTATCAAATGATTTAGATAAAGAAAAATTGGAAATCAAATTGGGGAGGAGGAGTATGGAAGAAGTGAATGTTTTCAGATACCTGGGAGTTGACGTGTCGGCGGATGGATTTATGAAGGATGAGGTTAATCATAGAATTGATGAGGGAAAAAAGGTGAGTGGTGCATTGAGGTATATGTGGAGTCAAAAAACGTTATCTATGGAGGCAAAGAAGGGAATGTATGAAAGTATAGTAGTACCAACACTCTTATATGGATGTGAAGCTTGGGTGGTAAATGCAGCAGCGAGGAGACGGAGGCAGTGGAGATGTTCTGTCTAAGGGCAATGTGTGGTGTAAATATTATGCAGAAAATTCGGAGTGTGGAAATTAGGAGAAGGTGTGGAGTTAATAAAAGCATGAGTCAGAGGGCAGAAGAGGGGTTGTTGAGGTGGTTTGGTCATTTAGAGAGAATGGATCAAAGTAGAATGACATGGAAAGCATATAAATCTATAGGGGAAGGAAAGAGGGGTAGGGGTCGTCCTCGAAAGGGTTGGAAAGAGGGGGTAAAGGAGGTTTTGTGGGCGAGGGGCTTGGACTTCCAGCAAGCGTGCATGAGCGTGTTAGATAGGAGTGAATGGAGACGAATGATACTTGGGACCTGACGATCTGTTGGAGTGTGAGCAGGGTAATATTTAGTGAAGGGATTCAGGGAAACCGGTTATTTTCATATAGTCGGACTTGAGTCCTGGAAATGGGAAGTACAATGCCTGCACTTTAAAGGAGGGGTTTGGGATATTGGCAGTTTGGAGGGATATGTTGTGTATCTTTATACGTATATGCTTCTAAACTGTTGTATTCTGAGCACCTCTGCCAAAGCAGTGATAATGTGTGAGTGTGGTGAAAGTGTTGAATGATGATGAAAGTATTTTCTTTTTGGGGATTTTTTCTTTTTTGGGTCACCCTGCCTCGGTGGGAGACGTCCGACTTGATGAAAAAAAAAAAAAAAATATATATATATATATATATATATATATATATATATATATATATATATATATATATAAATTTGGTAGGGTGTGCAAAAGAAGAAAATTAAAAGTGAATACAGGAAAGAGTAAGGTTATGAGGATAACAAAAATATTAGGTGATGAAAGATTGGATATCAGATTGGAGGGAGAGAGTATGGAGGAGGTGAATGTATTCAGATATTTGGGAGTGGACGTGTCAGCGGATGGGTCTATGAAGGATGAGGTGAATCATAGAATTGATGAGGGGAAAAGGGTGAGTGGTGCACTTAGGAGTCTGTGGAGACAAAGAACTTTGCCCTTGGAGGCAAAGAGGGAAATGTATGAGAGTATAGTTTTAACAACACTCTTATATGGGTGTGAAGCATGGGTGATGAATGTTGCAGCGAGGAGAAGGCTGGAGGCAGTGGAGATGTCATGTCTGAGGGCAATGTGTGGTGTGAATATAATGCAGAGAATTCGTAGTTTGGAAGTTAGGAAGAGGTGCGGGATTACCAAAACTGTTGTCCAGAGGGCTGAGGAAGGGTTGTTGAGGTGGTTCGGACATGTAGAGAGAATGGAGCGAAACAGAATGACTTCAAGAGTGTATCAGTCTGTACTGGAAGGAAGGCGGGGTAGGGGTCGGCCTAGGAAAGGTTGGAGGGAGGGGGTAAGGGAGGTTTTGTGTGCGAGGGGCTTGGACTTCCAGCAGGCGTGCGTGAGCGTGCTTGATAGGAGTGAATGGAGACGAATGGTTTTTAATACTTGACGTGCTGTTGGAGTGTGAGCAAAGTAACATTTATGAAGGGGTTCAGGGAAACCGGCAGGCCGGACTTGAGTCCTGGAGATGGGAAGTACAGTGCCTGCACTCTGAAGGAGGGGTGTTAATGTTGCAGTTTAAAAACTGTAGTGTAAAGCACCCTTCTGGCAAGACAGTGATGGAGTGAATGATTGTGAAAGTTTTTCTTTTTCGGGCCACCCTGCCTTGGTGGGAATCGGCCAGTGTGTTAATAAATAAAAAATATATTATATATATATAGTATATAGTATATATTTATATATATTTCCTTCTAGGCAGTAGGTTGGTAGACAGCAACCGCCCAGGGAGGTACTACCGTCCTGCCAAGTGAGTGTAAAACGGAAGCCTGTAATTGTTTTACATGATGGTAGGATTGCTGGTGTCTTTTTTTCTGTCTCATACACATGCAAGATTTCAGGTACGTCTTGCTGCTTCTACTTACACTTAGATCACATTACACGTACATGTAGAAGCATATATATAAACACCCCTCAAGGTTTTCTTCTATTTTCGTTCTAGTTCTTGTTTATTTCCTCTTACCTCCATGGGGAAATGGAACAGAATTCTTCCTCCGTAAGCCATGCGTGTTGTAAGAGGTGACTAAAATGCCGGGAGCAAGGGGCTAGTAACCCCTTCTCCTGTATATATTACTAAATGTAAAAGGAGAAACTTTCGTTTTTCCTTTTGGGGCACCCCGCCTCGGTGGGATACAGCCAGTGTGTTGAAAGAAGAAATATATATTTCCAACACATTGGTTGTCTCCCACTAAGGCAGGGTGACCCAAAAAAGAAAGAAACAGTTCCACCATCATTCAACACTTTCTCCATCATTTACACATAATCACTGTCTTTGCAAAAGCACTCCCATACTACAGTTCAGATGTCACTCCAAATAGCCAATATCCCAAACCCCTCCTTTAAAGTGTAGGCATTGTACTTCCCACCTCCAGGGCTCAATTCCAACTAACCAGACTTGAGTCCTCACACTTCAATAGCTCGTCGAGTCCCAAAAATCATTCGTCTCCATTCACTCCTGTCTAACATATTCACACAACCTTTTTTTACCCTCCTCCCTCCATCCTTTTCTAGGATGACCCCTACCCCTCCTCCCCTCTGCTATAGATTTATACACCCTCCAAGTCATCCTATTTTGCTCCATCCTCTCTAAATGACTAAACCACCTCAACAACCCTTCAACATGTATATAAAATCTCTCTCTCTCTATATATATAATCACACACATACATATATACATATACAGATGCTGATCAACTTACAATGGGTTTATGTTCTGATGAACTTATCATAAATCGAATATGAATATATGCTAATTAAATAAATAAATAAATTACTGTCAATGAATAAGTAAATAAACAGATAATTACTCTAAACACCAGTTTACCTGGAGTTTACCTGGAGAGAGTTTCGGAGGTCAACGCCTCCGTGGCCCGGTCTGTGACCAGGCCTCCTGGTGGATCAGAGCCTGATCAACCAGGCTGTTACTGTTGGCTGCACGCAAACCAACATACGAGCCACAGCCCAGCTGGTCAGGAACCGACTTTAGGTGCTTGTCCAGTGCCAGCTTGAAGACTGCCAGGGGTCTGTTGGTAATCCCCCTTATGTATGCCGGGAGGCAGTTGAACAGTCTCGGGCCCCTGACACTTATTGTATGGTCTCTTAACGTGCTAGTGACACCCCTGCTTTTCATTGGGGGGATGTTGCATCGTCTGCCAAGTCTTTTGCTTTCGTAGTGAGTGATTTTCGTGCGCAAGTTCGGTACTAGTCCCTCTAGGATTTTCCAGGTGTATATAATCATGTATCTCTCCCGCCTGCATTCCAGGGAATACAGGTTCAGGAACCTCAAGTGCTCCCAGTAATTGAGGTGTTTTATCTCTGTTATGCGCGCCGTGAAGGTTCTCTGTACATTTTCTAGGTCAGCAATTTCACCTGCCTTGAAAGGTGCTGTTAGTGTGCAGCAATATTCCAGCCTAGATAGAACAAGTGACCTGAAGAGAGTCATCATGGGCTTGGCTACCTTCATGCTGGGTAATTATCTAAACTTTCATCTCCAAAGTGCAAGTTGAACCATCGTAAGTCAAGGAGCACCTGTACATATTAATCTTTTTTTTAACACGACAGCCCTCTCCTGCTAAGGCAGGGCGATTAAAAAAGAAAATACGTTCAATTAATCACCATCTTTCTTGAGGTGTGTTAACATCACAATCGGATTACCCCTCTGACTGCTACATCCATCACCCCCCAGGACTCTAAGGCCAGCTAACCAGTTTTCCTGAATCCTTCATAAAAGTTACCTTGCTCACACTCCAACAGCATGTCCATTACAATCCACTTGTTTCTATTAATCCCTATTTCACATACTCACAAGCCTGCTGGATGATCTAGCCACTAAAACTCAGTCTCTTGTACCCCCATCCCTTCAACCATTCTTGTGGTGATCCCTTTTCCCTTCTATCTTCCACCCCAGATTTGTACATCCTCTTTGTCAACCTATCCCTGCCCATCCTTTCTACATGCCAAACCACCTCAACATTATAGAAGTTGGTAGGGAAAGATAATGCTCAAACAGCTCTAGGGAGAAACTTGCACCTTTTTTTCTGAAATATGTTTACTCTCTTCTCTGAGAATGTATGTTCTTTGTTAAAATTTAAATTCAATATTTAAGATTTTATGTACAATAGTTATGGGTTAATTTTTTGATCCTCTCAAAGTACTATGTCATATTTTATAGTATTTACATACTATATTTTTTCACTGTTTGTCCATGAATGACGAGTTGAAAATCTAAGTCAAGGTGTTGAGCTAGAATGAGATGCGATAGGCTGTGTGAAATAATTTTGATATAGAGAAGCAAGCTTTCTTATTAAACTGTAACACACTCGTACTATAATAATGTACTTGATTCTCATTTCACTACAACTGAAATTGTAAGTTTAAATAATCCTACATAAATTAAATCAATATTCAACCCTGAAACAAAACTCTCATTGCTTACAATATTTTAAAAGAAACTCCATTCATACCACATGAAAGATTTCAATTAATACACAAAAACTGATTTTTCCAAATGGCATCTTTCAGCATGTATCTCAAAGTACAGGAAATTAAAAAGAAAGTAAAAATATAAAACCACAGCAAAACATTAAAATAATGTTCTGTAGTCAAATACGTATTGATACAGTATATGAATTCAATACCTCTTATTTCTGAAGGATCCATGAATATACAAGTTCAGATAATTAGAGCACAGCTACTAAATGAACTGAGAGTCAATGAAGAACCTATCAGCCAAGCAAAACAAAATTACAAATAAACTAGGATTTCTAAGCAGACTAGGTTTGTAATACAGTATGGACTGGTTACACTACACATGATCATCAGAATTTCTGATCTCTGGTAGTTGTGTCTTTTGTGCCAAGGCATTGCACACAAACAACATCTGGTCCAGCTTCTTGTCAAGGAGCACCAGCTGTGAAGTGAATCTTCATTAGGAAAAAGAGGCACTGATTTAAAAGCAACATAATTTATAAGCATATCAAAGAACACAAAAGTAAACATCTTGTACTGCACGAATAATGAAATTATAGTATTAGTAAACAAGGCTACCAGCCGAGAAGGAAATAACTGTAACAGTATTCCAATTATCCTCTGATGAATCAAATGTTTATTTTAGTACTGAAAAAATTATATATCATCAGTTCTGACACATTCCCATACCCAGTACGTATTCTGCTTGGCATGTGATCTAACCACTGGCCTCTTTGCCTTGCAAGAAACCTGGTAGGTTTATGTGGGAAGTGAGGAAAAGCAGGGCATGTGCACCTATGCAACATTTGGGTATCGTTATCCTGGAAAAATTTCCAGAATAAAGACAAAATATTGCAAGTGTCTCATTTATCAACTTTGTCATTTTCTAAACCATATACAGTAGAACCCCCATATCCACAGATTCGGTTTCCATGGTTTCAGTTAACCATGGTTTATCGTGGCCCAAAAATAACCCCTAAATTTGCTTAATGATGGCCCCAGAATGCAAAAGTAGCAATGGTGGCAGTTCTTCAAAGCCTAAGAGAAACCATGAGTGCTTCTCATCAGTGAAAAATTGCTAATTCTAAAACTTATTGGGCTTAATTTATCAATTAAACTATCATAGGTATGAGTGGTGTGTTGAGGTATCTGTGGAGACAAAAAATGTTATCCATGGAGGCAAAGAAGGGAATGTATGAGAGTATAGTGGTACCAACACTCTTACATAGGTGTGAAGCATGGGTTGTAAATGCTGCAGCGAGGTGGTGGCTGGAGGCAGTGGAGATGTCCTGTGTCTAAGGGCAATGTGTGGTGTAAATGCTGTGCAGAGAATTTGTAGTCTGGAAATTAGGAGGAGGTGTGGAGTTGCTAAAAGTATTAATCAGAGGGATGAAGAGGGGCTGTTGAGGTGGTTTGGTCATTTAGACACACTGGAACAAAGTAGAATGACTTGGAGAGTGTAAAAATCTGTAGGGAAAGGAAGGCGGGGTAGAGGTCATCCGCGAAAAGGATGAGGGCGAGAGGCTCGGACTTCCAGCAAGGGTTCATGAGCATGTTAGATAGGAGTGAATGGAGACGAACGGTTTTTGGTACCTGATGAGCTGTTGGAGTGTGAACAGGGTAATATTTTGTGAAGGGATTCAGGGAAACTGGTTAGCCAGATTTGAGTCCTGGAAATGGGAAGTACAATACCTGCACTTCAAAGGAGCAGTTTGAGATATTGGCAGTTTGAAGGGACATCTAAACTGTCGTATCTGAGCTCTGCAAAGACAGTGATTATGTACGAGTGATGGTGTAAGTGTTGAATGATGATGAAAGGTTTTTCTTTCCTTTTGGGTTAACCTGCCTTGGTGGGAAATGACATATGTGTTAAAAAAAAGAGAAATGTACGCAAATACAAAATTTATATATAATGTTTGCTACTGTCTGAAATTTTTGGTATCCACGGTAGTTTTGGAACATATCCCTTGCAGATATGGGGGACTACTGTATTCACATGTGCGTCTAGTTTTTTCAGCCACCATTTCTTTAAGAACTCTCCTCATCCAGTGTTGCCCATTGCCTGCCCATACATTAACTCAAATTTGTCTACACTCAAGCTGTTCAAAACTTCTACTTTTTGTACTGCATTTTTAAACTGATTCTGCATGCAGTCCATTATTGTCTATTTAATATCATAAATAAACACATCAATCTCACTGACAGAACTACATGTGTGAGAAAGTAAGAAAAGCCTTGTAACCCAGAAAATAGTGGAAGTGCTAGCAGACTTGTAATTAAATAAGAGGTGCAAATGATCCAGATATTGGAAAGACAAGGAGCAATGCTTCTGTCAAATGTGTGGTACTATACAGTATTGAGAAATCAATTCTGTATAATATACAGTGGACCCCCGCATAACGATTACCTCCGAAAGCGACCAATTATGTAAGTGTATTTATGTAAGTGCGTTTGTACGTGTATGTTTGGGGGTCTGAAATGGACTAATCTACTTCACAATATTCCTTATGGGAATAAATTCGGTCAGTACTGGCACCTGAACATACTTATGGAGTGAAAAAATATCGTTAACCGGGGGTCCACTGTATATTAACAAAAAGATAAGAAATATCTTACCAATAAGTGTCAAGGCCATTGCTACTTGGACACTGATAGTTCTTATATAAATGGTTTTGCAAGTGGTGCTGGGAAAGTAATTCTCTCTGTAGCAATAATATGATAGAAAAGAAAATTATCCAGGACATGAATTGTGAAGGAAACAATGAACACACTCATGGGTAACTTTCTTTCATGGAGGTTCTTTGACGGGGTGAAAGATCTTGAGCCAAGGAATGAGATCTCTGCTTTCTCAAAATGATTCCAAATGACCCTTCTCCCTCCTTGGGAATCATAAATGACAATATTTTCCTTTGTAAAATTCTACTCCTTACTCCTTTCACTGTCTAGACCTATGTTTCTGACACCACTGTCACTCGCATTTATCTATGTTTGAGCTTGGATCACTCAGATAAGCTGTAAATTTTAGCCTATGAGAGAATGGGTCTGTGCAGTGAGTGTGCATGGAATATAAAATCCTGGTCCATGCAGTGCATGATGGGAAAAGCAAACCTCTGACCTTGTGTTAGGTTTAAAATAACGACTTTAAAGGTGTTTTCTAGGATGGTTTTTACTGGATGTTTCTTGGTATCATTTGATAGAATGGACGACCTACAACTGAAATAGATATGATGTTGGTTAGTTTTAGGGCCAGTTTATTTTTATTTTATTTTTTTTTTCCTTTTGCTGGGTCCTTGGACACTGATGTTCAGGGAAATGATCATACAGATTTAGCTGCTCAGTACACTACGTACACTCTCTCAATTTTAACAAATGACCCCTTTTTCAGACTATTTTTCCTAATAATCTTTCGGCTTAAAATCTGCTGCCAACAGCACTGGTTTAGGTTGCAGTAAAACAATTTTCTTCCATCAAGCAGCAATTCAGTTCAAGGCTATTTTTTCAAAGCTATCTTGTATAGGAAATTATGCTTGCATGATTGCAAATTGAACACATGCCTCTCATACAGATACTACATATCCAATGCCTCTGCAAGGACTGCCAGGTCACACTGTCAGTTCATCTAATCTTAATAAGGAATGTCCTGTCTACCAGACAGTATGCAGAATTCACTTTTGACATCTGCTATATCCAGATGCCCTCTAACAGCAGTCTTCACTAGAAGTCCCACCTTTAAAGAAGATTCACTCTGCCTTTCTAATGGCCACTACTGCACCAACTATTACTTTTTTGCTCTTTTACTAACCCCTAACTCCTTCCACCCTCCCCCCCATGCACACACATACAAAGAGCCTAGAAAGTGATGTAGTGGAGGCAGGAACCATACATAGTTTTAAGACGAGGTTTGATAAAGCTCATGGAGCAGGGAGAGAGAGAGGACTCGGTAGCAATCAGTGAAAAGGTAGGGCCAAGAGCTATGACTCGACCCCTGCAACCACAAACAGGTGAGTACAATTAGGCCAGTACACACACACACACCATACACATACACCACACACACCACGCACACACCACAGGAGGGTTAGGGAAGACATGATAACGACGTGCAAAATACTGCGTGGAATAGACAAGGTGGACAGAGATAGGATGTTCCAGAGAGGGGGGACAGAAACAAGGGGTCACAATTGGAAGCTGAAGACCCAGATGAGTTAAAGGGATGTTAGGAAGTATTTCTTCAGTCAGAGTAGTCAGGAAGTGGAATAGCCCAGCAAGTGAGGTGGTGAAGGCAGGAACCATACATAGCTTTAAGATGAGGTATGACAAAGCTCATGGAGCAGCGAGAGAGAGAGAGAGAGGACCTAGTAGCACTTAGTGAAGAGACAGGGCCAGAGCTGAGTCTTGACCCCTGCAACCACAATTAGGTGAGTACACACACCACACACACACATACCACACACATACACACACACATACCACACACACACACACATACCACACACACACACAGCCTTCAGGAATCTCAACAGAGTCATTTACAGGCCCTTTATATAACATAATATTAGGCCCATCTGTGAGTATGCAGTACCAATATGGTACCTGTACCTGAAAAAGCATGTTAAGAAAGTGGGAAATATGCAGCAAGGCTTGTTCCTGAGCAATGGGGCATGAGCTAAGGAGAGGCTAACGGAACCGGACTGAACACTGGAGGACAGAATGACATACAAAATACTAAGGGAAATTGATAAGGTTGACAGGAATAGGCTGTCTGAAAGATGAGAAAAGGGGAACTCTGAGACACCACTGGAAGTTTGTCACAGATAAGCCACAGAAATGTTAGGAAGTATTTCTTTAGTTTCAAGAGTGGTTGGGAGGTGAAATGATCTTGGTGAGGAAGTGGTGGAGGCAGGCTCCATACATAGTTTTAAGAGCAGATATGATAGGGCCCACAAGGCTAAGAGGGAGTGAATTTGAAGAGTAGCAAGTTAAAGGCAGAGCCAGGCTCTGAGACTTGACCCCTGAAACCACAAATAGGCAAGTACACCTGCTACTACTGCAGTGTTGTGTAACTCACGAAGATTTGGGTCTTGCACTTCAATATAACATTTCTGGGTGGCTTTACAGACTTGGGAAATGCCATGATATTCATAAGGCTAAAGTCACAGTGAAAAAAAGGCAAGTGCAGACTAGAATGGCATAGGCAACTGTTTTGATGAATTTATTGTACTGGTTTAGAAACTTAATTTAACTTCTGACCAAATACCAGTAAATAATATTGATGAGACACAATTAGACTGGAGATTGCACATTATTCTTTTACTTACCAATGAGAGAAAATAGTGATGGATGTGAAAAAATGAAAGAAGTCTAAAAATGCTTTACTACTGTAAGCTCTGGTTACCATTATCTACATAGTCATTAAATGGCAAAAATATAAATGCTTATAAAAATGCCAGAAGCGGCAGCGGCAGCAACAGCAGCGACCTCCAAGCTCCGTACTTTTCTCCAACTATCAGAGCCACCAATGCTCCTATGATGACCTAGTTACAAGCAAAACTGCACTACCCAACGTAGCACCCAGAATGACCAAAGATTACCAACAGTGAAACCTACAAATCGAAAATAATAGAGATCAAAGGAAGACTGCCCTCAAACCCAAAACAACACCCCGCTGCCAGCCGAACAACGTAACCCTAAGCTTTGTATAACTACAACTTCTTAACTACAACAATTCCTGTAGTATTATGAGGCACAATCTCAGAGGAAACAGCACCAAGGCCAGCAAGAAAACACCGAAAAATCAAGTATTCAACAAGTGTAGCCAGGAGGACGCCGGCCCAGCAACCACCCCTCTCACCACCGCTCGAGGCAACACCACAACAACAACAACAAACATGGCTGCCCCCAGCCCATCCACCCCTCACTTCCCCGGATTCAACCTACCAAGTAGTCTCTCAGGTATGACCAACGATCTAGATGCCCTAAAGTCATGCATCTCCACCTTAGTTATTGAAAATATTAATCTTCGAGAGACGCTAACAAAACAAGACACCAGGATGACGTAACTCGAGAACAAAATCCTCAGACTTGAACAAAAGTTATCAACACCAGGAATGACTAACTATGGTAAAACCATCCAAACAGTCATAGATAGCCATACAGAACAAATAAAATCTCTTAATACAAAGGTTGAAGAAGCAGTAAAAGAATGGAAGAACAACTTAGATAACCAGTTCAGTGACTACTTTGCTCTCCAAGAAGATAAAACTGAGCAAGATAAACTATCGGACGCAGTAATAGTTAACAGTCCACTTTTTCCCAGTGATATGAACCAAATGAACAGTAAAGAAATTACTCTCCAGATCGTAAAGGACCAAACAAAAGTTACAGTACCAGAGTCAGAAATAAAGGAAGCCAGGTTACTAGGATCCCATGGTAGAAAAAGTGTTATGCTTAGATTCCACTCACATGACAGGAAAAAAGACTTAATAATTGCATATATTAAAGTAAAGAAAGAGGTATACATAAACAAGTGTCTTACCAAAAAACGTCAGAACCTCCTGTATAGAGTCAGAAAACTTAAGCGGGAGAATAATGACACAATACACCAATGCTTCACACGGGATGGGAAAATTCTAGTTAGGAAAACAAATGTAGGTCAACTGTACACAATCACGAATGAGAATGATCTATCACGATTTCTCAGGGATACTAATCTTAGAGAATAACTAAACGATGTCCAACCTAAAAGCCTACGTAGTGTAGTGTATGTTTTGCTCCATTATTGTTCAAATTTCTTAGTACAATCTCTTAGTAATTAAATAATCAACTACCTCATTATGTGATTTTCCTGGAACAATAGTCTCATTGTGCCTATCCCTAAGCCCCATCAGCCTGATACATTTAGGCCGATCTCCTTAACTAGTTGTCTTTGTAAAACTTTTGAAAGAATGATGCTTAACAGACTGTACTACAGAATCAGACATCAACTTTCCCCCTACCTCTATGGGTTCATGAAAGGTAAAAGTGTGCAGAACTGTATTTCCACCTTTCTCACTGCACACACCTCTACTAGTTTTACCACTTTTCTTGATCTAAAATCTGCATTTGATATTGCGAACAGAACCGTTATACTACATGAACTAGCCAAAATGAATATTGGTGGTAGCTTACCAAGGCTTCAGAAGTGATTCTAAAGAAATGTCTTTAGGTACACCGCAGGGAGGAGTTCTTAGTCCCATGCTATTTAATATTCTGATTAATGCTCTCCTAAATGCTCTACCTGCCTCACCTAAACATATAGCTATAAGCTATGCTGATATCATGATCCATACAACAGGGCATAAGAAGATGAATACCATTCTTAATGAAGTTCAAGCAATTTGTAATCGACTAGGCCTCATAATATCTTCCTCTAAAACTAAGATATTAACAAGCAAACGACATCCCTCACCCATCTATTTGCAGGGTGAAATCATTAGCTACGTTAAAACTTACAGATATCTTGGTGTAGATGTACCCTTTAACAAATCCACTATACCACAACTAAACAAGAAATGTAAAGCTAGGCTAAATGCTCTCAAAGCTGTTGCTGGCTACAATCCCAACTATGGTGCAAATGTGAGAATCGTGAGAATGATGTACATAGCCTATGTTAGGTCCTTAATTGATTATGCTGCTCCCATGTTGATATTAGCTAGAGAAAGTTCTCTTCGACCCTTGGAGTTAATGCAAAATGAAGCTCTCAGGATTATTCTTGGCTGTCCCAGATCTACAAAAGTTCTTAACATGAGGAAGGAGCTTGGTATTTCTAGTATCAGTGATAGGATTGTTGAAATTAACACTGTACTCGGTATTAGAATGTTGAGAAACGAACCAGACACTGTCACAGTGAATCTTACCAAGTGTCTAGAGGTAAATACACACAGATCTAAATGGATTGTGAAAACGTGCAATTGCATTAAGTTTTATAACCTGCATGAACTGTATCACTGTAGGCAACAAGAGCATTTCACCCCTCCATGGAAGATGTGCTCATTTAATATCACATACCTACAAGTCCCTCCCAAGAAGCTCATTGCTAGTAATCCCTTCCTTAAATCTCTTGTTAGAGCAACTGCTCAAGAAGAAATTTCTCACCTAGCTGGTAGTAACAAGTTATCACAAGTTATATACACTGATGGATCTAAACAGGAGTCTTCTGGCAGGGCTGCATCTGCTCTTGTTGCCACCTCCCTAGTTAAGAACGATAATAAATTTGTTGAGTTAGGCATAAGAATTAACAACTGGGCGTCTACACTGCAAACTGAATTGTTTGCAATCCTAATGGCGCTAAAGCTAACCTATGACACTGAGCTTGACTCTATCATCATTACTGATTCTATGTCATCATTGAAGGCTCTTGGCTCATATAATGACTTGAACAACATGCTCATTGGGGAAGCCAGGTATAGATACTCAAAAATTAGGGACAAAGGAATTAATGTACAATTGCTATGGATCCCATCACACATTGGATTACTCCTTTATGATAAAGTTGATATGTTAGCCAAGAAGAGTATCGAGAAGGAGAATGTAGAATATAACTTTGGTATAACTGTGTCTAGCATTAGGAATAATATTAGGAGAGAAGTAAATAATGAAAATGATTGTTATAGGAATGCAGTTAGAAGCCTGAGTAGATCTATAACCCACTATGATAACATGAACATAGATAAGTATGTTTATGGAGCAACTTGCAATGTGAACAGACTGACTGATGTTGTAGTGGCCAGCCTTAGGCTTGGTTACAAGTACTTCTGGCAGTTTGGGAGACACACAGATGATGATCAAACTAAATGTAAATTATGTGATCAGGCATATGGTCACTCTCTTGAACACTATGTGCTTAATTGTCCACTTATTGAGGAATACAGAGACAGACAGTATAATAACCTATGTGACATGTCAAGATATCTTATTAATGAAAATAAGATACCAGATATACTAAGCAAATTTCCTAAATTTGTTTGTAACAGATAAGTGAACTATAGATATGTAGATATAAATCCATATGTATTCCTGTTAACCCTTTGGGGCCTAGTTCCTAGGCCTTTTGTGTATCCATATGCTCTCGCGCTACCGTCCACAGGATGGATATGGGGTGCACAATAAACTAGCCACTTCAGTGGCAAAATCTAAATCTAATCTTATACTCTTGATCTTGTTAACAACCTATATCAGACCCTAGTGCAATTGCAAGTACCATTTTAATTTGTATTTTTATATTATAAGTTTATACCTAGTTGTACTTAGCTCATTCTAGCTCAATACTTAGACAACACCTAAACTAACTATATCTAGTTGTAATTTAGCTCATTCTAGCTCAATACTTAGACAACACCTAAACTAACTATACCTAGTTGTAATTTAGCTCATTCTAGCTCAATACAGAGACAACACTTAATTCATTATATTAGACCTTAGTGCAATTACAAGAGTGAGTCTGGTGCCACTTGTAATTTTTTTTTGTTTTTTATAGTATTAGTTTATACCTAGTTGTACTTTAGCTCATTCTAGCACAACACATTGACAATATCAATTTCATTATGTTTATTAGTGACTATACTCTATATGACCAAAGTGCTTTAGCGGTATACTTATCCAAACCTCCCACCACTACAGAAATCAGTATTAGAACTCAACACATAATACAGGATATAAACAACCACTATTTAAACCTAAAAGATGAATGATCACGTTGACCCTGATCTAAACCTCCATAATCTAACACACAATCAAAAGTTATTGGAAAGTAACTGCCTTTATTACACAGCATCACAAGCCAGCACTATCCTGAACACTGCTCAAAGTCTATCAGTTCTTAACTACAACATCAGGTCCTTAAGCAAACACTATGATGACCTCCTGGTACTCCTTGTGTCACTAAAGACACCCTTCTCCTGCATTATTCTTACTGAGACCTGGCTTAAGCAGGACACAATTGATATCTACCCACTACCAGGATACACAGCAATCCACAACTGCAAACCATACCAAGTTGGGGGTGGTACTGCAATCTATTACTCTAACCAACTATCTTGTATTAGCACTAATTGCTTTAGTGATGAATATGGGGAATACATTTTTGCTAATTTTACTGTAAAAAAAACTCAAAACGCCTATAACAATCGGTGCCATATACCGGATACCCCACACGAACATCCCAAACTTCAGTGAGAATCTAAAGTCACTAATAACAAACAGACAAATGAACAAGCACCACCTTCTCTTAGCTGGAGACTTCAATATCAACTTTGGCCTACCAGATGATCAGACTAACTAATTTCATCAACAATATGAATAACACACTCCTCATACCAACAATAACTAAACCAACCAGGCTGACTGAGACAAGTGAACCATAATAGACCACATATGGACCAATATACTAGCCCCCCTTAAATCAGGGATAATCACAGACAGCACTACTGACCACTACCCAACCTTCCTCTTAACAAACATTAGTAAGCCACCACTCGAATACAACAAAGTTTCATTTAGACTCCATGACAAGGCCTCAATAATGAATTTCACAGCAGGCCTAGAGACTGTTGACTGGCCTACAGAATTCTCTAATGCCAATGGTACTGACGATTGGACAGACATTTTTCTTAACAAAATACTTAGACTATACAACAAACATTGTCCTATAAAAACGAAACAGATCACGAATAAACGGCTTGGTTGCCCATGGCTAACCAGCACCATTCTGAAATCCATTGATAAGAAACACCAATATGAAAAGCAATATAGACAGGGCTTAATGCACAAAGATATTTTTAAACAATATTCAACAGTTCTCACCAAATTAATAAAGAAAGCCAAACAACTGTACTACTCCAGCAGATTCACTGACACAAGAGGAGATATAAAAAAGACCTGGAAAACACTTTCCCAGATTCTGGGGACCCACAAACTGAAAAAAAACAAGAATATTGTTCTAACTAAACCTCATGAAACACCACTGCATCCCACTTATACAGCTAACAAGATAAACGACTTCTTCTCAAACATAGGATCTAATCTCGCCAGTAAAATCCCACGTACCAATGCCCGTGCCGGGGGACTACCTAGATGGGAATTTCCCAAATTCCTTCTATCTTGTACCAACTGAGCCCACACTTAAAAATAACTCGGGGAATCTGTCTCATGTCCCACCATTATTGTACAAGTGAGCGGCCCATGTCCTTTCGCATGCTATTACATTACTTTTTAACAAGTCACTAGAAACTAGCACTTTCCCGACACTACTCAAGACAGCAAGGGTTACACCAATACATAAAGGTGGTGACCCTACAGACGTAAACAACTATAGGCCATTATCAAACTTACCACTGCTATCCAAAATCTTCGAGAAACTCGTGCACAGGAGACTATATATTCATTTATAATGTCACAAAACATACTCAACCCCTGCCTATTTGGATTCAGGAAAAATAAAAGCACTAATGATGCAATTATAAAAATGCTAGACCTGCTTTACACAGCATTGGAAAATAAGGAATATCCGCTAGGAATTTTTAGTGACCTAAGAAAAGCGTTTGACTCGGTAGACTACGGCATCCTACTCCACAAACTTGACCACTATGGTATAAGAGGCCATGATCTTGCATATTTTACATCCTACCTTTCTGATAGGTATCAGTATGTCACCCTTAAAGACACAGCCTCATCAATACGGCCACTTGATACCGGAGTTCCGCAGGGAAGTGTCCTTGGACCCCTGCTCTTCCTCATTTACATCAATGATCTTCCAAACATATCCCAACACCTGAAACACATTCTCTTTGCTGATGACACGACTTATGTCATCTCCCACCCTAATCTTGTCACCCTCAACACCATTGTTAACGAGGAGCTGCTCAAAATATCGACTTGGATGACAGCCAATAAACTTACACTTAACACTGGCAAAACCTACTATATTATGTTTGGTAGCAGAGCAGGTGTTGCGCAACTTAACATTAAGATCGACAACACTCTAATTGCCAGACATAATGAGGGCAAATTCCTTGGCCTATACCTCGACAACAACCTAAATTTCAGCACCCATATCCAACACATAACAAAAAAAGTATCCAAAACGGTGGGGATCCTCTCCAAGATACGATACTACGTGCGGCAAACTGCACTTCTCACACTATACCATTCACTTATATATCTATACCTCACCTATGCTATCTGTGCTTGGGGTTCAACTGCAGCAACACACTTAAAGCCAATAATAACCCAACAAAAAGCCACAGTAAGAATAATCACTAAATCCCATCCCTGGCAACACACCCCCCCACTCTTCATAGATTTAAACTTACTCCCTGTTCAGAACATCCACACTTACTACTGTGCAATCTATATCTACAGGACCTTAAATTCCAATATTAACCTTGACCTAAAATGCTTTCTTGATAGTTGTGACAGGATCCACAGGCATAACACCAGACACAAACATCTCTATGACATTCCCCGTGTTCGACTAAACCTTTACAAAAATTCAATGTATTTCAAAGGACCCAAAATCTGGAACACCCTACCTGAAAACTCTAGAACTGCAGACACATTCATCACTTTCAAAACTACAGTTAGAAAACATCTTATCTCCCTGATCCACCCTGACAACTAACTACATGATAACCACCTGGTGGTTCACAATTACACTCACCCACTGACTATAAACCCAGAAATACTAATCTTAATCTTAAAATAATAAATCTTAACTAGTCATAAGTTTGCCTATAATACTCCAATATAGACACTTTGTATTGTGCCAAAACAAAAGCATTCACATTGCTAAACTCACAAATTATGATGTAGTCACTTAGCCTTAATACCATAATCTGTAAGGATTTAATGTTAAGAATTAATCTAAGTCTGCTCGAAATGTCTAGCCATGCTAGGTGTCCTAGTGGCCCCCTCTGTAATTAGTATTTTATAACATGTAAACCACACAATACCCAAAACCTGTAAACCCCACATTGTAACCCTTGTAGAGAATAAACTTGAATTGAATTCTCTGTAAAATTAACACATATGGAGCATTACTGTTTACTACATATATGATGCTCCTTAATATGCTAATTAAGAGCTGAGGTCAGAGTTGCAATTTGGACAATTATTTTGCCAAATGTTGATTTTATATTTGATTATGGTAAAAAATCTTGAGTAAGACTATTGCAGTTAAAACATCTAAACATAACAGCAAAATTAAACTGAAGATTATAGGTACATTCCTCTGTATTGCAATGCAACCTTAAGAATTGGGAGGGGTTAAGGGCTTTGCATTCAAGGAATTCGAACTTCCCTTCCATTTACCAAGTTCTCTATGATGCCATGGGATTAATTAGTTCCCATGGATATAATACAATACAGTAATAATATACAGAAATGCAAATTATAAGGTCAACATAAGGCAATTAACATGAAGATCAGTTTATATTAAAATTTAGATATGAACTTTAAAAGTTACCTGTTGTTCAACTCTATAAAGTCTTGCACCAATGGTCATGGGTTTTACATTGCCAGATTTATCTATGCCAGTCAAATAGCTTCCAGGCTTGCCCAACGTCTGATCAAGCCGACGCTGAAGTTCCTGTTGAAAAAATAGCTTGTGATGATTTTTTTTTTATTAACTTGTCTGCCATTTCCCACCAAGGCTGGATGACCCAAAAAGAAAGAAAAAAAAACTTTCATCATCATTCAACACTTTCACCATCATTCATACATAATCACTTTGCAGGGGTGCTCAGATACAACAGCTTAGACGTCCCTTCAAATTGCCGATATCCCAAACCTTTAAAGTGCAGGCATTGGGCTTAACATTTCCAGGACTCAAGTCTGGCTAACAGGTTTTCCTGAATTCCTTCACAAAATATTACCCTGCTCACACTCCAACAGCCCATCAGGACCCAAACACCATTCGTCTCCATTCACTCCTTTATAATGCGCTCACACACACTTGCTGGAAGTCCAAGCCCCTTGCCCACAAAACCCCTTTTACCCCCTCCCTCCAACCTTTTTGGGGACGACCCCTACCCGCCTTCCTTTGTACCTAAATGAAAAAGTTCACATATGCATACATAGACTAATTACAGTGCAATACAATGTTATTTCTTTATGCCATATGAACAATGTATAGTTTACAAGTAATAAAATAATGGTAGGCACAAAAGGAAGCCACTAATGATGCAATGCATTTTGGGCAAACTATTCCCAATGCTTAAGTGTTACTTAAGATCTAGACACAGACTACAGTCACTCCTCCCTTAGCGACATGCACATTTACTGACCGCTCGGGCTTACGATCAGCTCTCCAACTAGTGTGCAAACCTACATATATTAGAGCTGATTTCCTCTATTCTGTTTATTACAATATACAGTACACTACTGTATAAATATTTAAAAATATACTAAAAATGTTATAAATGGTGCAAATGTGAAATAAAAAAAATATCTAAAGATGGTTGACACAAACCCACTACCAGTACAGTATGCTCCTCGCTTAATGACCCATACGCTTACCAACCTACTCTTAGGAACAGAATTTGGTCATTAAGTGAGGAGAGGCTGTATTAAGTAAGATTTTTTATGCAGTTAACAACAATGTTATATTCAATATGAAAGACAGTTTATTAACATACAGTCTATTACAAAAGTTTTCTTCTTTCAACAAACCGGCCGTATCCCACCAAGGCAGGGTGGCCTAAAAAGAAAAACGAAAGTTTCTCCTTTCAAATTTAGTAGTACAGTGGACCCCCGCATAGCGAACTTAATCCGTGCAAGAGGGCTGGCCGTTATGCGAAATGTTCGCTATGCGAATTAATTTTCCCCATAAGAAATAATGGAAATAAAATTAATCCGTGCAAGACACCCAAAAGTATGAAAAAAAATTTTTTTTACCACAAAAAAATGTTAATTTTAGTACACACAAACTGAAAAAGGCATGCACAATTACATGACACTTACTTTTATTGAAGATCTGGTGATGATTGATGGGATGGGAGGAGGGGAGAGAGAGTGTTAGTGTTTAGAAGGGGAATCCCCTTCCATTAGGACTTGAGGTAGCAAGTCCTTTTCTGGGGTTACTTCCCTTCTTCTTTTAATGCCACTAGGACCAGCTTCAGAGTCACTGGACTTCTTTCGCACAACATATCTGTCCATAGTGGCCTGTACCTCTCGTTCCTTTATGATTTGTCTAAAGTGGTTCACAACAGTGTCATTGTAACAGTCACCAGCACGGCTTGCAATAGCTGTGTGAGGGTGATTTTCATCAAAAAAGGTTTGCACTTCAAGCCATTTTGCACACATTTCCTTAATCTTTGAAGTAGGCAATTCCTTCAATTTCTCTCTCCCCTCCTTTGAACCAGTTTCCCCAGGTCTGGCCTCTTGCTCTTGAAGTTGATCTATCAGCTCATCAGTGGTTAGTTCTTCATTGTCCTCCTCCACCAACTCTTCCACATCCTCCCCACTAACCTCCAACCCCAAGGACTTCCCCAATTCCACAATTGATTCCTCAACTGGTATACTACTCCTCTCAGGGTTAGCCTCAAACCCTTCAAAATCCCTTTTGTCTACACATTCTGGCCACAGTTTCTTCCAAGCAGAGTTCAAGGTTCTCTTAGTCACTCCCTCCCAAGCCTTACCTATAAGGTTTACACAATTGAGGATATTAAAGTGATCCTTCCAAAACTCTTTTAGAGTCAATCGAGTGTCTGTGGTCACTTCAAAGCACTTTTGAAACAGAGCTTTTGTGTACAGTTTCTTGAAGTTGGAAATGACCTGCTGGTCCATGGGCTGCAGGAGAGGAGTGGTATTAGGAGGCAAAAACTTCACCTTAATGAAGCTCATGTCCCCATAAAGTCGCTCTGCCACGTCTGTAGGATGACCAGGGGCATTGTCTAACACCAGGAGGCACTTAAGGTCTAATTTCTTTTCAGTTAGGTAATCTTTCACATTGGGAGCAAATGCATGGTGTAACCAGTTATAGAAAAATTCCCTAGTGACCCATGCCTTACTGTTTGCCCTCCACAGCACACACAAATTATCCTTGAGGACATTCTTTTGCCTGAACGCTCTGGGAGTTTCAGAGTGATACACTAATAAAGGCTTAACTTTGCAATCACCACTAGCATTGGCACACATCAACAAAGTAAGCCTGTCTTTCATAGGCTTATGTCCTGGGAGTGCCTTTTCCTCCTGAGTAATGTAGGTCCTGCTTGGCATTTTCTTCCAGAACAGGCCTGTTTCATCACAATTAAACACTTGTTCAGGTTCCAGTCCTTCAGTTTCTATGTACTCCTTGAATTCATGCACATATTTTTCAGCCGCTTTGTGGTCCGAACTGGCAGCCTCACCATGCCGTATCACACTATGTATGCCACTACGCTTCTTAAATCTCTCAAACCAACCTTTGCTGGCCTTAAATTCACTCACATCATCACTAGTTGCAGGCATTTTTTTAATTAAATCGTCATGCAACTTCCTAGCCTTTTCACATATGATCGCTTGAGAGACGCTATCTCCTGCTAGCTGTTTTTCATTTATCCACACCAATAAGAGTCTCTCAACATCTTCCATCACTTGCGATCTTTGTTTCGAAAACACAGTTAAACCTTTGGCAACAACAGCTTCCTTGATTGCCGTTTTCTTGCCCACAATAGAAGAGATGGTTGATTTTGGTTTCTTGTACAACCTGACCAGGTCGGTGATACGTACTCCACTTTCATACTTATCAATGATCTCTTTCTTCATTTCAATGGGTATTCTTACCCTTTGAGGTGTAGGGTTGGCACTAGAAGCTTTCTTGGGGCCCATGGTCACTTATTTTCCAGAAACAGCACCGAAAACACTGTAATAATACGAAATATTCCGAGTGTATGCTTGAATGTTACCGCGGAGGCTGGCTGGTAAACAATGGCACGGGCGGCACATGTGAGGCTGGCTGAGGGCGCACATTGGACGCGTCTCGGACGAAGGCCGCTGAGCGGGTTTTTGTCCACTATGCGGGGCAAAATTTTAGCGAACAAAGCGTCCGCTATGCGGATTGTTCGCTATGCGGGGGTCCACTGTAATTTAGACGAGAGAAGGGGTTACTAGCCCCTTGCCCCTGGCATTTTAGTTGCCTCTTACAACATGCATGGGTTACAGAGGAAGAATTCTGTTCTACTTCCCCATGGAGATAAGAGGAAATAAACAAGAACAAGAACTAGAAAGAAAATAACAGAAAACCCAGATGGGGTGTGTATATATATACAGTGGACCCCCGCTTAACGATCACCTCCCAATGCTACTAATTATGTAAGTGTATTTATGTAAGTGCATTTGTATGTGTATGTTTGGGGGTCTGAAATGGACTAACCTACTTCACAATATTCCTTATGGGAACAAATTCGGTCAGTACTGGCACCTGAACATACTTCTGGAATGAAAAAATATCGTTAACCGGGGGTCCACTGTATATGCTTGTTCATGTATGTGTAGTGTAACATAAGTGTAACTAGAAGTAGCAAGACATACCTGAAACCTTGCATGTTAATGAGACAGAAAAAAGACACCAGCAATCCTACCATCATGTAAAACAATTACAGGTTTCCATTTTACACTCAATTGGCAGGACAGTAGTACTACCTCCCTGGGCAGTTGCTGTCTACCAACCTACTACCTTGGAATATACAAAATATTCACTCTTATTGAGCCTACTATAGCTACAACAGAATGCATGGACACAAAACACTCTTCGACATCCATCATGTCCATCTCACCCTATGCAAAAATATAATGCACACAAAGGGCCGAGGATCTGGAATTCATTTCCTGAACCAGCAAAAGGTCCCCTGCCTGCAAATCAATTTAGGGCTCTACTTGAAAATCATCTCATCTCCCAAAATTAACTATACCAACACTATGCTAAATCATATAGCCATTTTCAAGCAAATCAAAAATTCCTGAAAAAGTTTACAACCAATTTATCGACTAAACATTAATATACAGTGGACCCCTGCATAACGATTACCTCCGAATGCGACCAATTATGTAAGTGTATTTATGTAAGTGCATTTGTACGTGTATGTTTGGGGGTCTGAAATGGACTAATCTATTTCACAATATTTCTTATGGGAACAAATTCGGTCAGTACTGGCACCTGAACATACTTCTGGAGTGAAAAAATATCGTTAACCGGGGGTCCACTGTATATGTACTTATAATTGTACTATTGTATTACTGTTATTTGTGCTAAATTGTAATGCTGTTTATTTTTTCGATATACTACACCACAACTATACAGTATTTTATTACTATCACTGTTGTAATAAGGAAAATAATGTATAATTAAAATTTACCACTCTTTACCTGTCTAGTCTTAAGTAGTCTGTACACATTAGGATTAGTCTGCCTGAAATGCCCCGGCATGTTAGTGGCTTTCTTTGTACCTAACAACATGTATAAAATGTAAACACACATTGTAAGCTTTGCAAAGATATAAATTTTGTTTTGTTTGTTAGCCACAAACCATGACATATTACCTTACTGCACTTACCTTAATTCGCACCATCATATTAAGATGTCCCTGGCTGTACTGTTCAATAACATCTCTCACATCATAAGGCTTTCTGGCTTGCTGGAATTTCCGTCTTGCAACAAAATATTTAATTTTTCTGATGGCCCTGATAGCGTTTCGGTGTGCCTCTGTCAACCTGCGGAGGAGAGTCCTACAGTGTGTGAGATATTAACATGAAAGAGTAATACTGGTGTGAGATTTGGCTGTGGATAAAGAATATTCCTAAAGTAAAATTGCAACTAATATATATTTGCATACAGACAAATAATTAACAATGATACACAATGTAGGATATTCAGAGGGAAGGGGAAGAGAATTCTTAGATAATTAGACAGAATTTTGATTTCCCATTTATTATATTTATGTGAAGTACAACCTGTGTGGGTCATTTAACACAAGTAGTAGTGGAGGCTTGATCCTCCATCAGATCATAAGATGTATACTCTACTCTTGCAGCCAGCTAGGCTGAGGGAAGAGTCTTTATTTCTCAAGAAGATATGATAGTTACAGTACTAGGTTAACAGTATAATACTATATCTTTCAAGGAAAACCACTGGCTATGCATAGCATTTCAAGTAGCATAAATATACAACCAACAGTAGTAATAAAATTAAAATGTACATGTATTAGACAATGTACATAAATGTAGGACATAAAGTAGAACCTCAATATTCGTGCATCCCTATATTTGTACAATTCAATTCTCGCCCAACTTTCCTTCAAGAAAAATTCAACTCGGTATTCAGATGTTGCCCTGATATTCGACTTAAACAAAATGGTCCATCTGCATGAAGTCCGACAAAAACAAAGCATCGTGCACTCAGTCTCTTGTCAGCTTTCATTCGTTTAGCATCGTTCATACACGCTCCGTGAAACTTTCTGGAGTTTCATTATTGTTTTTTAAATATTTTCACTGAAGATAAGTAATCATGGCCTCCAAAAAAAGAGTAGTGACTGAAACAAGCCTAAATGGAAAGCAGTGAGAACAACAATTGAAATGAAAAAAGAACTCACTGTAAAGTGGGAAAGTGTAACATGTGTGTCGAACCTGGCCACTCAATAAGGTATGGCAGAATCCACTATATTGACCATACTGAAAAACAGAGGCAATAAAAGGGGCTGATGTGGCAAAAGAAGTGAAAATTCTTGCTGTGAAAAAGGACAATGAACTCTGCCTGAAAGAAATTGTGGCCAGACTGTGTGTCAGTCAGAGATTTTGAAGGCTTTGGGGCAGAGCCTGTAGTGAAGGATATTGTTTCTCTGGGCCAGTCCATGGTTTGGAAATGGACAATGAGGATGTGGAGGAGTTGGTGGAGGATCACAAGAATAAGCTCACCACAGAAGAACTTCAAGAGCTGCACAAGGAGCAGCAAGTAGTAGTAGTAGTTGAGGAAATTTTTTCCTCTTTAGAAGAGGGAAGCAGTAAGGGCAACATTTCCACTGAAGAAATTTAAGAACTGTTACTACTGGGCTCAAACACAGAGCCTGGTGAAAAAATGGCATCCTAACATTACTGTTGTGAATAGGAGCATCAACCTGTTCAATGACAATGTTGCTGACTACTTTAATTTTTTTTTTGAAAAGTCATCAAAAGCAAACAGTTTCTTTAACAAAGAGAAAAAATCAAATGCTAGTGAATCCCCATAATCCTCAAGTGCTACTGCAGAGACAGAAAGGAGAAAAAAACACTAGATGGTTAGTTACCTGATGTTTTTATGGAAGGTGACACTGTATAATCCTACGGGTTTAGCGCTTCCCCCTTGATTATAATAATAATAATAATATGGAAGGTGACACCTTTCCTAACAATAACATCTCTCCATTAAATCATTATTAGAAACCTAAAAATGTATGTTTGTATCATAAATTGTACTACCTCGTATTGATAACAGTAAAATATTGAATATTTGAAATATGCCTCAGCATGATAGTGGCTTTCTTTATACCAATCAAATTATGAAATGTAAACACACATTGTAACCTTTGCAAAAAAATAAACTTTTGTTTTGTCTTAGGCTATCAGCACTCTTTAGTATAGGTAAAATGCATTTAGATTTTCATTATTTCATGCATTTATTGTTTTTATAGTTTTCAAATATGATTTTATGCATGCAAATATTTTTATACAGGTTTAAATAAGCAATATTTTCACTTAAAATGCTTCATAATTGGTCATATTTTGGGGTCTGGAACAGATTAATCTAATTTACATTTTTTCTTACGGGGAAAAATTGATTCAATATTCGTACAACTCAATATCTGAATGGAATGGATTAAGTTCGAATATCAAGGTACCACTGCACTTTTTTTTTTTAGCTTAAGATGCTGTGTGGTACTTGTTGCTGATACAGAAAAGTGAGGAGGATCCAGGAAGCTACCTTGGGGAACACCTAATTTAATTAGATGGGGTGTTGAGGAAGTGCCATTTATGACTGCACAATGTCCATCAAGTAGGACTTGAAGTAGTTGTATGTGTTTCCTTTGATTCTGTGGTGATTAAGTCTGCAAAGAATACTGTGATCAACTGCATCAGAATTGTGATATTTGTATCACCAGCCATCTCCCACTGAGGCAGTGTGGCCCAAAAAAGAAGAAAAAATTTTTCTTCCTTTTACATTTTGTAATTTATACAGGAGAAGGGGTCTCTAGCCTCTTGCACCAGCAATAGGATATTTTTTTCTTTAACCCTTTGACTGTCACAAGCTCCTTTCTGAAACTCATTCTATGTCGAAAAATGTTTAAAAAAAAAAAAAAAAAAAAAATTTTCTTATGAAATGATAGAGAATCTTTTCCCAATGGTAATGACACCAAAAGTACAAAATTTGGTCGAACACTCATGGAATTACGCTCCCGTGAAGTTAGCAGTCTCGGCGACATAAACGCATCGGCGATTTTGCCGACTTTGAGCCCTATTTTTGGCCAATTCCGTTGTTCCAGTTGACCAAACTCATAGCTATTTCTGTAGAACTCCATTTTTCTATCAATTAAGTACAAGAAACCTCCCATTTACCAATCTGAACTACCCAATAAAGTGGTCAGAAATTGGCAATTTGGCCAATTTCACGCTAACTAAAAAAAAAAGATTCCAATTTCAAAATAGGGTCCAGAATAAACAATGTAGACATTCTTGGCACTAAAATAACATATCCTCTGTTCATTAGTCACATCTCAAAGCCCCTCTTATATTACTATTGCTTTCTATTTTGATTTTTTATTCATACAAAAAATAGAAAATTTACTGTTATGCAGACTACTGCATTATTGTAAAAATGGTATAAATAATATCAATGCACTAGTGAAAGAATATCAGACTCCCCAGTTGACACGTATTGGACGTGTGGTGTGATTTGCTTACTCTTGAACATTGGTAAAAATCGAACATTTCTGCTACTTTGAGCTCAATTTCAAGTTCGTTTTCATCGTGAAACTAATGAAAATCATCTCTATTTCTGTAATAAGTTTTCCATTTTATCACGTGAGACCATGAAAACGAGAATACAATGATAAATACTATATGAAAATACACCTCAAAGTCGGCGTTTTAATCCCAAAAAATGGTCAGTTTTTTTTTTCTCATTATGCACTGCGTGTTGCAGGATTTTTTTATATGGTGCACACAGACCCATTCTCTCACATGTGGGCCTACCAGCTTTCTCCTGCTTGATTTGAAGCCGCTAGAATTATTGAGTATATATACGTCTGAAACACTGGCTCGTAAGACGTATATATACGACCAAAACAGTCAAAGGGTTAAAATGGTGCATAAATTGTGTTGAGCATTTTTAGGATCACATCTTTAATGCTATTTTTGGGGGGTTGAATCCAAACCGGCAAGGAGTAACCACATTGGTTAAGTGTGAGTACAGTTGCTTAGGAATTGCTTTTTTAAACTTTTTATAGTATTGGTAGATAAGGCGGTCTGTAATTATTAATGATAGTTCTATCATCTTCATGGAGGAGTGTTATCCTGGCTCTGTTGAGACAGTCTGGAAAGGTTCAAAAGTAATGAAATGGGTGCAGCTTTCATGTAGATAATGGTTTAGTGATTTTAAAAATAAAGCTATTTTAGAGGTTGTGGTAGAAGCCAAGTAGGAGTAGTTTGGATAATTATCATTCAGATAGCTACTGATGTTGGTATGGGCTTCTGGGAGGTTTGCTTTGCAAGATTAAATCCTATTGTAGAATTTTTTTTTCTTTAACACGCTGGCCATCTCCCACTGAGGCAGAAAATAAATTAAGTTTATTCACAGTATCAGTAGTTGAGAAGGTTGGAAATGCAGTTGAATGACAAATGCTGAGTGCTCTCTTGGAGACAACTTTGGGAAACAATTAGACAGAGTAACATTTCTGGAGGGTCATGGTTGGTACAATCTAAGGAGACAAAGGAGAAGAGCATCTAAGTGGATGAATATTAAATTATTTTTTTAAGATTGAAGGCAAATTCGTTTCTAGAAAATGATAGTTGCATTTTAAAAGTAGGAGGTAACTACCATTATCTCTTAATGATAATTTCAGGCCTAACTTTAGTTAAGCATGGCTTAAACTAGTAGGCCTCTTATGAGTTACCACTTCAAAAATCCTGGGATACTCAAGCTAAGCTATGATGTCAAAATTAAACTTACGAGGTAAAACCCTGAGGTTCATCAATGTCAAGATCTATTTCATCGGAGGCTACCTCCGTCACTGAAGATGCCTGACTATGGAGGGTAGAGCTCCTGGGCTCTCGCCGGGTCCGATTTGGGGTCCCTGCTGTTGAGAAGGAAAGAAAAGTCATATAATTTTTGTTTATTTAGCTGTACTAAACCAAAAGGTAATAAGTAAATATTAATTTATATTTCTAAAGAGTCAACAAAACTTTCTCATATTTTAGTGGCTCTTTGCATTAACATTATTAACTTAATTTAGGCAGCTGAGGTTAACTTGTATACTTAAATCATAATTTCATTAAATCACTTTAAAAATAGGAACAGAGAATTGTGAAAGTAATGTAGGCTCTTTACGTATTGGTTGAAACTAATAAGTAATATTTGGTATACAGTAAATTCAGAATCATTATTAATTAAAATATATTTACTCTGATCAGGATATTTCAGTATTCATTTATGAAGCCATCATTGCAAAGTTTTTATTAAATAATCATTAAGCTGACACACACACAAAATGAAGATTAAAAAGTCCCATGAAATAAAAAATACAGTAAACCCTTGATTTAATGGAGTAAAGGTGGGGGAGCAGGTAGCTGGTAATGGTATTCGTGGTGGATAGAAATGACACTGTTTTGCCCTGATCCCAACAATAACAGACAATTCTGTAACTAATAGACTTTGTCTAAATCAACTGACTCAGCCAATTTTGTCTCATATTTCTTGACCCGTGTGGGTTTAGTGCTTGGTTTTGATTATGATAATAATGTCTCATATTTCTGAAGTCTGAAAATCAAGGTCCACTGAATCGAGGGTTTACTCTACATAAGGAATTACAGTGGAATCTCTACTACAGCATCCACCCCTTAACTGAAACCCCTCCCCCCCAAGACCCTCCCCACTGCTCTGTGGTGGAGGACCAGTTGCATCACACATAGGCAGGTGTGTTTGCAACTGTCACTAGCAGTCATACACACAGTGCATGGGCTTTATTCCCACATCTTTGTTACACCAACTGGCCATGACAGACTCCAAAGTATTTCTTCAGTTTGATTATAGCTCCAAGCAAATCATAAATGTGCCCTTTCAAGTTATCCCAATAATTAACATCATCTTTTACTCATAGTCCAAGATCACACTATTTATGAAAAATAAGTGCCAATAATGTTTAAAAAAGAGTGTGCACATTGATTGTGATAACAATTAAGATGAGATAAGATTTCTTTGGATTTTTAACCTGGAGGGTTAGCCGCCCAGGATAACCCAAGAAAATCACTGTGTCATCAGGGACTCTTGTCTTATTTCCATTAGGGGTCCTTCAATCTTGTTCCCCAGGATGCAGTCCACACCAGTCGACTAACACCCAGGTACCTACGTGCTATCACGGGACACTCGCCTTCCTCACCTTTCCCCTCCCTCCACTCTATGCCACTGAAATTAAATTTTTTCACTCCTTCAGGGGGATGTCTTGATGCCACTGAATGGCTGTTCATCCTAGAAATTGGGCCCACCTTACTCTTCCTCAGAACAAGCCTGACTGCCTTCTATTTTCCTCACAGGTTTAGTGTCTCCCTATGAAAGTCAAAATAAACTTTTAATCACCAAGAAACATGCTATTTTTACTGATGAAGGGCTGCCATTTTGGTTCCCGGTACTGTCTTTTGCTACAATAGTCTTAGGGGATTGGGAGAAAATTCTGGCTAGTTGCAAAAAATCAACTACAGCTATGTATACATGGCCATGAAGTGTAGATAGTAGAGGTTCCTCTGTAGAAGAAACTACTACATGTTTGTAGATATTAGATTATTATGTATAGTAACATATGAAAAATACTGACATCATTTTTGTATAGGGACTAACACTAGGGAAAAGAGGAATTTATGTCTCTCTATATTTATACAGACTCACAGACATTACAACATATGTTTTATAAAGATTTACAAAAATGTTAGGTACAAAAATTGTCTCACCTCTGAAATGCTATAAAAGATGCAATTTTGAAAATTAACAAATCAAGCTTCACTGGGACCACTGCATATCATTTATAGAAATAATATAGCTTGTTTTATGTTGCAGTATTATCAGCATCAGTTCAATTAGCAATTATGATTTTTTTTATATAAGCAATGTTTATATTCTTTTAATTAAAACATTTAATGCCTCAATTAATCCTTAAACTGTAGCAGGTTGTGTATTGTTAGCTACCTCCTGTGTGGGGAAATTTTGAAGAAAAAAAAAAAAAAAAAAAAAAGTTTTAAAGAACATAATTTCTAAATAAAACTGAGAAGAAAAATTAAATCAAGGGAAAACTAACAGTTGTATGTGATGTTAAAGGTGGTGAAAAATGATCAGTCTGCAGCAACAGCAGCATAACTATGCATATCTGTACTGAGCCTCTTCAATTTACAGATGCCAAATTGAATATTTTTAACCTTTTTTTTTATTTCCAATATTTGACACTATTTAAATATACGTATTTCTTATGATATTAGATGTTTGAAGGTGAATTAGCACTCAAGCATGGGGATGATATGTTATTTTTTGAAAGTTGGACAATGAGCAAGGTAACATTTATGAAGGAACTTAAGTCCTGGAGGTACAGTGCCTGCACTCTGAAAGAGGAGTGGGATGTTGCTGGGTGGAGGGGCATCCAAGCTGCAACACTGGCACACACCTGGTAAAACTGACGAGTAAGTAATGGTGAAAGTGTCTTTTTTTTTTTTTTTTTCAGGTCATGATACCTTGATGATAAATGGCCAGTGTTGAAAAAATAATGGCATTAAGATTAGTATTGGAAAAGGAAGGTACTGTATATCTCTGCAACAGTAGTGTCTCTACTGTCAATAAGTGTTCATTCAAGTTGCAATAATATTTTAAGCCTGCCCGTAATGCTATGCATTCAAGTGGCTTTGGCATGCTGCATTTTACTGTATTCTTTTGTACTTCACTGTATCATGTTCAAATTAATAAATAAATAAATAAATATTAAGTATCAACAAAAAATTTTTTGGAAATAATAAAGATGATTAGAAGAGAAAGTTTATACTGTATTTAAAATACAAATATTCTTTACAATGGTCTCAAGAGCACAAAGGTATTATGGGCACAAAAAATCATAATACAGTATTGTATGCAGAATAACTACTGAGAAAAAAAATAGTGAAATTCCAAGCACTTTCATGATTTCTCATATTATCAAGGAACTATATAGTTCCTTGATAATGTGAGAAATCACAAAAGGACTTGGAATTTCACAATTTTTTCACAGTGGTTATTCTGCAAATTGTGTTATCACCTGTTTACTGTGATCTTATTGAACAGTACAGTATGTATGTATGTAGATTTAACCTAGGATAACCCAATAACGTCAAACAATATAACTTCCTGTCCTCTCTGTTACAAATTGTAATAAACTGTAATAAATTTAGGGCAAATAAGGCATCTTCCTGCTAGTTGCATACACTGTTTGCCGGTACAGATGTCTCCTACCAACAAAATCCTCTGACGTATGTGCACTACCAAAGCAAGTGTTACCCATGATGCACTGTGTAGACCCACATAGGCCAACATTTTTTTTCATAGTTACAAGGGGGAGGTAGGTGACCTAAACAGCTAAGCTGAGGCCTAAAATGGCTCAATATATATTTACGTGTAAATATTCATCACCCATGGGTTGGTGCCCTGCATAAATTCTTGTTGCACACAATTAAAGGGTTAACTGCTAAGCATTAATCATTGTCAATCATAAAAATCAAATGATATTATGTAGGTATATAAGAAGCATTATATTATACTGTGCAACATCACCAGTGATCAATATGCTGAAATACTATCAACTAATTCCTTTACAGCTGCTGCCACCGACTACTGGCTACATACAACACAAACTGCCAAGGTAGGACAGAGCAGAAGATAAGTAACACTGTATGTAATTATTCAATTACACCACTGAATAAAAATAATAAAAGCTGTTTTTAGATGTTATGTATGTATTAACTCCACATTAAGCTAAATTAACTGCTATATTAAAAGAAAATACAACACTATTAAATACATATCAAATATTATTCTTATTTAATACAACTGCATTAAAATAAGTACTTTATAATCCTGTTCTATCCTGCTTTATTTGGGCACAATACCATCTAGTACACAACTTACCAGTACACTCGTAGCTGCGAGACCTAGACAATCCCCTGACCCGCCCAGGATTGCCCAGATGGGTGGTGGGCGGTGCCACTGGTATTTCCGTGATGGGCGACACACACCCGAGCATGCCCCTCAGGCGAGCCATGGACGACCATCGCCGCGCCACCTCCTCTACACACATGCAACAGATGACATCACCACACCACATCAATACACGCTGGCGCTAAACTACGCCACACCAGCACGCCCATTCCTACACCCGCCCTGCACCTCTATATACACAGGAAAAAAATGTCAAAAAGGTGCTGCTGCCCTCTCTTTTTATAGCAGGTGAGGACGAGTGGGGCGGGAGTGAGGCATCAGGCGGCTGGTGGAAGCCTTGCAACAGGGACATAACACTTGATTACAGAATCGAGCTGCGACAACACACAAGGCTCTCACGACTTTCGGTGTGGGTAAATACAAGGCTTGAGACATGGAAGGCACCAGCTACACTGTCTTAGCTCAACCACAGCTAAACAAGCACTACATGGGCCTACATCAACACATATTGCATAGTAGCCAAAATTGAAATGCAGACACTCTTGTCACAAGTAGTCTGTGTAAATCTTGTTAGTACAAACTTGGATTTCAAAGAGTAAAGTGTGATGATGGAAAAATCAAACTAAATAAAAGTAACACTAAGTCTAAGTGCTGTAAAACTGCATATTAGGTAGATGGTTTGAGTAAATTTTTTTAAATCTCTTGGATTAAATCCTTACATAAACACAGCTCATGGTTGATAATGATTTGAGAACATTCAGTAAATTAACAAGGAGCAAAGACATGTACAATGAGGCATGACTAGTAAGGTATGCACAAAGACAATCATAATGTATCAACATCAAGGTTTCCTATCACAATAGGAGGCTTTACTGTCCTACCCTATATCAACATCTTATCTCTTGCCTGTATCTCTTCCATCTCCCTGCCCCTCTATATCTTCCTTAAAAGCTATTTCCTTTTGATATTTCACAAACCTGCCCTAGGTTCCTCAACATAGAAGACCATGTCGCCTTCGCTGTCTCGTCTGCTGGAGCTTTCAGGAGCTGATGAAACATCCATCTTGCTTTTGGATTTCCTTCTCCGTAAAACACTTGCTCTCTTGGCCATCTAGAGGAGAAATTCAAAATTAGGCAATCCTTTACAGTGAAACTGAAAAGTATTTACTATTAATGTTCGATTTTTTATCAGCAATGTGTCAGTACATACAAAAAATATTTGTATTACGAGAATATATGAGACAGCAATATATGAAGACAGGCAATATTACTGAATTATAGCATAAATTACTTTTCTAATAAGAATGTTACTGAAATACACTACAATACATTCACTGAATTACTAGAGTAGTTTTTCTCAGTAGGTTTATCTACTAATCAAATTAAAGCAATGAGCAATGAAGAAGGCATCTTCCAAACATGCATAAATCAACAAGCATATGCCTGAGAGAAATTTTGAAAATGCAAAATTTAAGGCCTTTGCAAGTTATATCAATCAAATTTAATTATAACAGATGCTCATACACTTGTGCAGTTCATAAGTATATTTAATATCAATGTAATATAATAAACAAATGTGGTCTCCTAATGTTCTTAGTTGTGAAAATATTAACCCTTAAACTGTCCAAACAGATCTATGTTCACATGCGTAGTGCTCCAAAAGTAGATCTATGTTTTTTTACATATTTTCAAATATAACAAAAAAAAAAACGTAGATCAAAGTTATTTTTACACGTTTTCAAATGTAAAAAAAACAAAAAGAAGAGCTACGTTTTTTTACATACTTTCAAATGTTGAAAAAACGTAGATCTACGTTTGGACAGTTTAAGGGTTAAATTAACTATGTGGTGATGGTGTAACAGTATCAATAATTAACAATGTACTGATGGTTTAACAGTATTAATAATTAACAATGTGCTGATGGTTTAACAGTACAGCGGACCCCTGGTTTTCAGCCGGTAAGGAAATCACACAATTCGAGTTTCGAGCACTTTTTTCGGCAAAATTTCCCCCCAGGTTTCATACATTCCCTCAGAAATTGTACCAGACGTGTGCGCTTGGGCTTCTCATACATTGGTGACTCACTCTTGGACATATTAAATGTCTTATTTTAAGTTAACATAGACATTTTCATTAATCCATCTATGATATTTTCTTCAAAATTATGTAAGAAACACGTTACATAGCATATAAACGTGTTACTCATTCACTCAGTGTCCCTCTAGTCTTAAAGCCATAGTAATACTAATTTTTTTCAACAACATAATATTACATAATAATCACTGTTGGCATATTAAATGTCTTATTTTAGTTTAATATAGACATCTTCATTAATCCATCTATTATATGTTTTAAATTATGTAAGAAACACATTACATAGCATATAAACATGCAATGTTTATATGCGGTGGAGGGTAAACATTTCATTTTCTCTGGTCCAGCATTAGAGAAAACTGTATGAATCTGGGTTGGCCCACGAACCACCCTTAATACATAAGCTTTTGTTTACAATTCTCGGCATGAATTATTCATTACTTCTCGCTTTATTTATGATGGCATCTAAAGGTAGTTGTTAGAAACGATTAAATTCAGTGAACATAGTATGTCGATGGTAATAATATGGCTGCAAGCCGTAGTGTATGTAGCCGATAGGTATACACTGGCATGCAGTCCGCCTGGGACTACAAATAAATACAGTGGACCCTTGCCCAATGATGGCATCGTATAACGTTAAATCCTACTAGCGATACATTTTAGCGCAAAAATTTTGCCTCGACCAACGCGATTCGTTCCGTTCGAGACACGTCCACGTGTGGCCTGCGCAGTGTTTACAAGCCAGCCACCGCGGTCGCATCCAAACATACAATTGGAACATTTCATATTATCACAGCGTTTTTAGTGATTGCACCTGCAAATAAGTCACCATGGGCCCTAAGAAAGCTTCTAGTGCCATCCCTGTGATAAAAAGGGTGAGAATTAGTATGGAAATTAAGAAAGATTTTGAAGGGTTTGGGGCTAACCCTGAGATGCCTATGCTAGTTGTGGAATCCACTGTGCCTACTTCAAAGATTAAGGAAATGTGTGCAAAGTGGGTTGAACTGCAAACCTTTATGGATGAAAATCACCCTAACACAGCTATTGCAAGCCGTGCTGGTGACTATTACAATGACAATGTTGTGGCCCATTTTAGACAAATCGTAAAGGAACGGGAGATACAGAGCTCTATGGACAGATATGTTGTGCGACAGATGTCCAGTGACTCTCAAGCTGGTCCTAGTGGCATTAAAAGAAGGGAAGTAACCCTGGAAAAGGACTTGACACCTCAAGTCCTAATGGAAGGGGATTCCCCTTCTAAACACTAACACCATCCACACTCTCCCCTCCTCCCATCCCATCAATCATCACCAGATCTTCAATAAAGGTAAGTGTCATGTAATTGTACATGTCTACTTCAGTTTGTGTGTATTAAAATTAATATTTCATGTGGTAAAAAATTTTTTTTTTCAATACTTTGGGGTGTCCGGAACGGATTAATTTGATTTCCATTATTTCTTATGGGGAAAATTAACTCGATTAACGATAATTTCGACTAACGATGAGCTCTCAGGAACGAATTAATATCACTGGTCGAGGGTCCACTGTACTACTCACCAACGAGAGTCTTCAATAAAGGTATGTAATGTTCATTTATCATTAAAATTAGTCATTTATATTTATTTCTCATTGTTTTTTGTATGTAAAACTACAGTTATTCTCTATAAAATGTATTTTTTGTTAATAATTTTGGGTGTCTGAAACGGATTAATTGGATTTACATTATTTCTTATGGGAGATATTACTTTGGTTTTCGGCCATTTCAGATTTCGGTCAACCTGGAACGGATTAATTACGAAAACTGGGGGTCTACTGTATCAATAATTAACAGTGTGTGTTGAAAGAAAGGTGTGTTGATGGTTTAACATCATCAATAATTAACAATATGTGCTGATGGTTTAACAGCATCAATAATTCAACATAGTAACTGAATATCACTTGTATAAATTTTCAGTTAAAAGTGATTCAATTTCTCCTTCAGTGGGAAGGAAATGGGTACCTTGAGACTGGTAAAGGGCTCCTGATCCAACAAAGAGTTCTTCTCCCCTTAGATCACATATAGAGTAAGAATCAGTATTAGTCTGCCCAAAATGCCTAGGCATGCTAGTGGTTTTCTTTTTAATTAATACTTTATAACATGTAAACCACACATTGTAAGCTTTACAAGGAAATAAACATCGTCATTGTCATCTGATTACCTCCCATTCTCTAGGCATTGGTATGTCCCTTATAAGGGGAGGTTAGTACTTTAAATGCAATTTGTTTCATTCTTAAAGACTGCATGATACAGTTATTTTTAATGTGTGTGCAAATATATTGAACAATTAATGAGAGCTTTTACTATATACACCAGGGCCCAAGACTGTTCAATTGCCTCCCAGCATACATAAGGGGGATTGCCAATAGACCCCTGGCTGTCTTTAAGAAGGCACTGGACAGGCACCTGAAGTCAGTACCTGACCAACCAGGCTGTGGTTTGTATGCCAGCTTGCATGTGGCCAGCAGTAACAGCCTGGTTGATCAGACCCTGATCCACCATGAGGCCTGGTCTCAGACCGAGCCACAGGCAAGTTGACCCCCAAAACCCTCTCCAGGTAAACTCCAGGTAAACCTCTTGTTTATGAATGTGGAAAAAAAAAAAATGTAGACTTACAGTCTTACACTTTAGCTAATATGAACTTGCAGCCTTAAACATTAGTTGTCCTAAAGTCTTTCTCCTCTCTCCTGTTTGTAAGATAGACACTGTCTGGTATTCCTGTACTGATAGCGACTCCATACAGCTCATTTTGGGTGAATTGCACAGACAAACTCAACATGGGACATATTTCTGAAAATGCTTACCTGAGGTCAGAGGAATGTTGAGTGCAGCTTCAGAGAGCACTGAGCTAACAAAGAAATGTAATAGTTTACATATGGATGAACCAGGTGCAAGATGAGATAAAGAAGTGTATATAAAATACCCAGCTCACACATCTGAATTGCCACTGAGCTTGGTGAGGGATGCGAATGTAGGAACAAGAGATAAGAATAGAGAAATGATCGCTGTCATGTAAATCATCTATTACTGCCCAACCAAAATCTAGAGGAGGACTAGATAAAGCAATCTACACACAAAAAGTAAGTGTCCAAGGGTTGAAATGTGTGATGTTAAAGTAGATTCTCACTGAGATTTGTAAGAGAATTGATGTGAGAAAATACTCTAACTGTAGTCGCAATGTGACCCTTCCCTAAACGATTGATGAGCATTAAAATCTCTTGACAGAAGAAGCAGTGTAGGTAATTCTGAAAATAAACACTGCAGATTAAATTTAGACAAAGGACATAAGGGAGAAGATACAATTTGTCCAAAGAGACAAGAGCTGCAGTATACTGAAGAGAAGAATGAATGGAGAGTTGTGACTATGGGACATCATTATGTAACAGAAGTGTACTTTAACTTTAGGAGTCATCAGGAAGTCTGGTGAATGTAAGAGTACACCTCTAGAGGTAAAAAGACCAAATGTATTAGGAGTTTAGATTCTTGAAAACCAATGCATACAGGGAAAAATCAGGAAAGCATATGAGTTCTCCTTGATTACCCCTGTATCACTGTTCCATTGTAAAATGGACATTATTGCAAGTTACTAATATAGCGGTAAATGATAAAGAGTAGAAGACAAGAGGCAGTTGCCTTTGTAAGTGGAGTTGAGTAATGGCATGTTGGTAAGATAAGTGCAATTTTTCTTTGATAAAATAAAGAACATGATGTCCTTGATTCAGCCAATTTTCAAGGTGTTACAGCCACATTGAAAAGTTAGTATTTGTGAAAAGCACTGCCACAGAACAGACAATAATGATGCAAGGAAGTCAACAATTACAGAGTTCTAGAGAAATTACCATAACTGACTGTTTTAAGCAGCTTATCCTGTAGCCAAGCTTCATGAGAATAATTTCAAGCTGAATTAGGCTGAATTAGTACCATAAGAATCAGTGTCTAGGTAGTAGGTTGGTAGACAGCAACCGCCCAGGGAGGTACTACCGTCCTGCCAAGTGAGTGTAAAACGAAAGCCTGTAATTGTTTTACATGATGGTAGGATTGCTGGTGTCCTTTTTTCTGTCTCATAAACATGCAAGATTTCAGGTACATCTTGCTACTTCTACTTACACTTAGGTCACACTACACATACATGTACAAGCATATATATACAGACAACCCTCTGGGTTTTCTGCCATTTTCTTTCTAGTTCTTGTTCTTGTTTATTTCCTCTTATCTCCATGGGGAAGTCGAACAGAATTCTTCCTTCATAAGCCATGCGTGTTGTTAGAGGCGACTAAAATGCTGGGGGCAAGGGGCTAGTAACCTCTTCTTTTGTATAAATTACTAAATTTAAAAAGAGAAACTTTCGTTTTTCTTTTTGGGCCACCCTGCCTTGGTGGGATACGGGCGGTTGAAAAAAAAAAAAAAAAAAATCAGTGTATAGGAAACTATAACCTGGATTCATCAATGTCTTCCAGGATACACAGCATGGAGTTCTAAATGTATGTAGAAGCATCATGGACCATGCCAGGAACTTTGAATTTGAAGAAATCAACTTGGAAGATATAAAGTTGTTGGAATCTAATGAACAATGCCTTTCCAATGTATAGTTGATACTCCATGCCATGATTACAGCATGATTATTATTATACTTAGTGAAAAGTGATAGACCCACTAGGGTCACACAGTGCCTGAGGAATGGGAGGTAATGATATCTGACTCGATAAATTGCATGAGAAATCAAATTCCTCAGATCAAAAGTCTCTGACCATCAACAGGGAGCCTCCTTTAATTAGGAGGATCACAGCATGAGATGAATGTCACTGTACTACAAGGTGCCGTACTTGAAAAAATTATGATCTGTACAGTCTTCACATGGCATATTTTCAGATAAATTCCTCTACAGCCAGGACAGTCTTAAAGACTACATATGGAGCTACAGTATGGAGCACCATTTAGGGTGTCCCACAAAACATTTTTCAGGTAATATTAAATTTTTCAGAGCATGTTTTTTCTGGAGGATGTAAATGTATGAGTGCTAAACTGGTGGTACAGAACTGCATACCTAAGTGACCAAGAATCTTTTCAAATATGCCATAGATACAACATGGATTAAGCCCTAACATGTATATACCAGGCTCATGTGCCTATATGTGTTTTACTGACTAGAAAGCAATTCATACACATATATTCATGCACATGCATACATTTGCGCTTTTCCACTAAAATATAACAAATTTATACATCGAAGGCCACAAACGACACTAATAATAGGACTGTATCTCACACTTAAAATACATTATCAGTATTAGTGTGTACTATACTAATATTTGTAATACAAGCTTGTGTTCTTTCATTTCACAAGTCATACATTTCCCACACTGCATTAAAATAAACTGTGCTACGCAAAATTCTGACTACATTTTCTCACTAAAACGTTTAAACTGCATAATGTTGGAAGGGGAAATGAATGTGTATTTGCTGCAAAGGGCAATAGTTTAGACTATGGATAAACAAAATGAAAGGGGGGAGGGTTGCTATGGTGTCCAGGGTTACAACAATACTTCACCTTGCTTAGTGGTGTATTCAGAGAACTCTCCTGCAAGGACATTAGCAGTAACAGTAAGATATAATAAATAAACTTTAATTCATAAGCACAAGTCTTGAAATTTTATATTACGTTCAGTAAATCTGTTATAACTATCTTTTGGACAACATTTATATAAGAGAAGAGCATACTTTTTAGTTTGTTAATATCTGGCATGATAGTTAAACTGCAAGATGCAAATTACTGATCATCTGTAGGATGCATTCTTATAAATATACTTCACTTGAAAAATAAAAGTTATATGCACATTTACAATTAAAAAAAATTAGCCCCAAAAAAAAGCGAACCAAAGAGAATGATTGTAAATACTCTGATCGAATTGAAAGTACATCATGCATACATAAAGTTATATTTCTACAGCAACAAATGCCATAAATATTATGTGCTTTCAACTAAACAAGTCTAAGGAGCATCATCTTAAAAAGTTTGATTATCATTTTATCTTTTCTACATTCTAACAGGCATCAAAGATTAAGATACTCTATTCTAAACTGATTTATTTCAAGATAAATCTGAATTGTTAAAAAAAGTATAGTGTACAATGACAGAGTTCATTTTAAGTTCCACTAAATCTAGTGGTTAATTTAGTTAATGATCTTATTTCTTTACTCTGCAGATTTCTGTCAGTGAAAGAAAAGCTTGATCTCATTGCAAACTAACTCAAATTTGGTGTCAGTAAGTACAGCAAATTTCATTATAAAATTTCTAAAAGTAATACCTAATACTAACACAGCCCTAATACTAAGAAGCTGTAATAGAACTCGGAAAAAAAAAAATTAATTCTTAGCTGAAGAAATTGAAGTACATACACACCTTGCTTAATGGCGTCGACTGAGAGTTATTGTTGGTATTTGGATCTTTCATGTGAATCTGCCATGTAGCTGTTGAATTGAAGTGTTTATCAGCAGCATAGCATCGCCACAAACACTGGATCAACATGGCAGCTGCTGGGATTTGCCGATTGAAGTGCTTCTGGCGCTGCTTCTGCTGCACTTTGAGTGCAAACCCAGAGCCCAGGATACCCTGTGGAAGAACAGGTGATAGTAAAAAGCAGTCACGAACTATGTCTGAAAAAACAAGTACAGCATATCAAGGTGCATCTGAGGGCACTTCATATACAGGTGCTCCTTGACATATGATGGGTTTGTTCCAATGTTACCACATTGTAAGTCGAAAATAATGTGATATGATAAATATATCAAATAATTACTGTAGCTAACTAAATATGAGTATTGATTAGTAAATAAATGAATACAAGTTACGGACTTGCCACCTTCATGCTGGGTAATTACCCTGAGTTTCATCTCTTAAGTAATTGCTTTTGCACCATCGTAAAGTCGAAATATCACAAGTCGAACCCTTGTAAGTCGAGGAACATTTGTACGTATACTACTGTACTGCACATTCGGCAATAGTCACAAATAGCTGCATATAGGTAGATGCAACAATCACACATTTTTTCAAGCCTATGGCAAGTCAATGGGAAGTGTGAAAATACATGTATACATGTAATGATCATAGATGAGGTGTAATTGATCTGAGCATGCTAATATTTGTCAAGGTCAAGTTGTGGGGTTTGCTTAGCAAGAAGATTTCAACTAGTTGAAAAATCCCTGGTGTTCTTGGTTCATCTGAGGATTAATCGTAAATTCATGGCTCTTTGAGAGAACAATATCAATGTTATCCATGAGTCCAGGAACATCCTTGACCTGAATGCCATAGAAAATTGTTAAGAGTGAAATGAAAGTAAAGCCCTATTCCAAAAAACACATCAGTGTTACACTTGACTGAAGAGATAGAAAATGGATTCAAGAAATGGATGTGACTTTCTAATTCAATTCCTAAATGCCTGAAACTGGTAATCAAATTACACGGGAGCATAAGAAATTTATTTTTTCTTAAGACTTTTATCTTATGTTACTAGAAATTCTTTTGCAATTTGGCTGTGACCTAACATTATTTGCAGAGTCTGTACACTAAACAGTAAAGTTCTTAACATAAAAGTGCTAAACAGGAAGACAAGGAAAATCCCAGAACCTCCATACAGTTTGGCCAATACATAAGGGTTTAATTAAAAAATTCAAAGGAAATATTTGTGTACATGTTCATATTTCTATAGGTAAATCATATAACCACGTCGCTAAGAAGAGATGAATGATATACTTACGGCAGGAAGTGCAAAGAATGATATAGCAAAAACGCTGAAGCAGGAGGCAACAATTTTTCCCATCCACGTCCTGGGAACAGTGTCACCATACCCTATTGTTGTTACAGTTATCTGAGGAAGGTGAATTTAAGTCAGTTCTCTGAAACATTTGCAGAACAGCTAATGGTACCATAACTACAGTCACTCAAGTCATCAGCTGTAACTGACTTATCTGCAGCATTACCCCAAAGTGTTCAGAAATGTTTATCAGATGCAAACATGATACAGTACTGTAGTGTATACAAGGTGCTATCAAGTGAACTTTCATGCACTTCCTGGTTGAAATATAGCAGCAGTGTACATCAAAGTGCAGTACACTCCTTTGTGAAGTAGTGTAGCCAGTTTCAGTGCAGTCATCATTCCACTGAGGTTCAATGGGCATTTTAGTCGTGTTGTCAGTGCGTTGTTGCAATTTTTTTTGTAACAGACTGAAATAGTTGAAAGTGCAGTGTGTGTCCGAGTTGTTGTTCAAAGCTAGTGAAACTCTCAAAGTGCTTCAGCGAGCATCTGGCGATGAAGCAATGGGTTAGATAGTGTTATGAATGATTTTCTTGATTCAGAGCATGACAAATGCCAACTGAGGATGATGAATGCTCTGGTATACCTTTACCTTTGATGTACCTTTGAAGAGTTTCGAGAGTTTCACTACTCAGTGGTAAAACAGGTGGGACATGCACCTTTGACTACCCCAAAAAATGCCACACCCACATGGCAACAGGAGAGTGCAACTTCCCCTCCTGTAACTTATTTCACCCAGAAATGTGTCACTCATCAATCCATAAAAGAAAATGCTACAATGCATACTGCCAGGCACATCATCTAAGGGGGACAAGAAGACACATACCAGCCAGTCTATGGGAAACAAATGAGGGGAGCCACAACCCCTCTAGGGACAGAGCTTTTTTCAGGGCCAAGAGGGAAAAAAAGACTGGCAAGAAATGACAATTATCCTACACCAACTGAAAAGACTTCTGGAGCAGAGGCATGGACATTGGCCTCCACTCTAGAACAACAGATATTAGAGGAAGCAAATAAAGCCCCACTAAATTCCACCAATATAACAACATTTGCCTTTGCTAACATACAGGGTCTAAAGCCATCAAAAAACAACAAAATTCCTTACATCAAGGGACTGCTCACGGAGTCAAATGCAATGTTTGCAGCATTCACAGAGACCCACATAAAGGATCATTATGACAACGAAATATGGATCCCAGGTTATAACCTATTCAGATGCGACAGACTAAACAGGCAAGAAGGGGGACTGGGTTGGCTTGTACGTCACAGAGTCGCTCATTTGCTCAGAACTACTAAACACCTCAAATGATGCGGTTGAAGTCTTGGTAAAGACTGAAAACCTAAACCTTGTCATTGTGGTTGTATAAAAGTCTCCAGATGCAACTCTCCAGCAATTCCAAGAGCAGCTTTTGAAAATTGACCACTGTCTGGCAAATCTCCCAACTCCTGTCCTAAACATCTTACTACTAGGAGATTTCAACTTGAGACACCTAAAATGGAGGAGTATAGCAAACGATATTTTAGCAGAGATCACCCCAGGAGGCAGCTCAGATAAAAATTCACACATAAACACACACACGAACTATGAAATCTCTGCACCAAATTCACCTTAAATATTTAAGCCTACAAGACTAGAAAATACACTGGAACCCATCTTCACTAACAATGACGATCTGATACGTAATATAACCATATCAAAGACAATACACTCAGATGACAACATAATAGAGGTACAGACATGTATGCACAGGGCTCCTGACCAGCAAAATGTGATCAGTCATGAAGGTCTCTTCACAAAATTCAGTTTCAATAACAAAAACCTACAATGGGACCAAGTCAACCATGTCCTAAATGAAACAAGCTGGGAAGATATCCTAAACAACACGGATCCGAACATTTGCCTAGAAAAAATGAACTCTGTGGTTCTTGAGATCTGCTCAAGACACATTCCATTAAGAAAAAGAAAGAGAAGATGTAAACTAGAAAGAGAGAGACGCTCCCTATACAGATGAAGGCGAAAAGGCAGAGCTACTGAGAGGGTCCAATATATCTGAAGTACGAAGGGAGGCACTGGTCAGTGAAATTACAAATATCAAACTTAAGCTGAAGGAATCTTACAGGAGACAAGAATCTCAGGAAGAACTAAAAGCCATAAAGGAAATTGAAAAAAATAACAAAATACTTCTCTTATGACAAATCTAAGGAAAAAACAACATCCAGTATTGGGCCCCTGCTTAGGCAGGATGGGACATACACAGATGGCAGCCAAAAAAATGAGCAAGATATTAGTCCCAATACGACTCAGTGTTCAGTGAGCCGCTACCCAGACTAAGGGTCAACAATCCAAAGGAATTCTTTATGAATGAAACACAAAATTTGGTCATATAAAAAATTTCAGATATTATCCTAACTCCACAAGACTTTGAGAAGGCAATAAATGACATGCCCATGCACTCTGCCCCAGGCCCAGACTCGTGGAACTCCGTGTTCATCAAGAATTGCAAGAAGCCCCTTTCAGTTGCCTTCAGCATTCTATGGAGAGGGAGCATGGACACAAGGGTCATCCCACACATACTTAAAAACAACAGACATAGCCCCACTCCACAAAGATGGCAGTAAAGCAATTGCAAAGAACTACAGACTGATAGCACTAACATCCCACATGAAAATCTTTGAGAGGGTTCTAAGAAGCAAGATTGCCAACCACCTAGATACCCATCAATTGCACAACCCAGGGCAACACAGGTTTAGAGCAGGTTGCTCCTTCCTGTCCCAGCTCCTGGACCACTATGACAAGGTCCTGGATGCTGCTGAGGATAAACAAAATACAGATGTATACACAGACTTTGCAAAAGCTTTCGACGAGTGTGACCATGGTGTAATAGCACACAAAATGCGTGATAAAGGAATAACAGGAAAAGTTGGTAGATGGATCTATAACCTCCTGACAAATAGAACATAGAGTAACAGTAAACAAAGTAAAGTCCCAGGCAGCCATGGTGAAAAGCTCTGTTCCACAAGGCACAGTACTTGCTCCCATTCTATTCCTCTTCCTCATTTCTGACATAGGCAGAGATGTCAGCCATAGCTCCATGTCTTCCTATGCGGATGACACCTGGATTTCCATGGCAGTGACCTCCATCGAAGACACTGCAAGACTCCAAGCGGACATCAACCAAATCTTCAAATTCAAGTTTATTCTCTATAAGGGTTACAATGTGGGGTTTACAGGTTTTGGGTATTGTGTGGTTTACATATTATAAAATACTAATTACAGAGGGAGCCACTAGGACACCTAGCATGGCTAGGCATTTCAGGCAGACTTAGATTAATTCTTAACATTAAATTCTTACAGATTATGGTATTAAGGCTAAGTGCCTACATCATAATTTGTGAGTTTAGCAATGTGAATTCTTTTGTTTTGGCATAATACAAAGTGTCTATATTGGAGTATCATAGGCAAACTTATGACTAGTTAGGATTTATTATTTTAAGATGAAGATTAGTATTTCTGGGTTTATAGTCAGTGGGTGAGTGAGTGTAATTGTGAACCACCAGGTGGTTATCATGTAGTTAGTTGTCGGGGTGTATTAGGGAGATAAGATGTTTTCTAACTGTAGTTTTGAAAGTGATGAATGTGTCTGCAGTTCTAGAGTTTTCAGGTAGGGTGTTCCAGATTTTAGGTCCTTTGAAATACATTGAATTTTTGTAAAGGTTTAGTCGAACACATGGAATGTCATAGAGATGTTTGTGACTGGTGTTATGCCTGTGGATCCTGTCACAACTATCAAGAAAGCATTTTAGGTCAAGGTTAATATTGGAATTTAAGGTCCTGTAGATATAGATTGCACAGTAGTAAGTGTGGAAGTTCTGTACAGGGAGTAAGTTTAGATCTATGAAGAGTGGGGGGGTGTGTTGCCAGGGATGAGATTTAGTGATTATTCTTACTGCGGCTTTTTGTTGGGTTATTATTGGCTTTAGGTGTGTTGCTGCAGTTGAACCCCAAGCACAGATAGCATAGGTGAGGTATGGATATATAAGTGAATGGTATAGTGTGAGAAGGGCAGTTTGCGGCACGTAGTATCGTATCTTGGAGAGGATCCCCACCGTTTTGGATACTTTTTTTGTTATGTGTTGGATATGGGTGCTGAAATTTAGGTTGTTGTCGAGATATAGGCTAAGGAATTTGTCCTCATTATATCTGGCAATTAGTGTTGTCGATCTTAATGTTAAGTCGTGCAACTCCTGCTCTGCTACCAAACAATATAGTAGGTTTTGCCAGTGTTAAGTGTAAGTTTATTGGCTGTCATCCAAGTCGATATTTTGGGCCACTTAAAATAATATGAAGTTCAATGAGGAGAAATTTCAACTACTCAGATATGGAAAACTTGAGGAAATTAAAAATGTATCAGGGTATACGACAAATTCTAACCATACAATAGAGCAAAAAAGAAATGTGAAAGACCTGGGACTGATAATGTCAGAGGATCTCGCCTTCAAAGACCACAACAATGTATCTACCTCATCGGCTAGGAAAATGATAGGATGGATAATGAGAACCTTCAAAACTAGGGATGCCAAGCCCATGATGACACTCTTCAAATCGCTTGTTCTCTCTAGGCTGGAATACTGCTGTACACTAATGGCCCCCTTCAAGGTGGGCGACACTGCAGACTTGGAGAGAGTACAAAGAACTTTCACAGCACACATAGGTATGATAAAGCACCTATATTACTGGGAACAGTTGAAGGTCCTTGATCTGTATTCCCTGGAATGGAGGCGAGAGAGATACATGATAATATACACTTGGAAGGTCCTGGAGGGATTGGTACCAAACCTGCACTCAAAAATCACTCCCTATGAAAGCAAAAGACTCGGCAGGAGATGCAACAATTCCCCGATGAAAAGCAGAGGCGCCACGAGTACTTTGAGAGACAACACAATAAGTGTCCGGGGCCCAAATACTGCCTCCTAGTGTCCTGGTGGGGCTTCACCACGGAAGAAACTGTTTTTACACCTACTGCCTAGCAGCTAGCGTACATGGGGGACAAATTAAGGACCCCAATGGGTTAGACAGTCCTCGATGACGCACTGACTTTCTTGGGTTATCCTGGGTGGCTAACCCTCTGGGGTTAAAAATCCGAACGAAATCTTATCTTATCTTACCCCTGGCTGTCTTCAAGAAGGCACTGGACAGGCACCTAAAGTCAGTACCTGACCAACCGGGCTGTGGTTCGTACATCAGTTTCCATGCAGCCGGCAGTAACAGCCCGGTTGATCAGACCCTGATCCACCATGAGGCCTGGTCTCAGACCGAGCTGCGGGGGCGTTGACCCCCGAAACCCTCTCCAGGTAAACTCTGGTCTATCAGGCTGTTGCTGCTGGAGGCCTGCTGCCCCACATATCCACCACAGCCTGGTTGATCTGACACCTGGTGAAGATGCTTGGTCATCCATCATCAATAACAAACACCAACATTGAAAAAGTGAGGAAGGTTATTCATAAAGATTGTCATTAGAGTATCCAGGACATTGCAAGTGCTGTGGTGAGTGCATGAGGTGAGTGGCTGCAAAATGCCCTGCTTGCTGACTGAAGACCAGAAAGATCATCGTTTTCCGGCCAAAAGCAACATGGTGTTTGTCCCCCTACCTTCCCCTACTCCCCAGATCTAGCCCCCTGTGACTTCTTTCTCTTCGCAAAAATAAAAATGGTACACTACGGGCAGCATTTTAACTACCTTTAAGATAAGATAAAGATAAGAGATTCAAGCGGAATCACAGGCTGTGTTAGATGCTGTTAGAAAAGTTCCAGAAATGTTTCATGATGTGGCAGAGGTGCTGGTATCAATGTACAGTCTGCCATGAAGAGTACTTCAAGGGAGACCACCTTAACCAGGTTAGGTAAGCCTAAACAGTCTTATTTTTTTTTTTCACAACAGTCCAGGAACTTTTTGAAAGCACCTTGTATATGTGAAATTACAGTGTTGTTAATATCTGAAAATTGCAAAAGAAAATTAAGTTTTCAACATGCTATGTCATAATTATTCAAGGTCAAAAACCCTCAATGCAGACTATGAGTTGTTCTTTGAAACTAGTGTAATTCATTACATCAAATTTGAGTGTGGTATAATACAGCTTAACTCAACAATTGCTTGTCACTACTGCATCTCTGTAACAAAATTTTAACATGAATACATTTTAAAATAAAATTTAACATATTGTAATTGTGCTAGGTAATCAAAATTTTAATTAAGCAATAATAGTACAGTACAGTACTTGAAAAATAAGCATACATGTGTGTATACTGGACACTGATATTTTATGTGATTCCCTATTATAATGACTAAAGTATTTTTGATGTTAATATCAAGGTAGACCGGGTCCTTTATAGCCCCCTTAAAGTCAACTGGATTGAACACACAAGGAACTAAGATTACAAATATTCTTACTTGACTACTACAGTACACATACTTGACACTATGACTACACACACTTACCTGACATGACTACTACAGTACACACACTTGGCACTACAAGTACTACAGTACATACACTTGACACTATGACTACTACAGTACACACACTTGGCACTACAAGTACTACAGTACATACACTTGACACTATGACTACTACAGTACACACACTTGGCACTACAAGTACTACAGTATATACACTTGACACTATGACTACTACAGTACACACACTTACTATTCCTCATGATGGTGCTAAGATGACATTTCCTGCTACAGTGTACAGTACATACCACTCCCCACCACAGAACTAAGATTACAACTACTACCACAGTATATACCAATCTCCACTAGAGCTGAGACTATTACTACAGGTCGGCCATCACTAATCCAGCATCATTGGAACCTGTAGTGTGCTGGATTACTGAGTTTGCCAGATTACAGAGTGGTTAGGTTAGAATACACTTAATTAACCTATCATCAGAGACTCTGCTACATCTTCCTCATTTTCATCACTGCTTTCTCCTTCACTGGTTTGCTGCTGTGTCTTTATAACCATCTGTACAATTTCTGATTCAGTATAATGATGAAATTTGAAATTATGCTAGCCGAAATTAGTGCCGGATTACTGATGGAACTGGATAACTGATTACCCGATTAGTGATGGCTGGCCTGTACTACTACCTACCACAATTCCTACATATACTGTACTTACCACACCCCACCACAAAGCATCAGCATAGCTGGAGAAATCACCTTCTTCCTCATCTTCATCATCTTTTTTCTCCGCAAGGTACACAAAATAGGACGAAAATATCAGGCCCAAAAACCCAATGTAAAGAGTTGTTATCAACTCCTGTTGACATACAAAATGAATATTAGATCTATGCAAAGGTAAAATAAAAAATTATCAAATGTATCTATCGCTGTACAACAGGGCTTTACAGTGAAGCTCTGTAAAGCCCTGCTTTACAACGCTTCGCTTTATGGCATTTTGCCAATGCAGTGGGTTTCAATTATACCCATTCTTCATTTATTCAGGCTTCATACAATAAATATATTCACTATCAGTTAAGGACAAAAATATTTTAAGGTAAATAGTGTGTGTAATGTATATATATTTTTTAGGCCTAGCTCTATTAATACATGTTATCAGGCTTTTATATGCATTTGAAAGTGAAAAATGCCATGATTCACTCTACAGTGATTTTTGCTGTACAGCAGTAGCCCAGAACCTAACCTGCTGTATAAGCAGAGCCCTCTTGTACTGTATAATAACCTAAATGACAAAGTATTTAATAACTAAAGGTGTATTTTAACAGCCACTAAGTACATAATGTCATTACTGTAATAAATTACTGGTTGTAAATTCAGTACAGTGGAGGCTACTGACTTTGTAATTTTTGGAGTGTTTAGCAGGGTAATGTTTTTGAAAGAATTCATGGAAATCGGTTAGCTGGACGTGAATTCTGGAGGTGGGAAGAACAGTACTCGCATTCTGAAAGAAGGAGTGGGGATGCTGTAGTTTGGAAGGTCATCTGAACTGTGAGATCAGCATGCTTGTGGTGAGACAGCTACTGAATGAATGGAAAATGCATTTCTTCTCTTCTTTGGGTCATTCTGCCCTGTGGGGAGACAACAGGTGTGTTGCTATTCCATTTCATTTTAAAAGAACTAGAACCTTTGCTGGTGTTTAAAAAAGTGTTATGTCCAGTATTTACCTTTTTAGTAAGCATGGGTTGTAAGATTTAAAAAATATTTGATATCTGGTATCAGATTTTTTATGTAATTTGATATTACACAACAAATACATCATCTGATATAATTTATTCTCTGGTGTTTCATTATTTCTGTAAATACACTGTAGCTGGTATTAGGTGAGTTATAGGACATTTAACACCAGCCATCTCTCACAGAGGTAGGGTGACCCAAAAAAAAGTTAACACTCGCCATCATTCATTCAATAGCTGTCTCGCCAGCAGCAAAGATTAAATATTAAAGATTTTATTTCTTTGCAAAGGTTACAATGTGTTATTACAATTTTGATTTGTTAAGTACAAAGAAAGCCACTGTCATGCCGGGGCATTTCAGGCAAACTAATCGTAGTACATGATAACTACTTTAATCTAGACAAGATAAGAATGGTTAACTTTTTAATAAATCTTTATTTTATCTTAATACTAATGCGAGGTAGTGAGGGTGAAGGTTTGTAAGAATAATAATCTTGAAGTTGCACATAACAACAATATTACAATTAATGGTTCAAACAGTAATATTTTATGGATTGACAGATATTTTAATAGACTAGAGGCCATATATAATATAATATTTGGGAGAGTTGCTTCAAACTGATTAGAAGTTGTTCTGGTTGATTTGGTTAGTATTGAGAGATGAGATGATTTTTAAGCATAGCCCTAAATTTGTAAAATTTAATTAAATTAAAAATAAAATTCCTTATTTCTCTGTTAGTAAGTAAGTAAGTTTATTCAGGTATACACAAATAGTTACATAAATTATCATACATAGCAGCATATGTGTAGAGAACCTGGGATAACCCAAAAAAGTCAGACAGAGTGACTTATTTCCATTGGGGTCCTTTTACCTTATTATTATAATATAAAGATTATAATGTCTTATTATTATTCTATAATGGAAATAACATCTTATTATCATACTAAAAAGACTATCTATTACACGAGGGTCACTAAAACTATCTACAATACGAGGGTCATTACTGGGAATACGGTAAAATTACACGTGTGTTAGCTAAAAAAAAAATAAAAAATCATTCCCCTCCCTTTCTGTAGCTACATTCATCAGACACCTTTTGGCACTCTTCTTGAACTGGTTCATGCTATGACTGGCTTTGACATGTGCAGGCAGTCTGTTCCATTCCTTTACTGCTGTACAATAAAAGGTGTTTGAAGCCTGGCCACTGACTGTGGGTACTACAAAGTTGTGCTCTCCCCCCCTAGTACTATGATTGCTTTGGTTCCCAACCTTGACAAAATTGACAGCAAGATATTCTGGACACTGTGAGCAATTTTATAAACATGATTTAGCTTCAGTTGTTTTACTCTTTCTTCAACATTCAGCATATCTAACTGCTGTAATTCATCCTGGCCTACATGCTCTCTTCGACCCAGGTCCAGGATGAATCTTACTATTTTGTTCTGGGTGATTTGCAGTCTATCTTTAGTTTTTTTGTCAAGGCAGAGTACCATGAAGAGCAAGTGTAATCCATATGACACTGTATAAAGGCTAGACATAGGGTCCTGCGAGCCTCAGTAGGTAGACACTGTGCTTGTCTATAGAGGAATTTCAGTCTGGCACTCGCTTTCTTTACCACACTGATCCCTATCAATTCTCCTGACATGCATGGGTCAAAGGTGATTCCTAGATATTTTACAATGTGGGGTTTACATATAAAATATTATTGCATATTATAAAATATTTATTACAAAGAAGGCCACTAGTGTGCCTACATATGCCTTGGCATTTCGGGTAGGTAGTGAATTCCAGATCTTCGGGCCCTTTATGTGCATTGCATTTTTGCATTGTGTGAGACTGACATGCAGGATGTCAAAGAATGCCTTGTGCCTTGTACGTATTGTGATTGTGCATTCATTGTAGCTATCATGGAGAAGTTTAAGCAGAGAGTTTACATTGGAGTTTGATGTTCTGTATATATAGCAGGCACAGTATGAGTGTATGTCTCGTACATTTAGAAGGTTCAGGCTTTTGAAAAGTGGTGGGGTGTGCTGTCTGGCACAGGAGTTAGTAATCATCCACACAACAGCTTTTTGTTGGGTTATTGAAGGTTTAAGGTGGTTGGCTGTGGTTGATCCCCAGGCACATATACCATAGGTGAGGTAGGGATATATTAAAGAGTGGCATAGGGTAAGGAGTGTCATTTGGGGCACATAGTACCATATCTTGGAAATGCCTACTGATCTGGAAATTTTCTTGGATATATGCTGGATGTGGGAATGAAATTTAAGATTACAGTGGAACCTCGGTTTTCGTCATTAATTCATTTCAGAAAGTCTGATGAAAACCGAATTCGATGAAAACTGAAGCAATATTTCCCACAAGAAATAATGTAAATCCAATTAATCTGTTCCAGATACCCAAAAGTATTAACAAAAAATACATTTTATAGAGAATAACTATAGTTTTACATACAGAAAACAATGAGAAATAAATATAAAGGACTAATGAAATGGATAAATGAACATTTAGTATCACTTTTACCTTTATTGAAGACTATTGTTGGCGTATGAAAGACGTGAGGAGAGAAGAGGGAGGAGGAGAGGTTACTGGTTGGAAGGGGAATCCCCCTCCATTAGGGCTTCAGGTATCAAGTCCCTATCCGGGGTTACTTCCCTTCTTTGTCTTTAACTGGCAATGGGCCCCTGTCACACAAAAAATCTGTCTGGAGAGGTCTATTTCTGGCATCTCTCTAAGATTTGCCTAAAATGGGACAAGGCACTGTCATTGAACATGTTGCAGGCACGGCTTGCAACAGCTTTGTTAGGGTGATATTTCTCCACAAAACTTTGCAACTCACTCCACTTTGCACACACATCCTTAATCACTGAAGAAGGCACATTCTTCCCTGTCTCTTCCTCCTCCTCTGAAGCAATTTCCTCGGCTGCAATCTGTTGCTGTTTCAGTTGAAGGTATTGCAGCTCTTCAGTGGTTAGCTCTTCCCTGTGGTTGTCCACCAACTCTGCCACATCCTGGCCACTCACATAAAACCCCGTACTCTGCTACAAGTTCTTTCTTGAATTCTATCATGTTTCTCACTCTTTATCAAAGGGCTGGCACTCAGAACTTTCTTTAGCCCTATGGTGGCTTATTTAGTAGTCGAACTCAATAAACAAGCACAAAAAGACAATGGATTATTATGAAATGTTGCAGATGAACGCACAGGGTAATGCTCACTCGATGAGAAACAAAGCCAGACTGACTCAGAATGAGTGGGATGCTTTGTGTGGGTGCAGGCAGGCAAACACATTTGGTATGGCGGACCGACGAAAACAGAGGTGAAGAATGAAAACTTGGACAAAATTTTGATGAAAAAAGTCTTCTAAAATTGAATTCAATGAAAACCGAGGTTCCACTGTACAGTCAAGGTGAAGACCTAGAAATTTACCCTCAGTGTGTCTTGTAATGGTGGAACCATTTATCAATATATTAAGTTGGATATTTAAGGCTCTGTTTGCAAATAGCATGCAGTATGTTTTGTCTATGTTGAGAGTGAGTGTGTTGGTCATCATCCAAGTATATATTATTAATAGCTCGTTGTTTGTGGTGCCTCTATGTATAGCTGGGTTTGAGTGGGAGTAGACACAAGTAGTGTCTTCTGTGAATAAAACTGGTTTAAGGAGTTGAGATGCATTGGGGAGATCACTGACGTAGATGAGAAAGAGGAGTGGGCCTAGGACACTACCCTGGGGCACTTCAACAGCTACAGGCTGGATAGTGGAGTTGACTTCATTTGCGCATACATACTGGTGTCTATTGTTAAGGTAAGATTTTAGGTAAACGAGGGAATGTCCTCTTATGCCATAATGGTTTAGTTTTAGGTGCAGGAGATTGTGGTCCACTGTATCAAATGCTTTCTGTAAGTCAATGAAGAGCCCCAGTGGATATTCATTTTTATCGAGGGCTGTATATATTAGTTCTAGCATTTGTATAATAGCCCTCTCCTAAACTCGTTCTCAGGGTCAAAAATTTTTCAGAAAAAAAAAAAAATTATTTATCTTATGAAATGATAGAGAATCTTTTCCCAATCATAATGGCACCAAAAGTATGAAATTTGATGGAAAACTTACGGAATTATGCACTCGCAAAGTTAGCGGTTTCGACGATGTTTACACATCAGCGATTTTTGCCCAATTTGAGCCCTATTTTCAGCCAATTTCAGTGTACTAGTCGACAAAAATCATATCTATTTCACTAGAACTCCATTTTTTCATTGAATGAGTACAAGAAACCACCCATTTACCGATTTCAAGAATCCAATAAAGTGGTCAGAAATTGGCAATTTTGCCAATTTCACACAAATTTCAGAAGATGCCAATTTCAAAATAGGGTCCAGAATAAACAAGACAGATATTCCTGGCACTAAAATAACATTTTTTCTGTTCATTAGTCATGTCCCCACGCCCCTCTTACATCTCTTTTGCTTTCCACTTTGAATTTTTATTCTCACAAATAATAGAAGATTTACTGTTATGCAGACTACTGCATTAGTGTAGAAATGGTATAAATAATATCAGTGCACTTGTGAAAGAATATTAGACTCACCAGTTGACGTGTATTGGACGCTTAGCATGATATGTTTACTTTTGAAATTTGGTAAAAATCGAACATTTCTGCTACTTTGAGCTCAATTTCAAGGTAGTTTTCATTATGAAACCAATCAAAATCATCTCAATTTCTGTAATGTCTTCCATTCTATAAAATAAGACCAGGAAAACTAGAATAAATACCATACGAAAATACACTGCAAAGTCGCTGTTTTAAACCAAAAACACAGTCGGAGTTTTTTTTTTCTCATTATGCACTGTGTGCTGCAGAATTTTTTTCATACTGTGCACACTGACCACATAGACCCATTCTTTCATATGTAGGCCTACCAGCTTTCTCTAGATTTGAAGGCACTAGAATTTAGGCGTTCTAGTACGTTGACCCTGGTGTGTAAGCCGTACTAGTACGTCGGAAACCCTGAAAGGGTTAAGGATGTTGTTAGATATGAGGTAGGAGTAAAGTCATTTGTGTATTATTTTTCGAATATTTTAGAAAGTAAGGGCAAGTTTGATATAGGGTTATAGTTGTTCAGATCAGTTGGATCACCTCCTCTGAGGATCAGGGTAACCCTTGCTGTCTTGAGTATGGATGGGAAGGTTGAGGACTCAACAGATTTATTAAACAGTGTTGCAATAATGGGTGATAGAACATGAGCTGCTTTTTTATATATGAATGGTGGCAAATTATTTTGATCTCCTGCTTTGTTTTTTAATGATTTAATGATGAGTGAGAGTTCAGTAGAATTAGTTGGAGCTAGATATAGAGTATTTGGGTAGTTGCCAGTGTGGTAGTATTTCAGCTGAGTATTTGAGCTTGGGATTTTGCTTGCTAGCTTTGATCCTACAGTAGAGAAGAAGATATTAATTAAGTTTGTTGGCCATGTCTATAGGCTACTTTCGTTTTTCCTTTTGAGCCACCCCGCCTCGGTGGGATACGGCCGATGTGTTGAAAGGAAGAAAGAGTCTATAGGCTGTATGTACACAGACATCACTCACCCCTCCTTCAGAGTGCTAGCATTGTACCTCCCACCTCCATAACCCAAGTCCAATTAACTGGTTTTCCCTAAATCACTTTATAAATGTTACCTTGCTCACACTTAACAGCACATGAAGCCATAAAAACCACTTACAGTATCTGTCTATGTGAATATACAAGAATTTTCACCTCATCTTGTCTGTCAATTTTGTGATATTTATCTTTGTACCTAGCTGAGCATATTTGGCTTTATTCTTGAACTCTATATTGTACAGTAGATCTAAATTAGTAAGTTTATTCAGGTATACACAAGTACAGTTACATAGATTATCATACATAGCAGCATATGTATAGAGAACCTAGGATAACCTCAAAAAGTCAAAGTGACTTATTTCCATTGGGGTCCTTTTAATATCTTATTATTATACTATACTATTATACTTCCTAGGTAGTAGGTTGGTAGATAGCAACCGCCCAGGGAGGTACTACCATCCTGCCAAGTGAGTGTAAAACGAAAGCCTGTAATTGTTTTACATGATGGTAGGATTGCTGGTGTTTTTTGTCTGTCTCATAAACATGCAAGATTTCAAGTACGTCTTGCTGCTTCTACTTACACTTAGGTCACACTACACATACATGTACAAGCATATATATACACACCCCTCTGGGTTTTCTTCTATTTTCTTTCTAGTTCTTGTTCTTGTTTATTTCCTCTTATCTCCATGGGGAAGTGGAACAGAATTCTTCCTCCGTAAGCCATGCGTGTTGTAAGAGGCGACTAAAATGCCAGGAGCAAGGGGCTAGTAACCCCTTCTCCTGTATATACTATTACTAAATTTAAAACGAGAAACTTTTGTTTTTCTTTTTGGGCCACCCCACCTCAGTGGGATACGGCTGGTGCGTTGAAAGAAGACTATTATATTTCTTCTTTCTTTCAACACACCGGCCGTATCCCACCGAAGTGGGGTGGCCCAAAAGAAAAAAATGAAAGTTTCTCCTTTTACATTTAGTAATACAGTATATATACAGGAGAAGGGGTTACTAGCCCCTTGCTCCTGGCATTTTAGTCGCCTCTTACAACACGCATGGCTTACGGAGGAAGAATTCTGTTCCACTTCCCCATGGAGATAAGAGGAAATAAACAAGAACAAGAACTAGAAAGAAAATAGAAGAAACCCCAGAGGGGTGTGTATATATATGCTTGTACATGTATGTGTAGTGTGACCTAAGTATAAGTAGAAGTAGCAAGACGTACCTGAAATCTTGCATGTTCATGAGACAGAATGAAGGACACCAGCAATCCTACCATCATGTAAAACAATTACACAGGCTTTTGTTTTAGACTCGCTTGGCAGGATGGTAGTACCTCCCTGGGCGGTTGCTGTTTACCAACCTACTACCTAGGACTATTATACTTATATCATTAATTTATTTGTTTCTCTCCAAGCTGATAACTTTTTCTGGTTCAACACTAATTACATTGTTCAAGTTAAGCAAAGTTGATGCAAAGGAGAAATAAAGTGGTCCTAGGATGCTTCCTTGCAGCATCCCTATTTTGATGGGTTGAGCAGATGAAGTTGTTTATGGTCAGGTGTTGGAGTCTGTCACTGAGGTAATACTGTACATTATTATTTAGGAGAGTCTTTTATTCCATAACGTTTGAGTTTAAAAAGTAGGATGCTGTGATCTAGTGCATCAAAAGTTTTTCTTAGATCAATAGAAAGGCCTACGAATATTCACTGTGGCAATGTTTCACTCTCCAGGAGCTTGACAACGCTCCTGGAGAGCGAAATGTTGCCACAATAAAATGAATATTCATTGTTTACGAAGGATGTATTAGCTGAATCAAACAAGGTTTCAATCTGTCAGTCACAGTCACTGACATTTAGAATATACAATACTAAATCACTGTGTAATAAAAGAAGCTAACAGGAATCATTCACCATAATGTATACAGTACTTCAAGTTGATTCTTATATCTTGTATGAGTAACAGTGAAGTCTCCTGGTACATTCTTTCACAAAAACCAGAAATTATGTAAAGCTTGAAAAGCAATATCCCTGTGAACTCTTAAGCTATCTTTAAGCTGATTCTCCATGGGAAATCTGATATGTCAGTATCCGAGTTCAGAAATCAAAATTCTTTATTCAATTGCAGCCTAAAAGTGAGTCCTAAATTTTCTCAGTATTCTTGTGCTATTTGTTGGTATTGTATAAACAGGGAAATACATATTTGCTTAATTTCATTTTGAATTATCAGAGAGATTTCTATTATTACATTACTATTAAAAAGGAATATGACGGATATTATAAGAATTATTTTGCTGCTGTTCTTAATTTAAAGTAGAAAACTTGAGATTTCTCTCTACTAAGCCAAGAGGCTGTTACTTTCATTGTACTTAAAGTAGCATATAACTGGTTAATTTCTTAATAAAATACTGTACAGTAGATACAGTAATATAAAGAGGGGAGGGCTGCTCCATTTTGTTTGCTGAGTTTTCCCAAACAAATTTTTAACTATGATAAAACAGTCTTGACTCAGAACACAGCTTACTTGTCTATGTATGAAGACCACGGAGCCCAGTAGTCTCCATGTACCTCCCTGCCTGTCAACATGCAGCATACGCAAGATCTGCAGGAAGCGGATCCCTCTAATGGCAGATGTGGCAAACACCTGACCATTGGATCCCACACATAGAACCACTATCGATGCTACCACTACTATTAGATCTGTAGAAGGAAGGAAATAAAATTAGTTGTGTTTGGTAATTGGTGATTTATACTGGCATTAATCTGACAGCTGATTGTGGATGGTGGTGGTGATTTATGTTGTTAGTGATCATTTTTACTTGACAGTTTTATTATGCACCCTAGGAACATCCTCTGGGTAGTATAGTACTCACAAGATTACACTGGCACAATGAGTCCAGGGACTGAGCCCCAATATTCTGTTAGGTAGGCAGCAATTACATTAGTAATGAGTGTTTACTCTCCTCTCTCCCCTTCCTCTCCCTCTTGCATAAAAATATCACATATCTAATTGGCATTGACCAATAGTACAAGTCATGTGTAATTATGAATGACAGATAACTGCAGAGTCATGGCACTTGGGGATAAGGGAGAGAGGGAATCAGGTTAGGTTAGGTATGAGAACATGTGCTGTGACCTATGACCTATTCAACATCCAAACTGTCACGGACTTCCCGCTCCTCCACGCAATACACACATCAATACTATTGGCAATTTGATGCTACACACTGGTGATATCACGTGAAATTGGAATGTGGCAGAATGTATACAAACTTCAAATGAAATTAAGAGGGAAATGATTGGCTAAGTTAATGTTCACTAATAGTATATACTGTGTGTGTGTGTGTGTGTGTGTGTGTGTGTGTGTGTGTGTGTGTATATATATATATATATATTACTGAAGGGGGCAGTGAAGGAGAAAGGTCATATCAGTCAACATACACTATAAAGTTCACATAATACACTTGGTAGTCATCCCCAAAAATACAGTGTATAACCCACCTTAAAATACAATAAGCTTGCCCAGACTACTTACAAAACAAACTCCCAGAATCCTACTCCCCTCCTTCCCAAATAAATTGTAAGACTCGCCTATAATACAAATTGGTTTCCTTATAAAACGTATCCTGCCGAAGAAGCCCATGTACTTGGAACGGCAGCCAGCAGCCCACATCCGTACTGCGTACTCCACGCCGAAGAACACCACCAGACAGATCTCCTGCAGAAGGGACACACACATGTTACAAAGGTCCCAATGGAAATAAGTCACTTTGACTTTTTTCAGGTTATCCCAGGTAATTTACATTCTGATAATTATACTTACGTGTACCTGTGCCTAAATAAACTTGTTATAAATGGTATGCAAGTTGATGAATACTACACGCCTGCATGGTCCACGTGGGTTTAGCATACATGAATATAATGCTGGTAAATGGCTACTAATTCCAAGAACACACAGCCTAATACAAGACTCAAATCACTCTTCAATATCCCACATGTCCATCTCTCCCAATGCAACAGTGTTATGCACATAAAGGGCCTGAAGATCTGGAATTCATTGTCAGAACACACTAAGGACCCCTGCCTGCAAATCAATTTAAGGCCCTACTTAGAAATCACCTCATCACCCAAAATTAACCAGACAAATACTTTACTTAATACCTACCAGTTACTGAAGTTTCTAAATAATTTAAGACTGCCCAACTATTTGATGATCTACTTTGAACTTAAAATTGTTTCAATTTCATTACTGTATATTGCTGATGATTGCTCAACCATTTACTCATTACTCCAAACTTAGAAGTGTTTCAATCTCGTTTTCAAATGTACTAAATTGTAATACTTCATACTGTAAATTGTTTTAACTTGTTCTAAATTATAATACAGTGGACCCCCGGTTAACGAACTTTTTTCATTCCAATAGTATGTTCAGGTGCCAGTACTGACCGAATTTTTTCCCATAAGGAATATTGTGAAGTAGATTAGTCCATTTCAGACCCCCAAACATACACGTACAAACGCACTTACATAAATACACTTACATAATTGGTCGCATTTGGAGGTGATCGTTAAGCAGGGGTCCACTGTACTGTATTTTTCATAAACTACGTATATCAAAACTGTAGTTATTCTACAACGAACTGCACAACTAGACTTATTACAGCCATACAGCATTACCTAATAGAATGCTCAATTCTATTAGGTAATGCTGTAATTTTAAGTTTGCCCGAAATGCTCTGCATTTTGGGCCAAAGCAGCATGGGTTCGACTCCTTGGCCAGTCACAGTGTTGTTATTGATATATATATATATATATGTGTCGTGCCGAATATGTAAAACTGGTTAGTTAGCAAGAACTCATTTAAAATTAAGTCCTTTCTAAAATTTTCCCTTATATGTTTAAAGATATATTTTTTTCATTAATGTTGATGTAAAAATTTATAATATTGTACCAAAAGGAACTTAGAAAACTTACGTAACCTTATTATAACAAGCGCAAGTTATTTTAGCCTAACCCAACTAAATATATTTTAGATTTGTTTACAATAATTTAGTACTAAACAAACACAGTGAAATATATTTTTTCATTAGGTTCAGAATGATTTTGGCGAAATTATTGCATACACAAATTTTCGCTTGTCCTATATGGCAAGATGAGCGTTGCTATTTAAGCCAAGATCGCAAGTTCTGCCTATTCGGCACGACATATATATATATATTTTTTATTATCACACTGGCCGATTCCCACCAAGGCAGGGTGGCCCGAAAAAGAAAAACTTTCACCATCATTCACTCCATCACTGTCTTGCCAGAAGGGTGCTTTACACTACAGTTTTTAAACTGCAACATTAACACCCCTCCTTCAGAGTGCAGGCACTGTACTTCCCATCTCCAGGACTCAAGTCCGGCCTGCCGGTTTCCCTGAACCCCTTCATAAATGTTACTTTGCTCACACTCCAACAGCACGTCAAGTATTAAAAACCATTTGTCTCCATTCACTCCTATCAAACACGCTCACGCATGCCTGCTGGAAGTCCAAGCCCCTCACACACAAAACCTCCTTTACCCCCTCCCTCCAACCTTTCCTAGGCCGACCCCTACCCCGCCTTCCTTCCACTACAGACTGATACACTCTTGAAGTCACTCTGTTTCGCTCCATTCTCTCTACATGTCCGAACCACCTCAACAACCCTTCCTCAGCCCTCTGGACAACAGTTTTGGTAATCCTGCACCTCCTCCTAACTTCCAAACTACGAATTCTCTGCATTATATTCACATCACACATTGTCCTCAGACATGACATCTCCACTGCCTCCAGCCTTCTCCTCGCTGCAACATTCATCACCCATACTTCACACCCATATAAGAGCATTGGTAAAAGTATACTCTCATACATTCCCCTCTTTGCCTCCAAGGACAAAGTTCTTTGTCTCCACAGACTCCTAAGTGCACCACTCACTCTTTTCCCCTCATCAATTCTATGATTCACCTCATCTTTCATAGACCCATCCGCTGACACGTCCACTCCCAAATATCTGAATACATTCACCTCCTCCATACTCTCTCCCTCCAATCTGATATTCAATCTTTCATCACCTAATCTTTTTGTTATCCTCATAACCTTACTCTTTCCTGTATTCACCTTTAATTTTCTTCTTTTGCACACCCTACCAAATTCATCCACCAATCTCTGCAACTTCTCTTCAGAATCTCCCAAGAGCACAGTGTCATCAGCAAAGAGCAGCTGTGACAACTCCCACTTTGTGTGTGATTCTTTATCTTTTAACTCCACGCCTCTTGCCAAGACCCTCGCATTTACTTCTCTTACAACCCCATCTATAAATATATTAAACAACCACGGTGACATCACACATCCTTGTCTAAGGCCTACTTTTACTGGGAAAAAAATTTCCCTCTTTCCTACATACTCTAACTTGAGCCTCACTATCCTCGTAAAAACTCTTCACTGCTTTCAGTAACCTACCTCCCACACCATACACTTGCAACATCTGCCACATTGCCCCCCTATCCACCCTGTCATACGCCTTTTCCAAATCCATAAATGCCACAAAGACCTCTTTAGCCTTATCTAAATACTGTTCACTTACATGTTTCACTGTAAACACCTGGTTCACACACCCCCTACCTTTCCTAAAGCCTCCTTGTTCATCTGCTATCCTATTCTCTGTCTTACTCTTAATTCTTTCAATAATAACTCTACCATACACTTTACCAGGTATACTCAGCAGACTTATCCCCCTATAATTTTTGCACTCTCTTTTATCCCCTTTGCCTTTATACAAAGGAACTATGCATGCTCTCTGCCAATCCCTAGGTACCTTACCCTCTTCCATACATTTATTAAATAATTGCACCAACCACTCCAAAACTATATCCCCACCTGCTTTTAACATTTCTATCTTTATCCCATCAATCCCGGCTGCCTTACCCCCTTTCATTTTACCTACTGCCTCACGAACTTCCCCCACACTCACAACTGGCTCTTCCTCACTCCTACAAGATGTTATTCCTCCTTGTCCTATACACGAAATCACAGCTTCCCTATCTTCATCAACATTTAACAATTCCTCAAAATATTCCCTCCATCTTCCCAATACCTCTAACTCTCCATTTAATAACTCTCCTCTCCTATTTTTAACTGACAAATCCATTTGTTCTCTAGGCTTTCTTAACTTGTTAATCTCACTCCAAAACTTTTTCTTATTTTCAACAAAATTTGTTGATAACATCTCACCCACTCTCTCATTTGCTCTCTTTTTACATTGCTTCACCACTCTCTTAACCTCTCTCTTTTTCTCCATATACTCTTCCCTCCTTGCATCACTTCTACTTTGTAAAAACTTCTCATATGCTAACTTTTTCTCCCTTACTACTCTCTTTACATCATCATTCAACCAATCGCTCCTCTTCCCTCCCGCACCCACTTTCTTGTAACCACAAACTTCTGCTGAACACTCTAACACTACATTTTTAAACCTACCCCATACCTCTTCGACCCCATTGCCTATGCTCTCATTAGCCCATCTATCCTCCAATAGCTGTTTATATCTTACCCTAACTGCCTCCTCTTTTAGTTTATAAACCTTCACCTCTCTCTTCCCTGATACTTCTATTCTCCTTGTATCCCATCTACCTTTTACTCTCAGTGTAGCTGCAACTAGAAAGTGATCTGATATATCTGTGGCCCCTCTATAAACATGTACATCCTGAAGTCTACTCAACAGTCTTTTATCTACCAATACATAATCCAACAAACTACTGTCATTTCGCCCTACATCATATCTTGTATACTTATTTATCCTCTTTTTCTTAAAATATGTATTACCTATAACTAAACCCCTTTCTATACAAAGTTCAATCAAAGGGCTCCCATTATCATTTACACCTGGCACCCCAAACTTACCTACCACACCCTCTCTAAAAGTTTCTCCTACTTTAGCATTCAGGTCCCCTACCACAATTACTCTCTCACTTGGTTCAAAGGCTCCTATACATTCACTTAACATCTCCCAAAATCTCTCTCTCTCCTCTGCATTCCTCTCTTCTCCAGGTGCATACACGCTTATTATGACCCACTTCTCGCATCCAACCTTTACTTTAATCCACATAATTCTTGAATTTACACATTCATATTCTCTTTTCTCCCTCCCTACCTGATCATTCAACACTATATATATATATATATATATATATATATATATATATATATATATATATATATATATATATATATAGGTAGTAGGTTGGTAGACAGCAACCACCCAGGGAAGTACTACCGTCCTGCCAGATGACTGTGAAACAAAAACCTGTAACTGTTTTGCATGATGGTAGGATTGCTGGTTTCTTTTTCTGTCTCATAAACACGCTAAGATAACAGGGATATCTTGCTACTCCTACTTACACTTTGGTCACACTTCACAGACACGCACATGCATATATATATATACATACATCTAGGTTTTTCTCCTTTTTCTAAATAGCTCTTGTTCTTTTTTATTTCTTCTATTGTCCATGGGGAAGTGGAAAAGAATCTTTCCTCCGTAAGCCATGCGTGTCGTATGAGGCGACTAAAATGCCGGGAGCAATGGGCTAGTAACCCCTTCTCCTGTATACAATTACTAAAAAAGAGAAGAAGAAAAACTTTATAAAACTGGGTTGCTTAAATGTGCGTGGATGTAGTGCGGATGACAAGAAACAGATGATTGCTGATGTTATGAATGAAAAGAAGTTGGATGTCCTGGCCCTAAGCGAAACAAAGCTGAAGGGGGTAGGAGAGTTTCAGTGGGGGGAAATAAATGGGATTAAATCTGGAGTATCTGAGAGAGTTAGAGCAAAGGAAGGGGTAGCAGTAATGTTAAATGATCAGTTATGGAAGGAGAAAAGAGAATATGAATGTGTAAATTCAAGAATTATGTGGATTAAAGTAAAGGTTGGATGCGAGAAGTGGGTCATAATAAGCGTGTATGCACCTGGAGAAGAGAGGAATGCAGAGGAGAGAGAGAGATTTTGGGAGATGTTAAGTGAATGTATAGGAGCCTTTGAACCAAGTGAGAGAGTAATTGTGGTAGGGGACTTGAATGCTAAAGTAGGAGAAACTTTTAGAGAGGGTGTGGTAGGTAAGTTTGGGGTGCCAGGTGTAAATGATAATGGGAGCCCTTTGATTGAACTTTGTATAGAAAGGGGTTTAGTTATAGGTAATACATATTTTAAGAAAAAGAGGATAAATAAGTATACACGATATGATGTAGGGCGAAATGACAGTAGTTTGTTGGATTATGTATTGGTAGATAAAAGACTGTTGAGTAGACTTCAGGATGTACATGTTTATAGAGGGGCCACAGATATATCAGATCACTTTCTAGTTGTAGCTACACTGAGAGTAAAAGGTAGATGGGATACAAGGAGAATAGAAGCATCAGGGAAGAGAGAGGTGAAGGTTTATAAACTAAAAGAGGAGGCAGTTAGGGTAAGATATAAACAGCTATTGGAGGATAGATGGGCTAATGAGAGCATAGGCAATGGGGTCGAAGAGGTATGGGGTAGGTTTAAAAATGTAGTGTTAGAGTGTTCAGCAGAAGTTTGTGGTTACAGGAAAGTGGGTGCAGGAGGGAAGAGGAGCGATTGGTGGAATGATGATGTAAAGAGAGTAGTAAGGGAGAAAAAGTTAGCATATGAGAAGTTTTTACAAAGTAGAAGTGATGCAAGGAGGGAAGAGTATATGGAGAAAAAGAGAGAGGTTAAGAGAGTGGTGAAGCAATGTAAAAAGAGAGCAAATGAGAGAGTGGGTGAGATGTTATCAACAAATTTTGTTGAAAATAAGAAAAAGTTTTGGAGTGAGATTAACAAGTTAAGAAAGCCTAGAGAACAAATTGATTTGTCAGTTAAAAATAGGAGAGGAGAGTTATTAAATGGAGAGTTAGAGGTATTGGGAAGATGGAAGGAATATTTTGAGGAATTGTTAAATGTTGATGAAGATAGGGAAGCTGTGATTTCGTGTATAGGGCAAGGAGGAATAACATCTTGTAGGAGTGAGGAAGAGCCAGTTGTGAGTGTGGGGGAAGTTCGTGAGGCAGTAGGTAAAATGAAAGGGGGTAAGGCAGCCGGGATTGATGGGATAAAGATAGAAATGTTAAAAGCAGGTGGGGATATAGTTTTGGAGTGGTTGGTGCAATTATTTAATAAATGTATGGAAGAGGGTAAGGTACCTAGGGATTGGCAGAGAGCATGCATAGTTCCTTTGTATAAAGGCAAAGGGGATAAAAGAGAGTGCAAAAATTATAGGGGGATAAGTCTGTTGAGTGTACCTGGTAAAGTGTATGGTAGAGTTATAATTGAAAGAATTAAGAGTAAGACGGAGAATAGGATAGCAGATGAACAAGGAGGCTTTAGGAAAGGTAGGGGGTGTGTGGACCAGGTGTTTACAGTGAAACATATAAGTGAACAGTATTTAGATAAGGCTAAAGAGGTCTTTGTGGCATTTATGGATTTGGAAAAGGCGTATGACAGGGTGGATAGGGGGGCAATGTGGCAGATGTTGCAAGTGTATGGTGTAGGAGGTAGGTTACTGAAAGCAGTGAAGAGTTTTTACGAGGATAGTGAGGCTCAAGTTAGAGTATGTAGGAAAGAGGGAAATTTTTTCCCAGTAAAAGTAGGCCTTAGACAAGGATGTGTGATGTCACCGTGGTTGTTT